>NC_136265.1:93683908-93926408 GCF_964187855.1 Myxine glutinosa
CCAAATCGCTCGTAAGTCAAAGCAAATTTTCCCATTCAAATGCATTGAAATGCTATTAATCCGTTCCAGCCTCAAAAAAAAAACACCAATTTTTTTTGTTAGGTGCTTTTAAATAACAAAAATGTACTTTATAAATAACAAATAATGTATAAACAAGCACGACCTCGTATATACTGTACATAATACAAGAGAATGTAAAGAAATAAACTGGTTTTATTAAGCAGAGGAGAAGAGCATGCCAGGTGAGGTGTGCGTGTTGTCGACTTGGCGAGGCAGTACGATCGTACTCCTTCTACGATATGTACGATTTTGAAGCAGAAGGAGTCCATAAAGGCTATAACGCCAGCCAAGGGCGTTACGATTATTTCAAAGCTCCGGACCTTTATCCATGAAGATATGGAGAAGTTGTTGTTTGTGTGGTTGAAGGAGAAGCAGCTCGCAGGAGATACCGTGACCGAGAGCATCATGTGTTTGAAAAGATTGAAACTCGGATATCGAGCACGGACCACGAGGTGTTTTTTCTTTTTTCTTAATCTCGGTTTCAGTGAACTTTTGCTCTGTGCTCACGTGTACTGTACCTGTACCTGTAATGGTACGTCAGAGGATGGCACCTGTTGTCATCATATTAAGTGCAAGATGTTCTGCATCGTAAGTTGGTACACCGTGGTCTTTCGGCGGTGTTTAAGCCGGCCGTCTTGGCTTCTGTCACCATTGGCATTGAGTCTTTCGATGTAGGTAGGTCGTTGTGTGCCGGTGCCTTGGCCGAATTCCTTCATTGCTGCATTGTTAGCTCACCTGGTTTTTTATACCACATCTTTGGTTATCGGACCAGCGAATGACGTCATCTCCAAAGTATGGCTTATTCTCACTTGTCTTGGACGATCTTCTACTTCTAGCCTTCCACCGTGCATTTGGTGTCCACTGTACTTACTGTACAGTGCCTGGTAAAATTGATGTAATGGGTTTTTGACCGTCAACGCCATGAACCGTCATGAACCGTCATGAACCGTCAACCGCCATGAACCGCCATGAACCGCCATGAACCGTCAACGCCATGAACCGCTAACACTCAAAAGCCCATTTATCGCGCCTTATAAAGCAAAACGCAAACCGAAAGCCATGCCTCTCAAGCGAGGCGTGCTTCCGTGGTCACGTGATCCACAGGTGTAGCTCATTATACCCGCACGCGCGACACGCTTTGGCGGTCACGTGACCAGCCACTCTGGAGGCGGGGATCCCCGCCGATGACGTCACCGGCTGGAGCAAGGAGATTCCTCGCTCATGTATTTCGACGATTGCGTGTTTTATATCCAAGCAGAGATGCTTTCACGGCAAGATAACCGCGTGACCGGAACCGGAAGCCACAACCGGAAAATTCAAAAAAATAAATTTTTTGAGCTCGTACATCGGATCTCGGCTCGTATCCCAAAGCAACAAACCGCCCGAGCGACGGCTCGTATCCCGAAAAACTCGTACGTTGGGGCACTCGTAAGCCGAGGTACCACTGTATATATATATATATATGTGTATATATATATATATATATATATTGTTACAGACGCGGTTTTGGATGTTAGTTTACCGAGCGGTTTGGTATGACCGCGTCTGCACAGTTTACCCGATTCCACTCGAACGTTGGCCAAATCGCGCTATGCTAAATCAATTAAGGAAAGGACACAACGGCTGGGTTAAATGACACGACACCAGGGGTACAGTTCTCAAGACCTCCGGAGGAGGTTATAATATTTGTATGCAGAACGTTTAGATTACACGGACAAGAGGTACAGCATAGGAAGGTGGGCACTTAAACACGGTCTTATCTTAGCCCCGACAGACCACAGATAAACGGGACAAGACTGACTCACACAGGGATTGATGGCAGGGGAGGGCAGGCAGTCGATGGCTCAAGGTGCACCTTGGCTCAGGGGCAGGATCCACACGGTCCGGTCCAGATATGCGGGGATGTATCGTCGCGCTGGAGGTGGCGTCTGTTTCTCCTCAAGCTGGGGGCGCATCTCACGTCACCTCCGGTAAGTGGCTGCGTATATCCAGCGGGGAGTGACACGCCCTCGGCTCGTTAGCTCCGCCCCAGATGGAATCGGCCCGCCGCTTCTTATTGGGTGCGGGGGGTTACCGGGCTCCGCCCTTGACGAGGAGCTGACAGTCAGCCCCTTCGTGGTAACCCCGTCGGAGCACATGGGCAATGGCGGCTAACCAAGCCGGAGTGAGGACGCCCACTCCCCGCGCCGTCGCCGCGCCGCCCCCCTCTGTTGTTGTAGTTGTTGTTGTAGTTCCATGAGATGATGGGAGGATGCGGAGACGAGATTGTGGGGAGGTATTGGGAGGTCCTAAACTCACTACTGGTGCCATACAATCACATTCTGGTGCAACGAAGAGTCATCATTAATGGAAACGAGTCCTTAACTGACATAGACTAAGAATAACTAGCAAGATGTCCTATAGTTGTCTACGTGAGATGCGGTGAACCTGGGCATGACATTTAATGGGGTGAAAAAGGGGAAGGTCGGTTCTACAGAGTGTTGTTTACAGACAATGGGACTAGGGAATGGGGGATTGGGGATAGTTGGGGAGTATTGGGGAAATAGGGGAATATTTACAAGCGGATATGGATGGAGGCCAAATCCCATATCCGCAACATTGCACCCTTCTCTAGCTCGGGGCTTCCCGACCCGATAAATCTTTACCTACGTTAGTGTGGCACTCAGATGTAGTTCCCTCTACTATTAACTCTACCCTGAGTGCGACAGTTTTACAGATGTTCACAAATGAGTAAATATGTCCCCCTGCGACGTTGCACCCTTCTCCTCACAGAAACACACCCACAGGATAACCGAATCGCGGAAAGAATCCTCAAACTAAACATACAGCCGGTAGGGAGCATTATTTACACTTGACGCTAATTTTATTTACAAAACTAACCCAGGACCTGTGATTGTTCTTTCTGGAGGGGAGACAGTCTGCTCTGCATCAATGCACCATTAAAGCACCCAAAAACGCACCAAAGCACCCTCAAGCACCAATCGGTGCAGTCACCATTGTTCATGAAAATAAAAACAACAACCCCTAACCCTGCAGGTGTCTCTTGCTCTTCGGCTCCCTCTGCTGGTGATTCTTATTTGTTCTTCCAGATGTTGTCATTCTTTTGCTTTGCTTACTGGCGGCCTATTTGTATTAAAACTTGCACCCAATGTGTCCTTTTTATTTATTTCATTTATGGCCCACAGGGCCGACTAGTGTGGTTCACCTGTGGGGCATCGGTGTGTGCTATACCAAACTTGGCCCTGTGGCCAAGGTCCGCCAGCAAGATTTCGGGCCCTCATGGCCGGTTCCAGCAGAGGGGCCATGCCCCAACCCATGGGGTCCATAAGTGGTGCTCGGCCACAGACATGTGGTCCATCATGTGGTGCATCGATGCAGACAGCTGGTTCTGGGAGTTCCGGGCGCACAATGGCGGACTCATGCACGCTCCCCTCGGCGCCCAATGGCGCACAGGTCATGTGGGAGACAAAAGGGGAAAGACAATGAGCGAGGGGTAAGGTCACAAGGGTACACATCAATAAGTCAATGCAAGGCGAAATGCGTACGGAGGGCGAAGTGAGAAAGCTCGTCCCTACCGTACGTCACCCCCCTGTCACCTACCCTACCCTTGCCCTTACCCCATATGTACAAAAATCTACACATTTACAAATTCGTCACTACTGTCACGTCTTCCCCATATTTCCCCTATACCAAATTCGTCTCCACAATCCCTCTACTTCAAAATTTGCCATCACCAATTCATCATCAATCCTCATAAGGAGGGAGAGATGGAATTACGCACAATGTCACACCCACGTCATGATGCGTCTCACAATCCAAACATTTGCACAGTAAAAATAATGAAAACATGGCATGGTGTGGAGTACCTGTCACCTCAGGTGAGTGGATGCAGATGGTGCGAGGAGACTTCATCCTAACTACTTTCTAAATGACATTAACACACTTTACACTACCCGGGGTCTCTCCCTGCCAATCCATTGGCCAACTTACACTATGGGTTCTAAAAACCAATTCCCATTGACCAAACTGTGGTGCTTCTCAATTTGGGGTCTCACTCCCCCGATTCATCTCCCGGTGCCCTCGCACAATTTCTGGGCCGCGACGTGTAGCTCTCCCAGCAGGTCTACCCACCTGCACACCTCCACCACTGCAGTTGCCTCCGAGCTTACCTGCTCCTTACCCTAACCTAACTACCTGGGGAAGGCCCTCTGGCGCTCTCCCCACTCAGTGCCCTCTCTGGCACTGGGCTACCCGGGTCCGTCCTCCGGATCCTCGGGCCCCACTGACACTAACGGCTCCCAGAGCCCACCTGCGGCCTCACCTGGCCGACATCCTCACAGTGGTGGAGTGCCCAACCAACTACACACACTAACAGGCTACATGCCCAGCCATTTCCACAACACTAATGCACCCATCCACAATACCATTCTGCAATCGCACCACAAATGCCAATATCCAACCACAATTTACCTATACCCTCTACCTAACACTTACACTACCCGCCCCGGGTACTCGTGAAAGGGGTCCACTCTTCCCCCATCCACACCTTCGCACCATGCACACCACTCCGTACCACTTACTCCAACTCTCTCCACACCACTCATTCTCTGCTCCATATATTCCACACACCTGTACCTGCACACCTGTGCTCTCACACCTGGTGCCACCTGCACCCTTCTCTCCCCAAGCGCATTCGCGCTGATCCACAACACTCACTACTCATCCACTGCTCCACACACCTGTTCAGTTGCACACCTGTGCAATCACACCTGTTCGATCACACCTGTTCAATCCTCACACACACGGCATCATCTCAGCTAACTACTCCCCTCTGAAACTTGCGCTTCCCAGTCGTCCCTTTAAACTATTGCGCTCCCACGTCATTATCATCCACACTAAACTACCTGCGTCCCCACTACAGGTATCCTTGTCACTAACTAACCTTAACGTTACCTAATGTCATCTTCGCTAGATCCCTATCATTATCCAAGCCCTCCCTGGCTCAGTTGTCATAGCCACCCCATAAACTATTGCGCATTTGCCCCACCTGGGAAAGGTGGCAGGGATGCCACCCTTACCCACCGGGCCCATCGCTCACTACCAATTTTGCACATCAAATTTCAACAAATCAAAAATTTGCCAATCACTACCCATCATCTGCCAATCATTACTGCCAATCCTTTGCCAATCATCAAATTTTGTTTTTCTCTAATTTCGGGGCCAAAACACTAACCTCATCACACAGTCTACTTACTAATGCCTCTCGGTGCACCGTGACATCATTAAACTCGGTTCGTAAAGCCGAGCAATGAATTCGGGTGGTTTGGTCGCCTGCAGGTTGAATCCGTCCGGCTTTCGGTTCAAGGGAGGTGGTTTGGTTGGACCGAGATTCCACGCACCATCTCGGCGCGGCACCTTGCGGTCCCGGGCCCGATGGCTCAATCTCCCTCGGTCGGAACCCCGTCCCCACGAGGGGGCACCGTTCCGCTTCCTCCCACTCGCCCTCGAACCGGACCGGTCGCCTCGCCCGACAAAGCCCGGACTCGACCGTGCGGGGCGGGGCCAAGCCCGAATCGGCAACGACGCTTCGAAGAGAAGCGACGCAGCATCGACCCGCGCCGGGCCTCGCACCCAACAAAGCACCCCTCGCACCGAGCGCTCGCATCGGCTATCCGTCGCCCTAACCGCTAACCTGGTTACCGTCGATGCTTTACTTGCATGCTTACAAGCATACGCTACCCCTTTCACCCTCACAAAAACACACCCATTCGCCGACGCACACTTTTTCCTCCCACGCGTGCCATTTCCACTCACACGGGACCCTTCACCAACGCCCGGATGCTTCCTCGATCCCAAGCGCGCGAAAATTATTTTGTCGCTAAACATCCTCTTACAAAATCTACCCGCACAATATACAGCACGTCTCACCTTAGGGGTTCTTCTTCCTCCCTGCACCAAAGCCTGCAAACTTCCATTTGGATTAGCGAGTACAGCATCAGGATGTGCATTTAGACTTTGAGCAATTTCCATTCCTTCCTCCGATTGTTGCTCTTTTAACTTTAAGTCCCCGGTCGCTCCAATTTCAACTATACCCATAATTTCTTTGTTCACCTCGACGACCGTTGGTTTTAATAAAACACCCTCTACCTCATCGGTCGCCGGCTTTTCCAAACCCCGTGTCGCGATTTCTACCCCCGTCATTGTACCCGTGCTTTCCTCCGCTTCGCTCAACCAGCGCTTTTCGACCCGCTTTACCTCCTCGTGCACCCCTGGGACCCTTTCGCCCAACTTGCGGTCTCTGTCCCTCTGCTCCCTTTCCTCCCTATCGGCCCTCATTCCGTTTATTGTTGCTTCAATTTGCTCACTCCGAGCATCCATTTTATTACTCAATCTCTCCCCCTCTATTCTCAGCATCTCGTTGAATTGCGCCATGAAGTCCCCCACATCAAAGCCCGCTGGTAGTGGTACGGTCACGGGCGCGGCAAAATTTGGTGCCGCTGTAACCACGTGCGCGAGAGCGCCATTTTGTGCACCTGATACCCCCTCAACCACACCTTCTTTACTCTCCTCCACCACTTTTCCCACTTCTTCCCTGGGGTCCTGGGTCGATTCTACCCCGTCTATCTCTCCCACCGGCATCCCGCCGTCTTGATCCGCCATAGCGCGACTTTCAAAATTCGGGGTTTTTTTTGTTTTTTTTGTAAAACACAATCAAATTTCGCCGTTATAATTTCGAGCGCGTGAAACGCGCTCCGGATCGAATCCCACTTCCCGACACCAAATGTTACTCTAATAGTACAATTGGTGTTCCAAAATTTGGGCCTAACAAATTTAGTCCCAGGTCCGAATCCAACTCCTCGACACCAAAATCCCACTCCTGACACCAAATGTTACAGACGTGGTTTTGGATGTTAGTTTACCGAGCGGTTTGGTATGACCGCGTCTGCACAGTTTACCCGATTCCACTCGAACGTTGGCCAAATCGCGCTATGCTAAATCAATTAAGGAAAGGACACAACGGCTGGGTTAAATGACACGACACCAGGGGTACAGTTCTCAAGACCTCCGGAGGAGGTTATAATATTTGTATGCAGAACGTTTAGATTACACGGACAAGAGGTACAGCATAGGAAGGTGGGCACTTAAACACGGTCTTATCTTAGCCCCGACAGACCACAGATAAACGGGACAAGACTGACTCACACAGGGATTGATGGCAGGGGAGGGCAGGCAGTCGATGGCTCAAGGTGCACCTTGGCTCAGGGGCAGGATCCACACGGTCCGGTCCAGATATGCGGGGAGGTATCGTCGCGCTGGAGGTGGCGTCTGTTTCTCCTCATGCTGGGGGCGCATCTCACGCCACCTCCGGTAAGTGGCTGCGTATATCCAGCGGGGAGTGACACGCCCTCGGCTCGTTAGCTCCGCCCCAGATGGAATCGGCCTGCCGCTTCTTATTGGGTGCGGGGGGTTACCGGGCGCCGCCCTTGACGAGGAGCTGACAGTCAGCCCCTTCGTGGTAACCCCGTCGGAGCACATGGGCAATGGCGGCTAACCAAGCCGGAGTGAGGACGCCCACTCCCCGCGCCGTCGCCGCGCCGCCCCCCTCTGTTGTTGTAGTTGTTGTTGTAGTTCCATGAGATGATGGGAGGATGCGGAGACGAGATTGTGGGGAGGTATTGGGAGGTCCTAAACTCACTACTGGTGCCATACAATCACATTCTGGTGCAACGAAGAGTCATCATTAATGGAAACGAGTCCTTAACTGACATAGACTAAGAATAACTAGCAAGATGTCCTATAGTTGTCTACGTGAGATGCGGTGAACCTGGGCACGACATTTAATGGGGGAAAAAGGGGAAGGTCGGTTCTACAGAGTGTTGTTTACAGACAATGGGACTAGGGAATGGGGGATTGGGGATAGTTGGGGAGTATTGGGGAAATAGGGGAATATTTACAAGCGGATATGGATGGAGGCCAAATCCCATATCCGCAACAATATATATATATATATATGTATATATATATATATATATATATATATATATATATATATATATATATATATATATATATATATATATATATATATATAAATATATATATATATAAAAATAAATAAATATATATATATATATATATATTGTTACGGACGCGGTTAAAGATGTTATTTTGACCGAGCGGTGGTGTAACCGTGACCGAACAGTTATTCCCTGACTAATACCTGATTTGCCCCAAACTTTGGCTGGATCGCGCCAACGCTATTCAATCGGGAAAACTCTAAAGCGACCGAATACAAAGAGGAAGAAGACGTACAGAAGAGGAATTGGATTTATTATTTACACATATAAGTAGGAAGAAAGCAGTCACGTTTATTTACAGACGAGATTAGATACACAGTGCAACGCTAGCTTACCTACAGTCTTAATTAACCCAGGGACAGAACAAACAAGGACAGACTCACTCGGGGAATGATGATAGGACTGGCGGGAGATGGATGGCTGGCGGGATAGGGAGGTCCACTGGTCCTTCAGCACGATTGACTCGTTGGGCAGCCGCCGCTCCTCCTGCCTCCGCGGCCCTGCTCCAAACTGCCGTCCAGGCCTCACGCTGCTGTGGCTGCAGTTTCGGTGGCTCCAGCTGCAGCAAATGCAGTTGCGGTGGCTCGAGCTGCAGTTCAACTCTGGACTTCTTGGTTGGACTCAACTCCTTGGACTCCCTCTCGTCTCTCGGTAAAGGCTCATCTCTTTGGACCTCCTCTCGTCTCCCTGTAAAAGCCCATCTCTTTTTGGAAACGCCCTGCCTGCGGGTTATATAGGCCCCACCCCTCAACCTTCACGAACCTCCTCGATGTTTCTCTCCACACCCTCTCCAAGTCCAACCCCTTGTTCGTGGTTGGTTGAGTGGGGCTGACTCACTCCTCCCCTCTATGACGAGGTGGGGACCCGCCTTTCTTCCCCAACCCTGCCTCGTGGTCAATGGCGGATGAAGAGAAAACCGCCCAAAATGCAGTTGGCAATGCGAATGGCAATTGACGAAAAGGGGGAATGGAAGTTTTGGGAGTGGGAATGAAGGGAATCTATCTCTTTCACTGGTGCAATGGAGTATTTCAATTAATGGGAGACACAGCCTTACCCTAAAACACATAATAAGATATAACTATTGAACAGGGGTATTCTATGATTGGCTGTAGTGTGGATGCTTTATGGACTAGTTATGGGACGCCCTTTGACCTTTACACAGCTCCGGAGGCAGGAGGCGCAGACTAATAATAACAATAATAATAATACACACAATCAAAAAAAATACAGTCCTCATATCCGCAACAATATATATACAGTATATATATTGTTGCGGTTCTCTCGCCGGCCTTCTTCCCCTTATCAAGGGGGGATTAATCCCCTTGTCTTTACTGGGCCTTGGCGGAACCGAGACTTATTACGTCCTTTCCGGGCGAACGCAAAATAGGGTTTCGGGACCAAATTCTCGCTCGTACCTAAGTACTTGCGCCGCCACGGAAACGAGGTAGCAAGCCTCGCATGAACCACCTGAGGTTGGGGTACGCCGAGCGGTTTGCGTACACCTGATCCACGCAGTCTTAACTAGTGGAACCCGATCGGAGCGATCTTATTCGTGCCACGCTTGGTCAATTGGAGAAATCACAGAAATCACACATGCACCGAAAGGTTCACAGAGTTATAAGTGTATGGAAGCCTCACTGTGTTGCCCTGATGAAGCCCCAACAAGGGCGAAACCAGGTCGGTAACTGTGAGTTTTGCATGCACTTGTGACAGTATCTGAATTTATAATCCGTAATGACGCACTGCTAGATGGTTCCTCTGGAGCTTTGCAGGCAATGCGGACATGCATGGCGATGACGTCATGCTGTCCGCTCATTAGGTTGGAGAACCAGATTACAGATACCATCATTAGTAACTCCCAACCGCAACCAGGTCGACTCCATATGATGAGTGGATACCATAGATAACGTTACCATGTGGCAGGCGGTGCTTATCGCTCCCAGCAAGGTGCAGCAGCAGCTGTATGGGACACCTTGCTCGCGATTCTCCACTGATGATATGAAGGTCGCATAGTGACTGATATAAAAACCGAAAGGTTCACAGA
This sequence comes from Myxine glutinosa, assembly GCF_964187855.1. Taxonomy (NCBI): domain Eukaryota; kingdom Metazoa; phylum Chordata; class Myxini; order Myxiniformes; family Myxinidae; genus Myxine; species Myxine glutinosa. The sequence goes on from NC_136265.1 coordinate 93,694,091, forward strand.
GTTACAAGTGTATGGAAGCCTCACTGCGTTGCCCTGATGAAGCCCCAACAAGGGCGAAACCAGGTCGGTAACTGTGAGTTTTGCATGCACTTGTGACAGTATCTGAATTTATAATCCGTAATGACGCACTGCTAGATGGTTCCTCTGGAGCTTTGCAGGCAATGCGGACATGCATGGCGATGACGTCATGTTGTCCGCTCATTAGGTTGGAGAACCAGATTACAGATACCATTTTTAGTAACTCCCAACCGCAACCAGGTCGACTCCATATGATGAGTGGATACCAGAGATAACGTTACCGTGTGGCAGGCGGTGCTTATCGCTCCCAGCAAGGTGCAGCAGCAGCTGTATGGGACACCTTGCTGGCGGTTCTCCACTGATGATATGAAGGTCGCATAGTGACTGATATATATATATATATATATATATATATATATATATATATATATATATATTGTTACGGTACGCGGTTAAAGATGGTATGTTTGCCGAGCGGAGGCTCCGCGACCGAACAGTGCTTCCCTGACTAAAACCCGATTCACCCCAAACTTTGGCCGTATCGCGCTGCAGCTACTCAATATGGAAACCTCTAAAGCGACCGAACGAGAATGAAGAAGAAGAAGAAGAAGAAGTACGGAGGAATAACAGGATTTATTAAGTATTTTCACAAGCCAAAGCAACGAGAGCAGTCGGTTTTATAATATATACAGAAAATGGAAGGAGCAGACACACAGTGAAATCATTAGCTTACCTATTCAAGCTTAATTAATAAACCCCAGGACAACATTAAAGACAGACGGACAATCACACTTACACGGGGAAATGCAGGCAGGAAGGAATGGCTTGGAGATGGGTGGCTTTTCGAGGCAAGGAAGGTTCAGCGGGTCATGGGCACGGTCGGGCCAGAAGGCACCGCCGTCAAGAAGCCGAGCTTTGGTCCCAAACTGCGCGGGCGAAGTTCCTTTCTCCGTCCTGCCTCGTGCGCTCCTTGCGTTGCCCCGGTCCGTTTCTCCTGCAGCGCGGCACGTCTCACGGCGGCTCGGTCACACCTGCTTGTCTCCAGCGCATCTCCTGGACCCAGAACTCATCCCTCCTCTCTGCTCATCTCCTTTTGGGAGCATCCCGCAGCGGGTTATATCGGCCCCGCCCTTCACCCTTTTCGAACCTTCCCCAAACGTTCTCTCTCCGCCCTCTCAAGCCAAACCCCTTGTTCTGGGTTGGATGAGCGGGGCCGACTTACTCCTCCCCTCTATGACGAGGTGGAGACCCGCCTTTCTTCTTCGGCGTTACCTCGTGCGTAATGGAGTCAACTGCTGCAAAGTGGACGGCAGATGAAAATGCAGCAAAGTGCAAACCTGGCACTTGGAAGCTGCCATGGGGCGTCGGAGGGCCTACTCTTATTTAATTCGGTGCAATGAAGAGTCAAACTAGTGGGAAACACATCCTTAGCCTACACAGAGAATAAGGGACTAACTATTTAAAAGGATATATCGTGTCCTGCGTGTAGGTTTATGGAATTAACTAAGAGGACGAGCTGCGACCATTCTTTACATTACGAGGCTGTTACACACAACAAAACCATACTTTTCACATTCGTTACACTTTCTCAAAATTGTTACACTTCTCAAATCCGTTACACTTCTCAAATCCGTTACAATATATATATATATATATATATATATATATATATATATATATATATATATATATATATATATATATACATATATATATATATATATATATATATATATATATATATTTATACGTGTGTGTATTTATATATGTGTATATATATATATTGACCCATTTATTTAAAGTACGCAATTATCCTCCACCACGCGTATTTGCGGTTGATAAAATGCGACCTGTTTCTCCATTTGCGGAAAAGTGTCCCACTAATTTGCAGATTTTTTTTTTTCTATTTGCATCCGTGTTCCGCCAAATCGTGGGGGTTTTTTCCCCCATTCACGGCTGTGTTCCTCGGAGTCGCGGTTTTTCACAGGCGCAAAAAATAATTTGACGAGCCGCCAGCTTGACATTTATTTAACCCATCTTTCACCAGCCATGCCACATCGCCTGTGTTACGCCCCACACAAAGTTGTATTTGTACCCCGAGTTTGGACTTTGTAACTTAAAAGATGTGGCTGTGCATGGAACACATACAAACAGAGAGAGGGGGTTTTTTTTGCCTTCTATGGATATGGATTTACATCAATAATCTTTTTTTACGTGGAACAAATACTCGTACATGTTCATGTGCATGTTTGGGTGCATTCGTCAGGGCATGTGAACCTGATTTCTTTCTGCAGGTCATGTGATGTTGTATTTACAGGTGAATCCAATGAATCTACACGGGAGACTGCACCTGCTTTTTTGAACGGGGCAGACGCACACCCGCTGGACTCACCAACTGAAACAAAGAAGAGGACGTTTTACAAACAAGAGAAACCGAATGAGGAAATGTTTGCACAGAATAATTTTCACAAGACTCGCAAAGGAAAGAAAGGTGAACGTCAATGCAGATGCAAAAATTGTGGAAAATCTTTCAAACGCACAGACAACCTCAAAACGCACACGACAATTCACAATGGTGAACGCCCATATGAATGCACAATTTGTGGAATATCTTTTAATTGGCCATCCCACCTTAAAACACACATGACAATTCACAATGGTGAACGCCCATACAAATGCAAAAGTTGTGGGAAATCTTTCAATCGGTCATCTTACCGAAAATCACACATGTAAATTGTAAATTCACAATGGGGAACGCCCATACGAATGCACAAGTTGTGGCAACACACACACAACATGCATTTTAAGGCCATTTTCCCTGCTAGAGCGGGGGTTAGCCTTGCGGTCCCCATGACAATCTTCTCCATTTTGCTCTATTTTCTGCATCTCTCCTTGTTAACCCCCTTGCCCGCATTTCTTCTTCCACCATCTTTAGCCAAGTCTTTCTCGGTCTTCCCCGTCCTCTACTGCCTTCTACATTCATTTCCATCACTCTTCTCAACGAGTCACTTTCATCCTTCCTCAACACATGACCAAACCATCTCAACCTGTTCCTCTTCACAGCATCAATCACAGGCAATATTCCCATCATCTTTCGCAATTCATCATTTGTCTTCCTCTCTCTCAACGATACTCCGCACATCCATCGAACCATTCGCATTTCCACCCTTCCCTGCCTTCGTTGCTGCTCTACGTTCATTAGCCATGTCTCGCTCCCATAAATCATAACACTTCTCACACATGCAGCATACACCTTTCCCTTCAGCTTCAGCGACACTCCCCTCCTCATCAGCACGCCACTCAGTTCCCGAAACTTCTTCCATGCACATCTCACTCGAGCAACCGTTGCCGAGTCTGATCCACCTTTTCCATTCAGCATGTCTCCGAGGTAGCAAAATGTTTTCACACCTTCCAGCTTCACGCCGTCTCCAAGATCCAACTCAACATTTCCTCCATCTGCAGCTCCCTCTGTGCACACCTTACATTTGAATGTAGCTGCCACACTGGTAAATGACCCTCTCAGACCACTACATTTTTGATGAACCCACTCAGCGCGCATTGTACATTGAATGGAGTTCACTCCGACACCCTTCCTGCACACAGCACACGGCCACTTCCCAGTTCTTTCCACCTCACCACATGCTTTACCACTTGCCATCACCTTCGTCTTTCCGATATTCACCTTCAGACCTTTTGTCTCCATACATTCCTTCCACTTGTTCATCTTTTCCTTCAGTCCATCCATACTTTCCACAATCAACACCAGATCGTCTGCATACAACAACTCCCACGGTAAGCCCTCCTTTACGTTCTGAGCCAGCACCTCCATCACAGCTACAAATAGTAGTGGACTTAATACCGACCCCTGATGCACTCCCACCTTCACCTCAAACTCACTACTGTTCCCGTCCTTCGTCCTTACAGCTGTGCGCGCTCTTTTGTACATTGCCATCACTACTCTGATCAACCATTCCTCCACTCCTAACTTCCTCAATGCCCATGTCAATACTTTGTGTGGAACCCTATCGAATGCTTTCTCCAGATCAACAAACCCAAGAAACAACTTCTTCCTCTTCTCCATGTACTTCTCCTGCAACTGCCTCACAATGAAAAGCGCGTCTGTCGTTCCTCTTCCTGGCATAAATCCAAACTGCATTTCGTCGATCCTCACTTTCTTCCGTATCCTCCTCTCCAACACCCTTTCCAATACCTTCATTCCATGCTCCAATAACTTTATCGCTCGGTACGAGCCACACTCCAGAGGGTCACCTTTCCCCTTGTATAGAGGGATGAGGGTACTCAGTTCCCAATCCACTGGAATGCGGCCTTCTTTCACCACCAGATTACAGATCTCTGTCATTCTCTTCACACCCCAACTTCCTGCTGCCTTCAACATATCTCCCACAACTCCCGTCGGCCATCCCGCTTTTCCACTCTTCATTGCTTTTATCGCTTCCTCAACTTCCTTCTCAGTTGTCTTCTCTGCTGGTCCTAAAACTGGGTTACTCTCGATGTTGCCATCCCATTCATTCTCTGTATTCAACAGCATTTCCATATATCTTTTCCATCTTAATTTAATTCCATCTGGTTCGACAACGATTTGTCCCACTTCATCCTTCAAGCAACTCACCCCCATCACATCACACCTCTCTTTCGCTGTCTGCTTTGCAATCCTGAATACTGCTTTCTGACCCTCTTCCGAATCCAAGCGTTCTCCGAACATTTTCCTACATGCCTCCTGTGCCTTTGCTACCTCTTTCTTTGCAGCCTTCCTGGCTGCCTTATAACTTTCATGCTCTGCTGTTTCCGCTCCCGTACCCTTCGCCTTCTGCCACTCCTTGAACTTCTTCCTCTTCTCGTCAATCCTCTTTCCAACTTCATCATCCCACCACCATGTTTCCGAGTGCCTCGGTGGTCCTTTTGTCCATCCACATACCTCACCAACGGCTCCCAACAGACTATCTTTCATTGACATCCAACCACTTTCAAGCTCAACCACATCATCCTCTACCCTACCCAGCCTCTCTTTTAATGCCTCCCTTACTGTCACCTCTTTCAACCTCCACACCTTCATTCTAGGTTGGTACTTCACCCGCAGAGCTCTCCTCGCACCTTTCACCCTTATGTCGCAGACAACCAAGTGGTGCTGTGAAACAGCCTCCTCCCCCGGGATCACCTTTGTGTCCCAGAGGTGCCCCCTATCTCGCCTACGCACCATCAGGTAGTCAACGGTTGTCGTCGACCCACCTGACGTGTTTGTAACAAGCTTATTATCCTCTTTCTGGAACTGAGTATTACAAATCAGCACAAGCACAAGTTGTGGAAAATCTTTTAATCATCCATCCAATCTCAAAACGCACATGACAATTCACAATGTAACACGCCCTTACAAATGCACAAGTTGTATTTGTACCCCGAGTTTGGACTTTGTAACTTAAAAGATGTGGCTGTGCATGGAACACATACAAACAGAGAGAGGGGTTTTTTTTTTGCCTTCTATGGATATGGATTTACATCAATAATCTTTTTTTACGTGGAACAAATACTCGTACATGTTCACGTGCATGTTTGGGGGCATTCGTCAGGGCATGTGAACCTGATTTCTTTCTGCAGGTCATGTGATGGTGTATTTACAGGTGAATCCACTGAATCTACAAGGGAGACTGCACCTGCTTTTTTGAACGGGGCAGACGCACACCCGCTGGACTCGCCAACTGAAACAAAGAAGAGGACGTTTTACAAACAAGAGAAACCGAATGAGGAAATGTTTGCACAGTATAATTTTCACAAGACTCGCAAAGGAAAGAAAGGTGAACGTCAATACAAATGCAAAAATTGTGGAAAATCTTTCAAACGCACAGACAACCTTAAAACGCACATGACAATTCACAATGGTGAACGCCCATATGAATGCACAATTTGTGGAAAATCTTTTAATTGGCCATCCCACCTTAAAACACACATGACAATTCACAATGGTGAACGCCCATACAAATGCAAAAGTTGTGGGAAATCTTTCAATCAGTCATCTCACCTTAAAAGACACATGATAATTCAAAGTGGAGAATGCCCATATGAATGCTCAATTTGTGGAACAAAAATTTAATCGGTCATCTTACCTAAAATTACACATGATAATTCACAGTAGTGAACGCCCGTACAAATGCACAAATTGTGGAAAATCTTTCATTTGGTCACCTTACCTAAAAGTACACATGATGATTCACAGTGGTGAACGCCCGTACAAATGCACAAGTTGTGGAAAATCTTTCAATCAGTCATCTCACCTTAAAAGACACATGATAATTCAAAGTGGAGAATGCCCATATGAATGCTCAATTTGTGGAACAAATTTTATTCGGTCATCTTACCAAATGGCCCAAATGGCCCAAATGGCCCAAAATGGCCTCTAAAGGTTTTTTTTATTTATTTTTATCTTACCTAAAATTACACATGATAATTCACAGTAGTGAACGCCCGTACAAATGCACAAGTTGTGGAAAATCTTTCATTCGGTCATCTTACCTAAAAGTACACATGATGATTCACAGTGGTGAACGCCCGAACGAATGCACAAGTTGTGGAAAATCTTTTCATCATCCATCCAACCTCAAAACGCACATGACAATTCACAATGTAACACGCCCTTACAAATGCACAAGTTGTATTTGTACCCCGAGTTTGGACTTTGTAACTTAAAAGATGTGGCTGTGCATGGAACACATACAAACAGAGAGAGGGTTTTTTTTTGCCTTCTATGGATATGGATTTTCATCAATAATCTTTTTTTACGTGGAACAAATACTCGTACATGTTCACGTGCATGTTTGGGTGCATTCGTCAGGGCATGTGAACCTGATTTCTTTCTGCAGGTCATGTGATGTTGTATTTACAGTTGAATCCACTGAATCTACAAGGGAGACTGCACCTGCTTTTTTGAAAGGGGCAGACACACACCCGCTGGACTCGCCAACTGAAACAAAGAAGAGGACGTTTTACAAACAAGAGAAACCGAATGAGGAAATGTTTGCACAGAATAATTTTCACAAGACTCGCAAAGGAAAGAAAGGTGAACGTCAATACAAATGCAAAAATTGTGGAAAATCTTTCAAACGCTCAGACAACCTTAAAACGCACATGACAATTCACAATGGTGAACGCCCATATGAATGCACAATTTGTGGAAAATCTTTTAATTGGCCATCCCACCTTAAAACACACATGACAATTCACAATGGTGAACGCCCATACAAATGCAAAAGTTGTGGGAAATCTTTCAATCAGTCATCTCACCTTAAAAGACACATGATAATTCACAGTGGAGAATGCCCATATGAATGCTCAATTTGTGGGAAAAATTTTAATCGGTCATCTTACCTAAAATTACACATGATAATTCACAGTAGTGAACGCCCGTACAAATGCACAAATTGTGGAAAATCTTTCATTCGGTCATCTTACCTAAAAGTACACATGATGATTCACAGTGGTGAACGCCCATACAAATGCACAAGTTGTGGAAAATCTTTCAATCGGTCATCTTACCGAAAATCACACATGAGAATTCACAATGGGGAACGCCCATACAAATGCACAAGTTGTGGAAAATCTTTTAATCATCCATCCAACCTCAAAACGCACATGACAATTCACAACGTAACACGCCCTTACAAATGCACAAGTTGTGGAAAATCATTAAAACATTCATCCTCCCTGACAAGGCACATGAGAATTCACAATGGAAAATGCCTGTAGAAATGCACAATTTGTGGAAAGTCTCATTGATCCATCCACCCTTAAAATATACATGGGAATACACAATGGAGAACATTCATACAAACACACAGTTTGAGAAATCATTCAGTCATTCGTGCAACCTCAAAATCAATTTAACAAGACCAATAGCTTAAGTAAAAGACCAGACGTGTGACCAGATCCTCAGATTTTATTGGTGGACGTTTGTGAGGGACATACACCGGACGGCCAGCTCGAAGCTGCTCCAGATATCATTGCCCGACGGGCTACGCTGTGAAATGGCCGCCAAACTACTTGACCGATGACCTCGAATTTTTTTTCTCGACCAATTTATCCCGAGATCACGCGAAATAAATTTCATACTGATCGGCTTCTACTTGTCGATTTATGATGTCATAATGAAGGAACCTATGACATCATCATTAACATTTGTAATCCCCATGGGGGGTTCTTTACAATGAGCCACCTTTCAATTTCTTTTTTCCCTTGGAGTGGTTTTGCTGATATATAGGTGCAAAGTTTATCGGTTTTTTTTCAGAGATTGCACCCGTATCACATGACCCATGATGTCCTAATTATCATTTAAAAATTATACAGGAGGAGGTATGCCTATGGTGAAAATTTTGTGTCAATCGGACCAACGTTTGCAGAGAAAACGAAATTGAAGGGGGAAACAACCCACAAAATGCAGGCGGCAGGGACATACACCGGCAGACATACCGACATACATACACCGGACAGAGTGGCAAACACTGTTCCAGATGGCATTGCCCAACAGACGATTCCTTAAAAAATCACTGTAAAACACCCATAGAAATGTAAAACACCAATAGAAATGTAAAACACCCATAGAAATGTAAAACACCAATAGAAATGTAAAACACCCATAGAAATGTAAAACACCCATAGAAATGTAAAACACCAATAGAAATGTAAAACACCCATAGAAATGTAAAACACCCATAGAAATGTAAAACACCCATAGAAATGTAAAACACCAATAGAAATGTAAAACACCCATAGAAATGTAAAACACCAATAGAAATGTAAAACACCCATAGAAATGTAAAACACCCATAGAAATGTAAAACACCCATAGAAATGTAAAACACCCATAGAAATGTAAAACACCCATAGAAATGTAAAACACCCATAGAAATGTAAAACACCCATAGAAATGTAAAACACCGATAGAAATGTAAAACACCCATAGAAATGTAAAACACCCATAGAAATGTAAAACAACCATAGAAAGTAAAACACCCATAGAAATGTAAAACACCCATAGAAATGTAAAACACCCATAGAAATGTAAAACACCCATAGAAATGTAAAACACCCATAGAAATGTAAAACACCCATTGAAATGTAAAACAACAATAGAAATGTAAAACACCCATAGAAATGTAAAACATCCATAGAAATGTAAAACACCAATAGAAATGTAAAACACCCAAAGAAATGTAAAACACCCATATAAATGTAAAACACCCATAGAAATGTAAAACACCCATAGAAATGTAAAACACCCATAGAAATGTAAAACACCCATAGAAATGTAAAACACCCATAGAAATGCAAAACACCCATAGAAATGTAAAACACCCATAGAAATGTAAAACACCCATATAAATGTAAAACACCCATAGAAATGTAAAACACCCATAGAAATGTAAAACACCAATAAAAATGTAAAACACCCATAGAAATGTAAAACACCCATAGAAATGTAAAACACCCATAGAAATGTAAAACACCCATAGAAATGTAAAACACCCATATAAATGTAAAACACCCATAGAAATGTAAAACACCCATAGAAATGTAAAACACCCATAGAAATGTAAAACACCCATAGAAATGTAAAACACCCATAGAAATGTAAAACACCCATAGAAATGCAAAACACCCATAGAAATGTGAAACACCCATATAAATGTAAAACACCCATAGAAATGTAAAACACCCATAGAAATGTAAAACACCCATAGAAATGTAAAACACCCATAGAAATGAAAACAACCATAGAAATGTAAAACAACCATATAAATGCAAAACACCCATAGAAATGTAAAACGCCCATATAAATGCAAAACACCCATAGAAATGTAAAACACCCATATAAATGTAAAACACCCATAGAAATGTAAAACACCCATAGAAATGTAAAACACCCATAGAAATGTAAAACACCCATAGAAATGTAAAACACCCATAGAAATGTAAAACACCCATATAAATGTAAAACACCCATAGAAATGTAAAACACCCATAGAAATGTAAAACACCCATAGAAATGTAAAACACCCATAGAAATGTAAAACACCCATATAAATGCAAAACACCCATAGAAATGTAAAACACCCATAGAAATGTAAAACACCCATATAAATGTAAAACACCCATATAAATGCAAAACACCCATATAAATGTAAAACACCCATAGAAATGTAAAACACCCATAGAAATGTAAAACACCCATAGAAATGTAAAACACCCATAGAAATGTAAAACACCCATAGAAATGTAAAACACCCATAGAAATGTAAAACACTCATAGAAATGTAAAACATCCATAGAAATGTAAAACACCCATATAAATGTAAAACACCCATATAAATGTAAAACACCCATAGAAATGTAAAACACCCATAGAAATGTAAAACACCCATAGAAATGTAAAACACCCATATAAATGTAAAACACCCATAGAAATGTAAAACACCCATAGAAATGTAAAACACCCATAGAAATGTAAAACACCCATAGAAATGTAAAACACCCATAGAAATGTAAAACACCCATAGAAATGTAAAACACCCATATAAATGTAAAACACCCATAGAAATGTAAAACACCCATAGAAATGTAAAACACCAATAAAAATGTAAAACACCCATAGAAATGTAAAACACCCATAGAAATGTAAAACACCCATAGAAATGTAAAACACCCATAGAAATGTAAAACACCCATATAAATGTAAAACACCCATATAAATGTAAAACACCCATAGAAATGTAAAACACCCATAGAAATGTAAAACACCCATAGAAATGTAAAACACCCATAGAAATGTAAAACACCCATAGAAATGTAAAACACCCATAGAAATGCAAAACACCCATAGAAATGTAAAACACCCATATAAATGTAAAACACCCATAGAAATGTAAAACACCCATAGAAATGTAAAACACCCATAGAAATGTAAAACACCCATAGAAATGAAAACAACCATAGAAATGTAAAACAACCATATAAATGCAAAACACCCATAGAAATGTAAAACGCCCATATAAATGCAAAACACCCATAGAAATGTAAAACACCCATATAAATGTAAAACACCCATAGAAATGTAAAACACCCATAGAAATGTAAAACACCCATAGAAATGTAAAACACCCATAGAAATGTAAAACACCCATAGAAATGTAAAACACCCATAGAAATGTAAAACACCCATATAAATGTAAAACACCCATAGAAATGTAAAACACCCATAGAAATGTAAAACACCAATAGAAATGTAAAACACCCATAGAAATGTAAAACACCAATAGAAATGTAAAACACCCATAGAAATGTAAAACACCCATAGAAATGTAAAACACCAATAGAAATGTAAAACACCCATAGAAATGTAAAACACCCATAGAAATGTAAAACACCCATAGAAATGTAAAACACCAATAGAAATGTAAAACACCCATAGAAATGTAAAACACCAATAGAAATGTAAAACACCCATAGAAATGTAAAACACCCATAGAAATGTAAAACACCCATAGAAATGTAAAACACCCATAGAAATGTAAAACACCCATAGAAATGTAAAACACCCATAGAAATGTAAAACACCCATAGAAATGTAAAACACCGATAGAAATGTAAAACACCCATAGAAATGTAAAACACCCATAGAAATGTAAAACAACCATAGAAAGTAAAACACCCATAGAAATGTAAAACACCCATAGAAATGTAAAACACCCATAGAAATGTAAAACACCCATAGAAATGTAAAACACCCATAGAAATGTAAAACACCCATTGAAATGTAAAACAACAATAGAAATGTAAAACACCCATAGAAATGTAAAACATCCATAGAAATGTAAAACACCAATAGAAATGTAAAACACCCAAAGAAATGTAAAACACCCATATAAATGTAAAACACCCATAGAAATGTAAAACACCCATAGAAATGTAAAACACCCATAGAAATGTAAAACACCCATAGAAATGTAAAACACCCATAGAAATGCAAAACACCCATAGAAATGTAAAACACCCATAGAAATGTAAAACACCCATATAAATGTAAAACACCCATAGAAATGTAAAACACCCATAGAAATGTAAAACACCAATAAAAATGTAAAACACCCATAGAAATGTAAAACACCCATAGAAATGTAAAACACCCATAGAAATGTAAAACACCCATAGAAATGTAAAACACCCATATAAATGTAAAACACCCATAGAAATGTAAAACACCCATAGAAATGTAAAACACCCATAGAAATGTAAAACACCCATAGAAATGTAAAACACCCATAGAAATGTAAAACACCCATAGAAATGCAAAACACCCATAGAAATGTGAAACACCCATATAAATGTAAAACACCCATAGAAATGTAAAACACCCATAGAAATGTAAAACACCCATAGAAATGTAAAACACCCATAGAAATGAAAACAACCATAGAAATGTAAAACAACCATATAAATGCAAAACACCCATAGAAATGTAAAACGCCCATATAAATGCAAAACACCCATAGAAATGTAAAACACCCATATAAATGTAAAACACCCATAGAAATGTAAAACACCCATAGAAATGTAAAACACCCATAGAAATGTAAAACACCCATAGAAATGTAAAACACCCATAGAAATGTAAAACACCCATATAAATGTAAAACACCCATAGAAATGTAAAACACCCATAGAAATGTAAAACACCCATAGAAATGTAAAACACCCATAGAAATGTAAAACACCCATATAAATGCAAAACACCCATAGAAATGTAAAACACCCATAGAAATGTAAAACACCCATATAAATGTAAAACACCCATATAAATGCAAAACACCCATATAAATGTAAAACACCCATAGAAATGTAAAACACCCATAGAAATGTAAAACACCCATAGAAATGTAAAACACCCATAGAAATGTAAAACACCAATAGAAATGTAAAACACCCATAGAAATGTAAAACACTCATAGAAATGTAAAACATCCATAGAAATGTAAAACACCCATATAAATGTAAAACACCCATATAAATGTAAAACACCCATAGAAATGTAAAACACCCATAGAAATGTAAAACACCCATAGAAATGTAAAACACCCATATAAATGTAAAACACCCATAGAAATGTAAAACACCCATAGAAATGTAAAACACCCATAGAAATGTAAAACACCCATAGAAATGTAAAACACCCATAGAAATGTAAAACACCCATAGAAATGTAAAACACCCATATAAATGTAAAACACCCATAGAAATGTAAAACACCCATAGAAATGTAAAACACCAATAAAAATGTAAAACACCCATAGAAATGTAAAACACCCATAGAAATGTAAAACACCCATAGAAATGTAAAACACCCATAGAAATGTAAAACACCCATATAAATGTAAAACACCCATATAAATGTAAAACACCCATAGAAATGTAAAACACCCATAGAAATGTAAAACACCCATAGAAATGTAAAACACCCATAGAAATGTAAAACACCCATAGAAATGTAAAACACCCATAGAAATGCAAAACACCCATAGAAATGTAAAACACCCATATAAATGTAAAACACCCATAGAAATGTAAAACACCCATAGAAATGTAAAACACCCATAGAAATGTAAAACACCCATAGAAATGAAAACAACCATAGAAATGTAAAACAACCATATAAATGCAAAACACCCATAGAAATGTAAAACGCCCATATAAATGCAAAACACCCATAGAAATGTAAAACACCCATATAAATGTAAAACACCCATAGAAATGTAAAACACCCATAGAAATGTAAAACACCCATAGAAATGTAAAACACCCATAGAAATGTAAAACACCCATAGAAATGTAAAACACCCATAGAAATGTAAAACACCCATATAAATGTAAAACACCCATAGAAATGTAAAACACCCATAGAAATGTAAAACACCCATAGAAATGTAAAACACCCATAGAAATGTAAAACACCCATATAAATGCAAAACACCCATAGAAATGTAAAACACCCATAGAAATGTAAAATACCCATATAAATGTAAAACACCCATATAAATGCAAAACACCCATAGAAATGTAAAACACCCATAGAAATGTAAAACACCCATAGGAATGTAAAACACCCATATAAATGTAAAACACCCATAGAAATGTAAAACACCCATAGAAATGTAAAACACCCATATAAATGCAAATCACCCATAGAAATGTAAAACACCCATAGAAATGTAAAACACCCATAGAAATGTAAAACACCCATAGAAATGTAAAACACCCATATAAATGTAAAACACCCATATAAATGCAAAACACCCATAGAAATGTAAAACACCCATAGAAATGTAAAACACCCATAGAAATGTAAAACAACCATAGAAATGTAAAACAACCATATAAATGCAAAACACCCAGAGAAATGTAAAACACCCATATAAATGCAAAACACCCATAGAAATGTAAAACACCCATAGAAATGTAAAACACCCATAGAAATGTAAAACACCCATAGAAATGTAAAACACCCATAGAAATGTAAAACACCCATATAAATGTAAAACACCCATATAAATGTAAAACACCCATAGAAATGTAAAACACCCATAGAAATGTAAAACACCCATAGAAATGTAAAACACCCATAGAAATGTAAAACACCCATAGAAATGTAAAACACCCATAGAAATGTAAAACACCCATATAAATGCAAAACACCCATAGAAATGTAAAACACCCATAGAAATGTAAAACACCCATATAAATGTAAAACACCCATAGAAATGTAAAACACCCATATAAATGTAAAACACCCATAGAAATGTAAAACACCCATAGAAATGTAAAACACCCATAGAAATGTAAAACACCCATAGAAATGTAAAACACCCATAGAAATGTAAAACACCCATAGAAATATAAAACACCCATATAAATGCAAAACACCCATAGAAATGTAAAACACCCATAGAAATGTAAAACACCCATATAAATGTAAAACACCCATAGAAATGTAAAACACCCATAGAAATGTAAAACACCCATAGAAATGTAAAACACCCATAGAAATGTAAAACACCCATATAAATGTAAAACACCCATAGAAATGTAAAACACCCATAGAAATGTAAAACACCCATATAAATTCAAAACACCCATATAAATGCAAAACACCCATATAAATGCAAAACGCCCATATAAATGCAAAACACCCATATAAATGTAAAACACCCATATAAATGCAAAACACCCATATAAATGTAAAACACCCATATAAATGTAAAACACCCATATAAATGTAAAACACCCATAGAAATGTAAAACACCCATATAAATGTAAAACACCCATAGAAATGCAAAACACCCATTGAAATGCAAAACACCCATATAAATGTAAAACACCCATAGAAATGTAAAACACCCATATAAATGTAAAACACCCATATAAATGTAAAACACCCATAGAAATGTAAAACACCCATAGAAATGTAAAACAACCAAAGAAATGTAAAACAACCATAGAAATGTAAAACACCCATAGAAATGTAAAACACCCATAGAAATGTAAAACAACCATAGAAATGTAAAACACCCATAGAAATGTAAAACAACCATAGAAATGTAAAACAACCATAGAAATGTAAAACACCCATAGAAATGTAAAACACCCATAGAAATGTAAAACACCCATAGAAATGTAAAACAACCATAGAAATGTAAAACAACCATAGAAATGTAAAACACCCATATAAATGTAAAACACCCATATAAATGTAAAACACCCATAGAAATGTAAAACAACCAAAGAAATGTAAAACAACCATAGAAATGTAAAACATCCATAGAAATGTAAAACACCCATAGAAATGTAAAACAACCATAGAAATGTAAAACACCCATAGAAATGTAAAACAACCATAGAAATGTAAAACAACCATAGAAATGTAAAACAACCATAGAAATGTAAAACACCCATAGAAATGTAAAACACCCATAGAAATGTAAAACACCCATAGAAATGTAAAACAACCATAGAAATGTAAAACAACCATAGAAATGTAAAACACCCATATAAATGTAAAACACCCATATAAATGTAAAACACCCATAGAAATGTAAAACACCCATAGAAATGTAAAACACCCATAGAAATGTAAAACACCCATAGAAATGTAAAACAACCATAGAAATGTAAAACACCCATAGAAATGTAAAACAACCATAGAAATGTAAAACAACCATAGAAATGTAAAACAACCATAGAAATGTAAAACACCCATAGAAATGTAAAACACCCATAGAAATGTAAAACACCCATAGAAATGTAAAACAACCATAGAAATGTAAAACAACCATAGAAATGTAAAACACCCATATAAATGTAAAACACCCATAGAAATGTAAAACAACCATAGAAATGTAAAACAACCATAGAAATGTAAAACACCCATATAAATGTAAAACACCCATAGAAATGTAAAACACCCATAGAAATGTAAAACACCCATAGAAATGTAAAACAACCATAGAAATGTAAAACACCCATAGAAATGTAAAACAACCATAGAAATGTAAAACAACCATAGAAATGTAAAACAACCATAGAAATGTAAAACACCCATAGAAATGTAAAACACCCATAGAAATGTAAAACACCCATAGAAATGTAAAACAACCATAGAAATGTAAAACAACCATAGAAATGTAAAACACCCATATAAATGTAAAACACCCATATAAATGTAAAACACCCATAGAAATGTAAAACACCCATAGAAATGTAAAACAACCATAGAAATGTAAAACAACCATAGAAATGTAAAACACCCAGAGAAATGTAAAACACCCATAGAAATGTAAAACACCCATAGAAATGTAAAACAACCATAGAAATGTAAAACACCCATATAAATGTAAAACACCCATAGAAATGTAAAACACCCATAGAAATGTAAAACACCCATATAAATGCAAAACACCCATAGAAATGTAAAACACCCATAGAAATGTAAAACACCCATATAAATGTAAAACACCCATAGAAATGTAAAACACCCATAGAAATGTAAAACACCCATAGAAATGTAAAACACCGATAGAAATGTAAAACACCCATAGAAATGTAAAACACCAATAGAAATGTAAAACACCCATAGAAATGTAAAACACCCATAGAAATGTAAAACATCCATAGAAATGTAAAACACCCATATAAATGTAAAACACCCATATAAATGTAAAACACCCATAGAAATGTAAAACACCCATAGAAATGTAAAACACCCATTGAAAATGTAAAACACCCATAGAAATGTAAAACACCCATAGAAATGTAAAACACCCATAGAAATGTAAAACACCCATAGAAATGTAAAACATCCATAGAAATGTAAAACACCCATATAAATGTAAAACACCCATATAAATGTAAAACACCCATAGAAATGTAAAACACCCATAGAAATGTAAAACACCCATAGAAATGTAAAACACCCATATAAATGCAAAACACCCATAGAAATGTAAAGCTCCCATAGAAATGTAAAACACCCATATAAATGTAAAACACCCATAGAAATGTAAAACACCCATAGAAATGTAAAACACCAATAGAAATGTAAAACACCCATAGAAATGTAAAACACCCATAGAAATGTAAAACACCCATAGAAATGTAAAACACCCATATAAATGTAAAACACCCATATAAATGTAAAACACCCATATAAATGTAAAACACCCATAGAAATGTAAAACACCCATAGAAATGTAAAACACCCATATAAATGCAAAACACCCATAGAAATGTAAAACACCCATAGAAATGCAAAACACCCATAGAAATGTAAAACATCCATAGAAATGTAAAACACCCATAGAAATGTAAAACACCAATAGAAATGTAAAACACCCATAGAAATGTAAAACACCCATATAAATGTAAAACATCCATAGAAATGTAAAACACCCATATAAATGTAAAACACCCATAGAAATGTAAAACACCCATAGAAATGTAAAACACTCATAGAAATGTAAAACATCCATAGAAATGTAAAACACCCATATAAATGAAAAACACCCATAGAAATGTAAAACACCCATAGAAATGTAAAACACCCATATAAATGCAAAACACCCATAGAAATGTAAAACACCCATAGAAATGTAAAACACCCATAGAAATGCAAAACACCCATATAAATGCAAAACACCCATAGAAATGTAAAACACCCATAGAAATGTCAAACACCAATAGAAATGTAAAACACCCATAGAAATGTAAAACACCCATAGAAATGTAAAACACCCATAGAAATGTAAAACACCCATATAAATGTAAAACACCCATAGAAATGTAAAACACCCATATAAATGTAAAACACCCATAGAAATGTAAAACACCCATAGAAATGTAAAACACCCATATAAATGCAAAACACCCATAGAAATGTAAAACACCCATAGAAATGTAAAACACCCATAGAAATGTAAAACACCCATAGAAATGTAAAACACCCATATAAATGTAAAACACCCATAGAAATGTAAAACACCCACAGAAATGTAAAACACCCATATAAATGCAAAACACCCATAGAAATGTAAAACACCCATAGAAATGTAAAACACCCATATAAATGTAAAACACCCATAGAAATGTAAAACACCCATAGAAATGTAAAACACCCATAGAAATGTAAAACACCCATAGAAATGTAAAACAACCATAGAAATGTAAAACAACCATATAAATGCAAAACACCCATAGAAATGTAAAACACCCATATAAATGCAAAACACCCATAGAAATGTAAAACACCCATAGAAATGTAAAACACCCATAGAAATGTAAAACACCCATATAAATGTAAAACACCCATAGAAATGTAAAACACCCATATAAATGCAAAACACCCATATAAATGTAAAACACCCATATAAATGTAAAACACCCATATAAATGTAAAACACCCATATAAATGCAAAACACCCATAGAAATGTAAAACACCCATAGAAATGTAAAACACCCATATAAATGTAAAACACCCATATAAATGTAAAACACCCATAGAAATGTAAAACACCCATAGAAATGTAAAACACCCATAGAAATGTAAAACACCCATAGAAATGTAAAACAACCATATAAATGCAAAACACCCATAGAAATGTAAAACACCCATAGAAATGTAAAACACCCATAGAAATGTAAAACACCCATAGAAATGTAAAACACCCATATAAATGTAAAACACCCATAGAAATGTAAAACACCCATAGAAATGTAAAACACCCATATAAATGTAAAACACCCATAGAAATGTAAAACACCCATAGAAATGTAAAACACCCATAGAAATGTAAAACACCCATAGAAATGTAAAACACCCATAGAAATGTAAAACACCCATAGAAATGTAAAACACCCATATAAATGTAAAACACCCATAGAAATGTAAAACACCCATATAAATGTAAAACACCCATATAAATGTAAAACACCCATATAAATGTGAAACACCCATAGAAATGTAAAACACCCATATAAATGTAAAACACCCATAGAAATGTAAAACACCCATAGAAATGTAAAACACCCATAGAAATGTAAAACACCCATATAAATGTAAAACACCCATAGAAATGTAAAACACCCATATAAATGTAAAACACCCATAGAAATGTAAAACACCCATATAAATGTAAAACACCCATAGAAATGTAAAACACCCATAGAAATGTAAAACACCCATAGAAATGTAAAACACCCATAGAAATGTAAAACACCCATATAAATGTAAAACACCCATAGAAATGTAAAACACCCATATAAATGTAAAACACCCATAGAAATGTAAAACACCCATAGAAATGTAAAACAACCATATAAATGCAAAACACCCTTAGGAATGTAAAACACCCATATAAATGCAAAACACCCATAGAAATGTAAAACAACCATATAAATGCAAAACACCCATAGAAATGTAAAACACCCATATAAATGCAAAACACCCATAGAAATGTACATTGTGCAAAACTGAATTCGGTTCCACTCTCAGGACACCCAGAAAAAACATCTGTCCATCCTCAAGAATGAACTTTCAAACTTGTCTCCCTTCTTTAAAACCCGATGGTGCCTTGTTAGTCTGCTTCAGGAGTATGGTCCCTCCATCCCTCTCTTCAAATGACCTCACAGCCGATTCCGCTCATGAGAAGGCTGAATGCCTCAATTTTGTGTTTGCTTTCAAATCTTGTATCCCCAACGCATCACTCCCGGTTGGAGGGGTACCATACCCGTCCTTCCCTGTCGTATCAAACTGCTCCTGGACTCGCATCCTCTCTCTCTGCCCTTTTCACCTTGTCATTTGCAGTAGGTCAGTGTCGTTTCCCAAAAATCATCATTTATCCAGTTTATTTGATGAAATCCCGAGAGTTTCATCTTTATATGTGCACACATACATATGTAGAGTTCCATTCAAAGTACACCGCACATACATACACACGTAGGCCGTGGTGATGATGATTGGCACAACTCCACTGAGTGCTATCAGTGTCCCCTATCAAGGAGCCAGGATCCTGTGGGGAAAGCCACGTGATTGGCTGCAACCAAACATTTCCCAATAATGGTGCATCCTCTTTAATGGAGGACACCCTTCTGAACTCAGACTTACCAAGAAGTGAAAAAGGGACACAGATGTCCCCAATTTAAAAATATTTCATCAAGATATTGAATTGTCATGAAAATGCCTGCTTGAATAAAGTGACTACTTGCAGCCATGGCCACACTGATTTTTTTTTTTGGGAGGGGCACAGGAGGATAAGCCAGAGCCACAGTGGGAAACAGTTTTGAAAGGAGGAGGGGAGGATAACATTTGCATTAATGGAAGGGATGGGATAAGTATTTTGTTTTTGATGGACA
Source organism: Myxine glutinosa (assembly GCF_964187855.1). Classification (NCBI taxonomy): domain Eukaryota; kingdom Metazoa; phylum Chordata; class Myxini; order Myxiniformes; family Myxinidae; genus Myxine; species Myxine glutinosa. The sequence continues at coordinate 93,715,069 of NC_136265.1, forward strand.
AACTGGCTGTATATATACACACACACACACACACACACACACACACACACACACACACACATGGTGGATACTTTGAGACCTGTTCATGGGGGCGGTGCACTTTGAATGTAGCTCAATTTTATTGCCTGCAGGTCACAATTTTAAACCGATCTTCACGAAACTTCACCAATTGGTGAAGTTGGTCACCAGGACGAAGCCTATTTATGTTGAGATCCAAAGGTCAACAGAGGACAAAAGCAAAGAACCTTTGTCAAATTTTTCAAATTTACATCAAAATCAAAATCAAAATTTAAATCAAAATTGCCAGATTTGTAAAATCCTCAATTTTCATCCAATTGACTTGAAATTTGAAGAGGATTTACATGTCATGTCAATGAATGCAACCACACATTATTTTTGAGGTCAGCATAAGTCAGAGGTCAACAACTTAGGTGGAATTTCTAAAATCCTCCATTTTCATCCGTTGGAGTTGTAATTTGAAGAGGACTCACGTATCAGGTCACTGATGGCAACCAGCAATGATTTTTGAGGCCAAAAGGTCAACATTGGCCTCGTTTCTAAAACTGAGAGATTGGATTTGATGCGAACAGCTTGCATATTTCTTCCCATGACATTTCAGATATGTCCTTATCAGTTCGTGTTCCTCCTTGTTGCAAAGCAATTACTTGGAGTGTGTCTGACCATCTGAGATCTGCTGCAGACGAGGTGAGAAACCAACTGAATATTCCCAATTGTTTTACCGCTGCAAGTATCTTGTACATAACCCCTTTCAAGTAAGGTGGTGAACCACGAACAGTCTGAAGCATATTGTCGTGTGATTCCCTCAGGTGAACATCACAGGGATCACGAATGGCCAATAGCGAGCTTTTACTCCGAAGCGTTCAGTTCAATTGCGGACTTGATGCATGCTGGGAAAGAAAGGGAAAAGGGGAGGAAGCTGAAGCGTTTACCTGAGCGACCCTGCCGGGCAGTCTTCAACCTGCAGAAAATAACTCGAACAAAAACCAGGTTTAGAAATGTACAGAAAATAACGAAAGGATTTATTAAAACCGATGCCGATAACAAGAAAACACGGCGATAAAACTAAATTTCCTACATGGAGCGCTCCCACACACAGAACCAAACACAGACAAAAGGGATGGAAGAATGTTGGATAAAATAAAATTTTGTGTGTGTGTGTGCGTGTGTGCTTAGTTCTTGTCACTGGTGAAGTCTCGTCAGGGTCTGCGAATGGGACCGGCGTCACGCGCGAAGCGCATGCGTTGGCGGGAACCCCGCCTTGTTGCGCCCTTTCGCGCTGCAGCGCTCGTACACTCGTCCATGCACAGAGAACCGCAGTTCCCGGGCTGCAGCTCTTCCCGCAGCCTCTGCACATCTCCGATGGTGTCTCTGAAAATGGTCGGTCCTAGCACAATCACACGAGGGAGAAGAAGCAAGGTAGTAACAGGTCGTCGAGGGCAACAAAATAAGAGGAGGGCAAGAGAGGAGGGCAAGAGAGCAAATGTCGGTCCGAGAGTTCTTTTAACATGGGGTCGTGACGTCATCAGTGCTTCTCCACCAATCAACCTGCAGGCCACCACTGCCTGCTCAGCTCTCCACCAGTCAGCGTGCCGTTTATTGCTCGCCCTTCTTTCACAAATCGATGAGTGCCTTCTTGCTCCGCCCTGGCCAATCAGCGAGACCATCTTTCCCCGGCTTTCCTGTTGGTCAAATCCCACCCAATCACTGTCCTTCTGAGCGTGTCTCGGCCTGCCCGAGCGATGTGTGCCTGCCAGGCGGGATTGTCAGGCCCAGTGCCCAATGCCTGACTTCTGGTTGGTTTTATTGTTATGTGTGGTTTAATGGGCACTTCCTGCGATCGTGTCTATTGCGGTGCCATAAGGGATATGGATAAACAAAGATAATTTATCCGAACAACAAAGGATAAATATCACATCGGGTAAGACATACAAGGGATAATTTATCCTGATGCCCTCAGCTAGTTAACATGCCCCACCCCCTCGTGACGGGGACAGATATACACTTATCCAACATTCGGCGAAACAAAACTTATTACATGGTGATGGTTCTTATCTGACATCCGGAGCATGTAAACTTGTACAAATCTACCTGACTCTACATATCACTGCCAACCCCTCAGACATAACAGCTCTCCAGGAAGGATTGTGCAGCTCTCTCGGAAGGATTTGTTCACAGAGTATGCAATTTTTTGGAAACAGAACATGGACTGTTTGTGTCGTTGATGATGACAAGAAGTGCACACATTAGCTGTAGATGCATTCTTGTGAAGCCAGAAAGTAGAAATGGATTTGTCTTTCAAGGATGGGTGACGTTTTAATTGATTTTGAGCTTTGTCTACCTCTTGTCGTTTTCTTTTCTCACCACCTCTTGCGTTCATTCGAACAGAACTTTTTCGGATTCTGTCCTACTCAGCCGGCATAACTTTCACATTTTCCAAGAGTATTCTTTGATATACAGCTTTCCTCTCTGTCGTTTTCTGATTTTGTTGCCTTCATTACAGCTGGTTGTTTAAACAGAGGCTTTTCTCTGTCTGTCCTTTTCTCTCACTTGCTTCTTTATTTCATCTGATTGTTCATTCTGAAAATAAGCTTCCTCTTTCTCTCCTTTTCTGCTTTTTTCTCTTTACATCATCTGGTTGTTCATTCCGAAAATAATCTTTCCTCTTTCTTTCCTTTTCTGCTTCTTTTCTCTTTATTTCATTTGGCTGTTTATTCCAAACAGAGGCTTTCCTCTTTCTCTCCTTTTCTCTTTATTAGTCCCCTACCGGTGTACACCAGAGGGGACTATAGGTTTGCACTCCGTCCCTCCGTCTGTCTGTCCGTCACGCAAAGAACAGCTTTCCGGACTTTTTTTTTCGAAACTCTTAATGCTAATGATTTCAAACTTGGTACATGGTTTCCTCATGATAAGTTACAGATCAAGTTCGAACTTCACGACGTTTCGATCATTTTTGACAAAGTTATGGCACTTTGAACTTTGGTAATTTCCCCAACAATTTTCCGGCCTATAATTTGGAGTGCGGTAAGTCAAAGCTGTTAATATTCCTTGTTTTAACTCCAATTTACATTCTCTTTCCACTTTTAATGAGAAGTAGGGGTCTGTGCAACCATTCATAAACTTTATTTGGTGAAAATCGGCTAATTTTTAGCCGAGTTACCTCAGACCGTGAGTTGGTAGTTATATAATTCACACAGTGCAATACGTGCAGGCTGCCCCAACAGTTTTGCAGATGACAGACTGCCGGTAGGGGACATGTATTGCAGCGCAATACTCAGAATGCTTGTTTCATCTGGCTGTTTATTCTGAACAGAGGCTTTTCTCTGTCTGTCCTTTTCTCTCACTTTCTTTGTGAAGCAGCAATTCAGTTGTGAAGTTAGGTGTTGTGGAGTCAATTTCTTTTCTTTTTTTTTTCTTCTTTCTTTTTTGTAAACAGAATTTTGGCTCGTGTAAGAACTAGCACATTGAACATGAAAATATGCACAGACACATAAAACATACAATGAAGGGAGTAGAAGACAAGAGGGGGAGAGAGAGGGAAGCACACAAGCACAACAGTCGAGAACAGGGACGTCGGTAGATCTGTGGAAGGGGGAGGGCTGGGGGAGGAGGGAGGGGTACATGGTATAAAGCAAATGAACACCACTAGGAATTTCGAGAAAGAAGTTGGGGATTGAAAGAGGCGGATTTGGGGTGTTTTAACGGGGATAGAAAAGATCAAGGTTTTGGATGGGGTAAGATGAGACGGTGATGAACAGCTGTTTTAAAGACCTGGAGGGAGGAGTGGGATTGAAGGGAGTGGGGGAGATTGTTTCAGAGACGGGAGAAAAGGGGAATAAAAGAGTGAAGGTGAGCAGAGTCTTGATTTTGGCAGTTTCACCAGAAGAGGGTTGCTGGCAGATCGTGTGCGTCCTGCAGAAATATTTGGGGGGCAGAGCACAGAGGGGGGAGAGCAAGGCCGGAGAGGAGTCGGTCGGAGACAGAAACACCACCAACCTGCATGCGGCGTGAAAGAGAAAGGCCCTCAGAATCAGCTTCATCGTGGGAGATTCCAATGATTCATGTGTGAAACAGCATAATAGCGACTTTTTGAAAAGGTAATGATGCGTGTTTGAGGTATATCATAATTTTACTTTTGGTAAGGACCGGTGCCACCATGAAACGGCACAATAACTTATTTATACACGTTAACACGGCGTTTGTTCAAAGAGGGGAAACCCCTTGGGGTAGGGAGGAAATGTTTTTAGTATTAATATTGTTTTGTAATAACATTAATATTATGCTATTATTTTTACCCTCGCCAGATGACAGGTTATTGTCACCCGTCGCACCGCGGAGCGAAAGGGGGTCTATGGTTTTCCCCTCCGTCCATGTGTGCGTCCGGCCGTGCGTGTGGACGTGCGTGCATGCGTAAGCGAAGGACCGAATTATAATGTGGTGTGTGGGTGCAACTAGGCATATGGAATAACCATATTGAAAATTAAGTCGCCACGTCAAAATCCAAGATGGCTGTCATCATATCTAAACCTTGTGAGCGTGATATCTTGAAAAGTAAATGTCTGAACCTTGTGAGCGGAATATCTTTAAAAATAAATGAACTACTAACGTCTAATCTGGTGTGTGGGTGTATCTACGCATGAGGAAGAACGCTATTGAAAATTGGGTCGCCACGTCAAAATCCAAGATGGCCGCCTTGCGTCTTCCACTTTGTCAACTCACATCGCTTCACGATGGGGGACCTAGGCGTAACGCTTGTTGCATTTGAGTCCGTTTGCTTGTCCGCACAGAATACATATGATTTTTCTCTGCAACCGCTGGTCAGATTAAAAGAAATCACGTGGTACAGGTGCCATCTTGGAAAAACCAAAAAACTTTGCACCTCCATATCTCTGAAATAGTCAGGTTCACTATGTTTTTTCTTTCAAAATCATGGTAGATTAGCAAACCTATACATTTTTGGAAACGTTATTACATGGAAAATCTGAAAATCAATGTTTACATTTGCCAATTCCGACCAATTCGATTCGACCAATTCGACCAATTCGACAAATCAACCAATTCCATTCGACCAATCGCTTCGATCGACCATTCGACCAATTAGATCGATTCGATTCGGTTCATCGAATTCGATTCGATCGATCATTCGACCAATTCGATTTGCCAATCAATTTGACCGACCTTTGCTTGTGTGGAACGGACTGTGAAAACGATGCGGACTATATTGTCGGATACGACACACAGGACAGTGATGACGAACTCTAAATGGCATATTCTGTAATCGTGTATGTTTGATGCCATTGACTGCCTGTGTATATTTTGTCATTGACTGCCTGTGTAGATGTGAAGTTATACTGACTGCATGTGTATATATGATTTTGCCGACTGCCTGTGTATGTTTGGTGATATGAATTATTGTGACACATTTTGATGTTATTAACTGCCTGTACAAAATGATAACATGTATTTGATTATGCAACTTATCGCGAATATAAAGACAGTATTTTGCAATTCAAAACCTTTGATTCGTGTCTTACCATTCCCCATAGCACTAATTTGATACTTTCATTGGATTCCTTGTCCCTGAAAATATAGGTTTAGTATATTTTTAAAAGTTTTTAGGGTAATTAGAGGCAGAAATAGAACAAAATATGTATTTTACAGTGGCCATTTTGAAAATCCAAAATGGCCGCCATACAGGTATCTCTCCAAATGTAAACATTGATTTTTAGTTTCCTTATGCTATAACCTTTCCAAAAATGTGTAGGTTTGCTAATCTACCATGATTTTGAACGAAATATAATTTATTGACATAGTGAACCTGACTAGAAGCGCTGCAAAGAAAAAATTGAGACATGGTTCATTGTAAAGAACTCTCCATGGAGAATAACACTGTAATCTATACCTAGTGTAATCTACATACCCCATAAAGGTTAATAACACGATCTTTCCTGCCACGAACGTGGCGTTTTCTGGTGCCGTTTTGCCAAGGCCGCTTCTTACAACAAAACTAATAACAACACTCATGATAATATAGGGTTCTTTGCTACATGCGACATTGCCTCTCTCCCCCTTTTCCCTCCCCCCCCCCCCCCCAATCCCCTACCCCGAAATGACTCACCGTGCCGCTCTTGTAGTGAGCGGGTGTACTGGTGCACGAAATTTGAATTTTTACTTAATAATTTACAAATAGCCTTCATTAGGTGTTTCTCTGGGAGATTTAAAGGCCATGAAGCAGTCTTCCACAACACCACATTGTTTCCCAATGTCTTTTGACTCTTGAAACTTTCGAGAAAACGAAGCAATTCACCATTTTAGTTCATAGTGCAAATCAATTATTGAGTACTCCTGTTATGCATACTCCATTTATCGTCTGGTATCAGTGATTACCTGTTTCAGGAGTACATAATTTTAAAAAATGAGCTGATCCTTTAGCCATATAGCTGTCACAGTTAATGATGCAGAACATCTACTGGTTGTCATGGGCAGCGAGTACACGGAGGCATATTGGAGACACGGAGGCATATTGGAGACACTGTGGCATATTGGAGACACGGAGGCATATTGGAGACACGGAGGCATATTGGAGACACTGTGGCATATTGGAGACACGGAGGCATATTGGAGACACTGTGGCATATTGGAGACACGGAGGCATATTGGAGACACTGTGGCATATTGGAGACACGGAGGCATATTGGAGACACTGTGGCATATTGGAGACACTGTGGCATATTGGAGACACTGTGGCATATTGGAGACACTGTGGCATATTGGAGACACGGAGACATATTGGAGACACTGTGGCATATTGGAGACACTGTGGCATATTGGAGACACGGAGGCATATTGGAGACACGGAGGCATATTGGAGACACTGTGGCATATTGGAGACACGGAGGCATATTGGAGACACTGTGGCATATTGGAGACACGGAGGCATATTGGAGACACTGTGGCATATTGGAGACACGGAGGCATATTGGAGACACTGTGGCATATTGGAGACACGGAGGCATATTGGAGACACTGTGGCATATTGGAGACACGGAGGCATATTGGAGACACGGAGGCATATTGGAGACACTGTGGCATATTGGAGACACGGAGGCATATTGGAGACACTGTGGCATATTGGAGACACGGAGGCATATTGGAGACACTGTGGCATATTGGAGACACTGTGGCATATTGGAGACACGGAGGCATATTGGAGACACGGAGGCATATTGGAGACACGGAGGCATATTGGAGACACGGAGGCATATTGGAGACACGGAGGCATATTGGAGACACGGAGGCATATTGGAGACACGGAGGCATATTGGAGACACTGTGGCATTGCTCTAGTTTCTTAAGAAAGACAACATGCGATCAGAAATGTCCACTTCCTATTGCGAGCAAAAGGGACACTCAGTTTAATATTCATTCGAGGGACGGTGAACCCAAATGATGAATTCACTGTCTGCGAAAAAACCAGGATGGCAGTTTATACGTGGAACGAAGATTGAACCTGGCTAAATATGTCAAATATATACTTGTAAGTATCTTGCCAGTCCAGTCCTTCAATACAATTAATCATCAACAAATGATTTTTCCAAACCCACTCCTGGGCTTCTCTCCACTGACCTACTCTTTTGCTCCTTTCTACTCCCCTTATCATATGGCCACATGTTTTGGCCGAAGCATTTGTCAATCTGTTAACCTGCCACACTCAGTTATTTAATTTTCCGTTGGGGTTGTCTTTCAAGAAACCCCAAAAAAATTGTATGAAAATTGCCAATAAGAACAGGTTGGGGAAAAACTTCCTTATTTTGCCTTCTCGACATTTTTCTTACCTTCTCGATTTTGATGGTTGCGATTTTGGGTGGTGGTGAAATTCCCACTGAAGATGGGGTCGGGTAGGAAGCATCTTGTAACATAGAGTAAGTTTATACAGAATGTTATGCTTTGATATCGCAATGTTTCGACACAACGCTATTCCCATGGGGAAACGTTTTATTTTCTCTCTTCAAGGAAGATCTCAAATCAGTGATTTTAATGCTTTATTTATTTAAAGAGTGTGGAACCAGCTGTGCATGTGATACGAGATGCCTGCATTTAATAAAAGTTACTTTTTCCAGATTTATTTGTGAAAGTTGAAGTGAAAACTGAGCACGACAATGATGTTCACCTGGATCGACCCAAACCAAATGATGCTGAACTTAGACAGGCCCTTAGTACAGGCCCTTAGATGGCAAAGCATCTCTCTTTGGTGGGGTTAGTGAAATGTGAAAAATGTTTGGCATGGGTAATCTAAGGTTAGATGCAAATTTAAGGGTGAATTTTGAAATGGCATGGTGGTCACTGACAGTTGTGACACCATTATTGATCCAGGTGTGTCGACCAAAGTGTTGGAGGCTGTGATGAAATTGATAGGGTAGCAGGACACAGCTTTCAACTGGTTGCGGGGGCGACTGTGCCGATATTTGGGACGCGGGATCATGGGGATGTAGTTGTGTAGCCTGGGGGTCAACGTGGTGCTGTGGGTGTCCGAGGTGTGTGGACCATGTCTTCTGGGTGGGTCTCCTGGTGGAGCATGGCTGTCGACTGGACCTTGGAGTGGTCAAGTGTGGGTGGGCACTGGGGGGCTGCAGTTCTGTGGACTGGGGGATGAGGGCGGCGTAGGTGACGTGAGGGGAATGCCACGCACTGCGACCGTCTCCCCCAGGGCCGAGGTTGTGCGCGCGGTAGTGTTTGTGGCAGCAGGTGCTCACCACATTGGCCAGCTGGGGCTGGTGCAGCTGTGTTCCTCGCGGGGGGGCCGAAGGATGGATGGTGGGTCGCACCCTTATGGACACTCATGGGCCATGTTGGCGTTTCGACTGCTCGGCTTGTCCCAATGACCCTTGCACGGTAGAGGTGCGGAGCTGTCGTAGCCACAGGTATTTGTGTAGTGATAATCACCGTTGGATGCGGATCCACATGCCTGCCAGTGTAGTGGGGACAAAAGTGAAATTTGGAAGAATTTGGTAGGCCCAATGGGATAAATTTTGGGATTTTGAGGGTGGATGGCACCTTTGGACTTGGCCAACCGGAAGTTTCCTGTACATCAAGGTAGGGGTGAGTGTTTGAGATGTACTGTCCCAGGCTTCAGGACTTGCTTGTTAAATTGGGGACATGTAATTTGGAGTTGGGGGGCGGGTGAGAGTGATGACATGGCTGGTGAGGGGGATGGAATGGGTGCCACACAGAGTCTTGTTGGTGGCGTTTGTGTTAGTGTTGTGGTTATGTGTTTTTATGTGGTCGTGGAGAATGGAAAAACGGATGAGTGATGATTATTGAGTTTTGACATGTGCTCTTGGAAATATGTGGTTAAATGTGAATGGGGATTTCACAAAGGCAGGCCATGGCACATCTTTTTGTAACATCTTCTATGGGAATGTGTTGAGGAATTGAATGGCAGCGGGGGAGGAAATGTGTTTTGGGATCTTGTGGGTGGGGAAGGTGTGTGTGTCCGCAGGTACAGATCAGGCTCTGACGAGCGATGCCTGCGGCCCCCCTCTGCGGCAATTACCCCTGGCAGCCAGTGGTATCTGGAAATTGGAGCTCGTCGGTGGAGGGTCTGGTTGGGCGCCATGGGGTAAAGGAGACCGGCGACCAGTGGAGCTGCGCGGAAGCAGGAGGCAACGGAGCCTGGTGTGTGGAGACCCTCACCGGCGGGGTAATGGCGGAAAGGGCTGTTGGGCTGCCACGGGGCCAAGAAGGAAAGGGGGAGTGGGGGGGGGGGCAATGAACTTGTAAGTCCATTGACTTGTTTTGGGGTTGCGGGCACCACAGCCTGAAGCACCCCCACCATCTTGCTGTGCGGTACCTCCCCGCTGCCTAGTAGAAATGATGCACACACATGTATAGGACATCAATGCCATGGTCCTGCAGGGGGGTGTATTAAGTACGTGCTTGTAATGATTTTGTGTGTGATGACTATGGAACGAGTATGAGTGGATAAGGGGTTGTGTTGAATGAATGAGGGCGAAATCCACCGAGGCATGTCACTCACCGGTAACACCTGGACCGGTCCCGTGGAAATTTAGGGGTGCATTGAGATGGCCCCACAGGTAAGGTTGTGTCTTGTGGTATCTTGTGGGGGGGGGGGGGGGGGGAGGTCTGTGTTATGTCGATAGGGTAAAGCAATATCTAGAGCCAGGTAGATCTTTATAGGTAACATGCTTCGTCTGTCACGATAGGGAATCTACCTGTAATAAGTTCTGTGTTTTAGTCCGGTTTGTCGGGTAAGAGTATGTTGTAAAAATCAGATCTACAACATTGTCCCAATAGTAGGTTTAATTCAGAATCGATCTCTAGTAACACCTGTAAGAAATCAGCAAGAGTAATATCAGTATACCATTATTATAGAAGTAATAATAAATCGGCAATTGATACAAGCAACAAGCAAGCTTGGAACATCTAGCAATACACACCATTCGTATATGCACTACCACACAGGATAAATGTCACAGGAATGAATCGGAGCGATGTCCGTCCGAGTTTTTAAGGAAGCCCCTCAGTGGTCGGAGCCAGCATAGCACCTGGGTTCAACTTAGACACAATTTCATTGCAGAGTATTCCTGTGAACATACCAGGATGTTCGTGTGCTAGGTAGTTAGGGATTAAAGATAACAGCCACTGTGTGTCAAACCTGGTAGTCAAAATGTTCACCTGGATCGAGCCAAACCAAATGATGCTGAAGCTTCTTTCCTCAAGAACCATCCCCATGAAGGTTTCTGTCAATGCCTATACAATATACATTTTGATTCAAACAGTTTGATGATGAACTCTGGTGTTCAGAAAAAAACACGACGTTATGATTTAATTGCTTTAAGAAATAACCACATGGTAAATCAATTTCTCAAACATAAATTATTCCCTTCATTATTATATAAAATATTAAAACCAACAATAACATACCTTGTTGTATCCTATTATTCTTAATTTGAACAATTATCATTTCTGATGGAGCTTTAATTGCACACTTTTTATTGATTTATTTTACTTGTTTATACATGATCTCTGTTTGTGCAAACGTCAGGTGACAAAGGTAAAAACAACTTTAGTATCACGTTAATTATTCCTTCGGATTTGTTCACCTTTCAGTGTGACAAACTATTCACACAATATGTATGTGTTGCATATGTAAGAGATGTTCGTCTTCATTGCCATGCTGTTTTTGTCAAAAAACCACCATTCCTGACAACCCATTTTGTGTCCCTTCCTTTGTTTTGTTTCAATCTTCTCTTTTAAAGCACGCCAAACTTTGCAGCACGAGTCTGGTGGGAAATTGAGATGGGTTCTGTTCAAAGCACCCAATTTATCTTAGAAATCTTGTGGAGTAACCGTTCGACATTGCGACATTGTCGATACATTCGAGCAGCCCCGTCTCTAAGCCTGTTACATGCTCCTCCCCAAACCCCAGCCACAGTGTACCTCCGAGCCTCGAAAGGAGTCATGGCAGAAAGATGTGCTATTATGTGTGTGTCCCAATGACCAATGGTAGAACCACACCAAGCAATTGATACAAAACCAATTATTGTATTCATACTCGCATAATAATAATACTTAACGCAAGTACAAGGAAACTCTCACTTGCACATCACAAACCATACAATTCTTATGATGGTACCACCAATATTTCCTTAACCAATAACTCACAGTACTCTAACGTGAGCGAACTGTAACATTCCCCAAAGTCACGGTGTCACGACACAAGGCCAAAGTCGATCCCCGCTCTGGCGATCACACGAAAAGGTCGTACTGAGACCTGAACCCAGGTCGGCCGACAGTCAAAGCTGCAGAAGAGCCGCTTGGTGAGAGGTCGGTTCGGTAATGGTTCACACAAAAGGTGAATGGAAACTCACACCTTCCGTTCACCCGACAATGAAGCTGACATGAACAATCAGCGGTTCCCACGCTGAGGTCGCTCCGGGAAAACCCACGACACACACGTGGAACAGGGCAAATGGCTGGTGCGAAGTGAAATGGCAGACCGGCCGATAATGGAGGCATCAGCTTGCTCTCCAACGATTATTCACTCTCTTAACCAAAACCCGTCATAAACACTTAGACAGGCCCTTAGTACAACATTAGATAATTCCCTTCCCTGACAAGGACTTCAGAAGAGAACAGGCAAGAGGCCAGTTCGGGGCACCGCCGCATGGGCCACAGCCAGCTACACCTCCGGCAGGCCTAGCAGCATAGAGTGCCACGAGCTATCACCACGCTACAGACGGGCCTGTGATTGCTCGGCGCGGTGGGCGCGAACCTCCAGCCAACAAGTGCGGGAGGCACGAAGCTGGAAGGTTCAGTGGAAGGCGCTGGTTGGTGGCTCGCCAAGGCTGACGTCACTGCCGCAAGGTGATATCAGGGCGCGCCGAACGACATTTTCAGTCTTAGACATCCAGCAGTTCTCTCTGGCTCTTGCAGCACGTCCCTCTTGCTCGACTTCTAGCTTTTGGGTTCTTCGCTGCCTCTTGCACATCCAGTTCTCTCTTGCGCAGCACGTCCCTCTGGCCCTCTTGCACATCGAGTCTCTCTTGCGCAGCACATCCCTCTGGCCCTCTTGCACATCCAGCTCGAACCCTTGTGCTTTCTGGCTGTCTTGTGCTCTCTGCACTTCCCTGCTTGGTCTTGGGAGGTCCCTGGTGGTCGTTGGCTCGCCAACTGCGTGGTGCTCGGAGCGGTGCTCAGTGCTTTGGAGCTTAGAGTGGTGCACGGATCTCGTGGGCGGTCGACGAGGAGCCTGAGGTGGGCGTTGGCTCGGGCCTTCGCGGTGCTTTGGAGCTTGGAGCCAAGTGGGGACGACAGACCACAGACAGATAAGGACGCACCACAGAACATTACACGACGAGACATTTCCTTTTGTAATCCATTCCTGTGTGGCGTATTTGAAGTGCGGTGTGTGGGATCCCAAATTAGGACTTTTATTTGATTGCCGTCGCGTTTCATTGTTATCGGGTGCCGGGAATAAACGTGTTTATTTTTGTACATTAAATCTTGTGGTTGTTCGGTTCATTAATTCCCTGCAGGATCGAAGCCGCGGTCGGCGCGCTCCAGGTAAGCGCTTTTACCACAGCTTCCATTTTCCTTCTCCCTCCCGCGTTTTATAGCCGAATCCATGTTTGGTCGTCGCCTCAAGTAAATCCGTTCTGGTCCATCCGCGAGCCCTGTTGTTAACCGAAGGGTCCGCGTGACAACCAGTTGTAATCATCAGCAAGGTCATGGGATCCATCATCGTGGTTGATGTGAAATATTTCCTTTTCTCCATCAACCTCATCTCAGATCACCAATTTGGTTTCAGAGCAGGTCACTCCACCTTGGACATGATGCTTCAACTCACCTAACAATGGATGGAGGTTTAACATCAGACATGAGATTTGGGATGTTTCCCAAAAATAGCCATGTATTCATTTTAATTTAGGAAATATGCAATCGTGAGAGTTTCGTCTTTGTACATACACACACATATATACATACTGTCCTGTCAACCCAGCGGGTAAAACCACTGGGTGACGAATAGCCTTAACGATTCCGAGGCTCGTAGCCGAATTTGGCAGTTGGCTCATTGTGCATGGGTGAAGGCACAAAAGCACTTACCTGGATGGAAGCCACACGGGTTTATTCCCGGACCCACAAACAAATAAACACACACGACAAATGAGAACAAGAAAGAGCAATCAAAGGTTGCAAACCCTCGCCAGGATGTATTTTCAGTGGTTTTTAAGGCTTTTGTGTTAAAACAAATATGGCGGCCAAACCATGTGACTGATGACGTCATCATTATTTTTTCTCTCCACTGATTTATTCCTAGATTATGCTCAATAATTTTCACCTTGATCAATGAGGTTTTGTACTTGTCAAATTATGATGTCATAATGGAGGCACCAATGACATCTTCATTAACAGATGTTATTCCACATGGAGAGTTCTTTACAATGAGCCATGTCTCAATTTTTTCTATTCAGCACTTTCGGAGATATAGAGGTGCAAAGTTTTTCGGTTCTTCCAAGATGGCGGCCGAACCACGTGACCTATGACGTCATAATTATCATTTAAAAATTATACAGGTGGAGTTGCACCGATGGTGAAAAATTCCTGTCAATCGAACAAACGGTTGCAGAGAAAATCATATTTATTCTGTGCGGACAAACAAACAGACAAACAAATGAAAAATCACTTGTAGAGCGACACTTGGCAAAACAGAACAAAGCAGAATGGCACTCAGTAGAGAATCCTTTTGACCTCACAAATAATTAGTGGTTGAATTCTGTGACCTGATATGCAAATCGCCTTCAAAGTTTAAGTTAATCTGATGAAAATTGACAATTTTAGAAATTTGGCCTATGTTGACCTTTTGGCCGATGTTGACCTCAAAAATAGTTGGTGGTTGGTTTCAGTAAACTGATATGTAAATCCTATTCAGATTTCAAGTCAATCGGATAAAAATTGAGGATTTTAGAAATTTGAAAAAAGTGGTTGACCTTTGGCCTGTGTTGACCTTTTGACCTCAGAAATATATAGGATTTTATCGGACCACAAACTCCACCATTTGGTGAAGTTTTGTGAAGATCGGTTTCAAATTGTGACCTATAGGCAAGTATAAGTGAGCGGACTGACAAACACACAAACACACAAACCGGAGTGATCAACATACTTGCAAAAACAGACAAACGGACTCAAATGCACTACCCTCTCCTCAGGTGAAGGTAACTACAACGACACTCAGTGGAGAGCATACCTCCGCCTGGTTGGCCATATCACTCAATGGTGAAGAATCACTTTAAAATTCTACGAGTCGGATCTGGATCTTCACCAAAATTTAATCGACTCTTCCTTGTCACATACGCTACATGTTTGCCAAATTTCGTCCGAATCCGTCCACAACTATTTGAGATATTTTGTTCACAAACGGACAGACAGATCAAAAATCACTCATAGAGCGACACTTGGCAAAACAGAACAAAGTGGAATGGCACTCAGTAGAGCATCCTTTTGACCTCAAAAATAGTTGGTGGTTGAATTCAGTTAGCTGATATGAAAATCCTATTCAAATTTCAAGTCAATCGGATGAAAATTGAGGCTTTTAGAAATTTGAAAAAAGCGGTTGACCTTGGGCCTATGTTGACCTTTTGACCGATGCTGATCTCAAAAATAGTTGTTGGTTGAATTCAGTTCGCCGATATGTAAGTCCTATTCAAATTTCAAGTCAATCGGATGAAGATTGAGGCTTTTAGGAATTTGAAAAAAGTGGTTGACCTTTGGCCTATGTTGACCTTTTGACCTTTTGACCTCAAATATATAGGATTTTGTCGGACCACGAACTCTACCATTTGGTGAAGTTTCGTGATGATCGGTTTCAAATTGTGACCTGTAGGCAAGTATAAGTGAGCGGACAGACAAACACACACGCACACACACACACACACACACACACACACACACACACACACACACACACACACACACACACACACACACACTGGAGTTTAAAAAAATATTTTTTTCCCGCCAAGTAGCAAACAGCCAGAAAGACAGGAGTGAAAACAAAACCTCCATGCACCTTCGGTGGCGGAGGTTATTAGATCCCTTCAGCTGTTCTCAAGTTATAGACCTTTTACAGACTTTGACCTTTGACCTCTTGACCCCAAATTCTAACCACTTAATCTTTACATCATGATACATATGCTATGAGGTGCACCCTCTGGTGGTTGAATCCTCGGTCTCGTTTCCTCGACTCTCCCTGAGAGACCGGGCAGCTCTTTGTCGGCTCAGACTCGGACATTGCGCTCTAAACTCCCATTCACACAGGAGAGGGTGTCATCGACAGGATTTTCCGAGCGGTGTAAGAGCCGCGAAATTTTTGATTTGATATGTGGTGTATATAGAGCCTCACTGATCCATAAACGGCATAATGGCTTAAAGGAAGAGGAAGAAGATGTGCCTGTGTATGCATCAGGCGGGGAACCAGTTCCTGGGCAACGAAAGAAACATTCTGCGAAGCGAGTTTGAGTCGGGGAAGAGTTGTGGAGATTTCGGGATTGAAACATCTTTGTGAGGAGCACTAAAGCTCGTGGTAGGTGATAACGCGTTTCTTAACTTGATATCAGCGATCGACAAGGGTAAGCGCGTCACTTGGTCCGCGATGTCCGTATGTGTTCGGACCACAACGTGATCTGTGTGGGCTTTTGTCATTTGAAGGTCCAATGTAACACACTAGTGCCAGTGGCCCAGTGTGGGCTATAATCATTGAGAGGGCTCATGTAACACACTCGTGGCCCATTGTGTGCTTTAATCATTGAGAGGTCTCATGTAACACACTAGTGGCCCAGTGTGAGATTTTGTCATTTGGAGGTTCCATGTAACACACTTGTTGCCCAATGGGGGTTTTTAGTCATTGGAGGCCCCATGTAACACACTCGTGGCCCAGTGTGTGCTTTAATCATTGAGAGGTCTCATGTAACACACTAGTGGCCCAGTGTGGGCTTTCATCATTTGGAGGTCCCATGTAACACACTAGCAGCACAGTGGGGTTTTCGTCATTTAGAGGTCTCATGTAACACACAAGTGGCTGAGTGGGGGCTTTCGTCAGTTGGAGCTCCTGTGTAACGCACTTGTGGCCCAATGGGGGTTTTCGTCATTTGCAGGTCTCATTTAACACACCACTGGCCCAGTGTGGGCTTTAGTCATTTATAGGTCTCATGTAACACACTAGTGGCACAGTGGGGACTTTCGTCATTTGGAGGTCCTGTGTAACACACTAATACCCAGTGTGGGCTTTATGCATTTGGAGGTCCCGTGTAACAAGCTAGTGGCGCAGTGGGGACATTAGCCATGTGGAGGTCCCGTGTAACACAAGAGTGGCGCAGTGGGGGCTTTAGTCATTTTGGAGGTCTCATGTGACAAACTAGTGGCCCAGCTTCTTCTTCTTCATCTGGTGTATTTAAAGCAGTGTTTGTGTCTGTGGGTGGGTCATAAGCTTCGCCCATTCTGCATGCCACGCCTTCCCTCCTCTCCCCAATGTCACAAGCACCGCCTTTTAACCAAACCACGCCTTTCTCTCCAACAGCCCAGAAACCCATTCACCAGTCGCCACACAAAGCGACGTCACATTTTGAGACGTCAAACGTTGTTGCTTTCTGGTCTCCTGGACGCAGTGACTCGATTTTTGCTCACCAGAACTTGAGGCATTGAAATGACTGTTACAAGCAAAATGATATCCCATGTTTGCTTCCGTGTGAGCTACGTAAGAACAATATGAAAGCTGGTTCCGAACCCTGAGCAAGGCACGCAGTGTCTCACACCTCCGCATAATAGAGGCAACATTTATCAAGTCAAACGATCCTATACTTTGTCGACAAAAGGAATCTGTGCGCACATTATATTTGTTTTGACCATGTTAACTCCGTGGATGAAAATAGGTGAATCGTCGACAGAGGATCCATCCTCCTATCCTATTGGTTACTAGCCTGGTGTTAGCTTAACGGTTAGGGTGCTGGCTTGGGATCCCAGGATCCTGAGTTCGAATCCCAGTCGATCGTTGAATTAACACCAGGAGGTTGACTCAGCCTGTCATCCTTCTGAGGTTGGAAAATTGAGTACCAGCTCACTGGTAATTGGGGCACTGCATCAGCACTCACAAACGTGCTTCCAGAGAAATGATGAAACCAGCAGCCCCAGGCTGCATATGACCGGACAACAACAGCATTGGTTACTGGGTGTCTCGTGTATCAACCAATGGGAATTGAGCATATTGTCTCATAAGTGTCGTTATATAGATTATATCTGTGTGGTTAACCATACTTTTTATACAAGATTTATCCAGATGGTCTGATTGTAAACAAGAGTGGTGATGATTGTACTGTTGTTGTATATCTGGATGTGTTCGTTCGAGTTGGACAGAATGGCTTCAATACAAGTGTGTATGATAAAGTTGATGATTTTAGTTTCCCTGTAGTCTTGTACACCTTTCCAGGTAGCAATGTACCAATTAAAATGGGTTACAATGTCTTTTCATCTCAGTTACTTAGATTTGCAAGAATTTGTTCAGTGAAGGATGATTTTGCGGAATGTGCTGAGAAGGTGTTTTCCATCATGTTAAATAGAGGATATTTGGGTGATTGTCTGTAGACTCCATCGTCACCTTTTGTTTAAGTTTGGGGATATTTGGGTGATTGTTTGATCAGGTCTTGTGAGAACGTCTGTTGACTCCATCGTCGCCTTTTGTTTAAGTTTGGGGATATTTGGGTGATTGTCTGTAGACTCCATCGTCACCTTTGGTTTAAGTTTGGGGATATTTGGGTGATTGTTTGATCAGGTCTTGTGAGAACGTCTGTTGACTCCATCGTCGCCTTTTGTTTAAGTTTGGGGATATTTGGGTGATTGTTTGATCAGGTCTTGTGAGAACGTCTGTTGACTCCATCGTCGCCTTTTGTTTAAGTTTGGGGATATTTGGGTGATTGTCTGTAGACTCCATCGTCACCTTTGGTTTAAGTTTGGGGATATTTGGGTGATTGTTTGATCAGGTCTTGTGAGAACGTCTGTTGACTCCATCGTCGCCTTTTGTTTAAGTTTGGGGATATTTGGGTGATTGTTTGATCAGGTCTTGTGAGAACGTCTGTTGACTCCATCGTCGCCTTTTGTTTAAGTTTGGGGATATTTGGGTGATTGTTTGATCAGGTCTTGTGAGAACGTCTGTTGACTCCATCGTCGCCTTTTGTTTAAGTTTGGGGATATTTGGGTGATCGTCTGTAGACTCCATCGTCACCTTTGGTTTAAGTTTGGGGATATTTGGGTGATTGTTTGATCAGGTCTTGTGAGTACGTCTGTCAACTCCATCATCACCTTTTGTTTAAGTTTGGGGATATTTGGGTGATTGTTTGATCAGGTCTTGTGAGAGCATCTGTGGACTCCATCACCTTTTGTTTAACTTTGGGGATATTTGGGTGATTGTTTGATCAGGTCCTGTGAGAATATTTTTAGACTCCATCGTCACCTTTTGTTTAAGTTTGGGGATATTTGGGTGATTGTCTGTGGACTCCATCGTCACCTTTTGTTTAAGTTTTTGGATATTTGGGTGATTGTTTGATCAGGTCTTGTGAGAACGTCTGTTTACTCCATCATCACCTTTTGTTTAAGCTTGGGGATATTTAGGTGATTGTTTGATCAGGTCTTGTGAGAACGTCTGTGGACTCCATCGTCACCTTTTGTTTAAGTTTGGGGATATTCTGGTGATTGTTTGATCAGATCTTGTGAGAACATCTGTGGACTCCATCGTAACCTTTTGTTTAAGTTTGGGGATATTTGGGTGATTGTCTGTTTACTCCATCGTCACCTTTTGTTTTATGTTTGGGGATATTTGGGTGATTGTTTGATCAGGTCTTGTGAGAACGTCTGTAGACTCCATCACATTTTGTTTAAGTTTGGGGATATTTGGTTGATTGTTTGATCAGGTCCTGTGAGAACGTCTGTTGACTCCATCGTCGCTTTTTGTTTAAGTTTGGGGATATTTGGGTGATTGTCTGCAGACTCCATCGTCACCTTTGGTTTAAGTTTGGGGATATTTGGGTGATTGTCTGTGGACTCCATCGTCACCTTTTGTTTAAGTTTTTGGATATTTGGGTGATTGTTTGATCAGGTCTTGTGAGAACGTCTGTTTACTCCATCGTCACCTTTTGTTTAAGTTTGGGGATATTCGGGGGGATTGTTTGATCAGGTCCTGTGAGAATATTTTTAGACTCCATCGTCACCTTTTGTTTAAGTTTGGGGATATTCGGGGGGATTGTTTGATCAGGTCTTGTGAGAACATCTGTGGACTCCATCGTCACCTTTTGTTTAAGTTTGGGGATATTTGGGTGATTGTTTGATCAGGTCTTGTGAGAACATCTGTGGACTCCATCGTCACCTTTTGTTTAAGTTTGGGGATATTCGGGGGGATTGTTTGATCAGGTCTTGTGAGAACATCTGTGGACTCCATCATCACCTTTTATTTAACTTTGGGGATATTTGGGTGATTGTTTGATCAGGTCTTGTGAGAATGTATTTAGACTCCATCGTCACCTTTTGTTTAAGTTTGGGGATATTTGTCTGATTGTTTGATCAGGTCTTGTGAGAACGTCTGTGGACTCCATCATCACCTTTTATTTAACTTTGGGGATATTTGGGTGATTGTTTGATCAGGTCTTGTGAGAACATCTGTGGACTCCATCATCACCTTTTGTTTAAGTTTGGGGATATTTGGGTGATTGATTGTCTGTTTACTCCATCGTCACCTTTTGTTTAAGTTTGGGGATATTTGGGTGATTGTTTCATCAGGTCTTGTGAGAACGTCTGTAGACTCCATCATCACCTTTTGTTTAAGTTTGGGGATATTTGGGTGATTGTTTGATCAGGTCTTGTGAGAACATCTGTGGACTCCATCATCACCTTTTGTTTAAGTTTGGGGATATTTGGGTGATTGATTGTCTGTTTACTCCATCGTAACCTTTTGTTTAAGTTTGGGGATATTCTGGTGATTGTTTGATCAGGTCCTGTGAGAATATTTTTAGACTCCATCGTCACCTTTTGTTTAAGTTTGGGGATATTTGTCTGATTGTTTGATCAGGTCTTGTGAGAACGTCTGTGGACTCCATCATCACCTTTTATTTAACTTTGGGGATATTTGGGTGATTGTTTGATCAGGTCTTGTGAGAACATCTGTGGACTCCATCATCACCTTTTGTTTAAGTTTGGGGATATTTGGGTGATTGATTGTCTGTTTACTCCATCGTCACCTTTTGTTTAAGTTTGGGGATATTTGGGTGATTGTTTCATCAGGTCTTGTGAGAACGTCTGTAGACTCCATCATCACCTTTTGTTTAAGTTTGGGGATATTTGGGTGATTGTTTGATCAGGTCTTGTGAGAACATCTGTGGACTCCATCATCACCTTTTGTTTAAGTTTGGGGATATTTGGGTGATTGATTGTCTGTTTACTCCATCGTCACCTTTTGTTTAAGTTTGGGGATATTTGTGTGATTGTTTGATCAGATCTTGTGAGAACATCTGTGGACTCCATCGTCACCTTTTGTTTAAGTTTGGTTGGTTTTCATGTAAAGTTCCCATTGCATTTCATTTGATATTATAATATTTAATTAATTGTTTTAGTGAAGTCAATTATTTAATTTTTTATTTTTATTTTTTAATTTGGTGTAGTTAATTATTTACTATCTTTAGTTATAGATAGTATTAAAAAATGTCGGTGTTTAATTTTAAATATTATTTATAAAATAAATTGTAAATAAGCATTGAAATAATTTGTTGGTGGTTGCTAGGATACGCAGTGCAGCATGGTAAAATCGGTTATAAATGACAGTTTTGAATAATAGTTTGAGTGAAAGTTGAATAATAGTTTGAGTGGCAGAAAAAAAAAAAACCACCTTTAGAGGCCATTTTTCCCCGCAAGCAGGGGTTGGCCTTTTTCGGGAACTGTGGTTGTTGTTGTTTTTCGGTCCCCTTTTTGAAGCAATGTTTTACGGCCGGATGCCCTTCCTGACGCCAACCCTTTTTGCCGCCTTTAACGACAAGCAGGGAATTACCAGTGAACTGGTACTCAATTTGCCGACCTCGGAAGGAATGACAGGCTGAGTCAACCCCCCTGGCGTTAATTCAGCGATTGACCGGGATTACGAACCCAGGATCCTAGGATCCTAAGGCGGCACCCTAGCCGCTAGCCCAACACCAGGGATAATAGTTTGAGTGGAAGTTGAATAATAGTTTGAGTGAAAGTTGAATAATAGTTTGAGTGAAAGTTGAATAATAGTTTGAATGAAAGTTGAATAATAGTTTGAGTGAAAGTTGAATAATAGTTTGAGTGCAAGTTGAATAATAGTTTGAGTGAAAGTTGAATAATAGTTTGAGTGAAAGTTGAATAATAGTTTGAGTGAAAGTTGAATAATAGTTTGAGTGAAAGTTGAATAATAGTTTGAGTGAAAGTTGAATAATAGTTTGAGTGGAAGTTGAATAATAGTTTGAGTGAAAGTTGAATCATAATTTGAGTGGAAGTTGAATAATAGTTTGAGTGAAAGTTGAATAATAGTTTGAGTGAAAGTTGAATAATAGTTTGAGTGAAAGTTGAATAATAGTTTGAGTGAAAGTTGAATAATAGTTTGAGTGAAAGTTGAATAATAGTTTGAGTGAAAGTTGAATAATAGTTTGAGTGAAAGTTGAATAATAGTTTGAGTGGAAGTTGAATAATAGTTTGAGTGAAAGTTGAATGATAGTTTGAGTAAAATAAAAACCACCTTTAGAGGCCATTTTTCCCCGCACAGCGGGGGTTGGCCTTTTTCGGGAACCATGGTTGTTGTTGTTTTTTGTCCCCTTTTTGAAGCAATGTTTTACGGCCGGATGCCCTTCCTGACGCCAACCCTTTTTGCCGCCTTTAACGACAAACAGGGAATTACCAGTGAACTGGTACTCAATTAGCCGACCTCGGAAGGATGACAGGCTGAGTCAACCCCCCTGGCGTTAATTCAGCGATCGACCGGGATTCGAACCCAGGATCCTAGGATCCTAAGCCGGCATCCTAGCCGCTAGCCCAACACCAACACCAGTTTGAGTGGAAGTTGAATAATAGTTTGAGTGGAAGTTGAATAATAGTTTGATTGAAAGTTGAATAATAGTTTGAGTGAAAGTTGAATAATAGTTTGAGTGAAAGTTGAATAATAGTTTGAGTGGAAGTTGAATAATAGTGTTATGGACCGCGGATAAGATGTTGGTTTTGCCGAGCGGAGGCCCCGCGGCCCTAACAGTTACCCCGACTAACCCCAAATCCCGAACGTTGGCCGGATCGCGCCACAGATATTCAATATGGAAAAGACAAAAGCGACACGGATGTGAAGAAGAAGAAGACGAATAGGTTGGCAATACTACTAAATTTATTCCTATTATTTACACGCTCAAAAGTAACCAAGGAAGAAGGAAAGATAATAAAATAATTTACAGAAGATATTAGAGACACAGTGCAAATTCCTAGCTTATACAAACTTAATTAAATACCCAAGGACAGAACAAACAAAACGAACTCACGTACACAAGAAGGATGGAATCGTTGGAATAAATGCTGGAAGGAGGAATGGGAAGGTTTAGCTGGGGCAGATGGTTCGGCTTGATCCCGCACGGGACGTCGGGCTGGACGTCGACGGCCACCGATGCCTCCGCAATCTGGTTCCCGCGGGGTAACGGGTCGACGCTGCCTGGTGGAGTCAACGCTGCTTGTGTAACCCAAAGCTGCTGGTTCTCTGGCTCAACTCTTTCTTGGCACGTCTCTCTGCCCAACCACTCTTTCTCTCTTGGTGTAACTTCTGCGAGCAAGGTGACGAATAGCAGGCTTTGTGATTCCCTGGATGTTCTCTCTCTCGGTCCAACTACTCCACGCAACCACCGACAACCCAACTACCTTGCTTCTTGCGTGCGTGCTTTTATAGCGCCCCCGGCGATCAAGCTGCCGGCCTTTTGGACACACCCCTTGGTGAGCTTGCTTCGGCCCTGATTGGTGGGCACAGGCCTCTGGCTCCGCCCTTGATGACCATGGGCGGGCACGCCCTTCTTCCCCGAGCTGAGCACATGTTCAATGGTGGTTTTGGAGGGGATGTAATTGGCAATCGAGGCTTGGCAATGACGAAAGGGGAAATGGAGGTTTTGGGAATGGGAATGAAGAATGAAGGGAATCTATCTTATTTCACTCGGTGCAATGGAGTGTTATCTTAATGGAAGACAAGGCCTTACCCTAAGACACATAATAAAGATATAACTATTGAACAGGGGTGTTATGGTGTCCTCCATGTATGCTTTATGGAACTAACTACGGGAACGCCCTTTTGACCTTTATACAACCACAAACGGAGGGAGGAGGGGCGATATTTTCAATAACCTTTTACAACAACAACAACAAAAAAAAAACATTCTCATATCCACAACAATAGTTTGAGTGAAAGTTGAAAAATAGTTTGAGTGAAAGTTGAATAGTAGTTTGAGTGAAAGTTGAATAATAGTTTGAGTGAAAGTTGAATAATAGTTTGAGTGAAAGTTGGATAATAGTTTGAGTGATGGAGGTGCTGTGAAATGGACATGTCTACCCGGTAAAGTATTTATTGCTTGGTATATTGTCGTATAAAGTGATTTATAATTCAAGTTATTAGTTTGTGGTAATACTTTAAATAAATGAAAGTAGTAATTAAATAAGTTTGAATAAGGATATTGCATTGCTGTGTTGACTAACTGTCTGGACACAACTTTTCGGTCGTGGGTCCAATGATGTTGAGTAATCTAGTGATGTGGACCTGCAGTCAGGGTTTGTGGACCCGCCGTTTGGAGGGTTCTGGGCTGAAACGAACGAAACCTCGAGGAAGAACTGTGCCCAGCTGATGATCAGGGCAGTTGGAAAACCAGTCAATTGCTTATAGGTTAAGGTAATAATTTCAAATAAAAAATGGATTTTACAAGTACTTAACATATCTGTGTATGTGTGTTTGTATATGTCCGTGTGTGTGTGTCCGTGTGTGTGTGTGTGTGTGTGTGTGTTTGTTTGTATCGTTAATGTCTGGTTTCCTTTTTGTGACTACTGTGCAGTAATTGGTCTTTATTTTGATGTGATTTCTTGATGCTTCATTTTGTTCGTATTGTTACAGACGCGGTTTTGGATGTTAGTTTACCGAGCGGTTTGGTATGACCGCGTCTGCACAGTTTACCCGATTATACTCGAACGTTGGCCGAGTCGCGCTATGCTAAATCAATTAAGGAAAGGACACAACGGCTGGATTAAATGACACGACACCAGGGGTACAGTTCTCAAGACCTCCGGAGGAGGTTATAATATTTGTATGCGGAACGTTTAGATTACACTGACAAGAGGTACAGCATAGGAAGGTGGGCACTTAATCACGGTCTTATAGTAGCCCCGACAGACCACAGATAAACAGGACAAGACTGACTCACACAGGGATTGATGGCAAGGAAGGGCAGGTAGTCGATGGATAGCACAAGGTGCACCTTGGCTCAGGGACAGGATCCACACGGTCCAGTCCAGATATGCGGGGAGGTATCGTCGCGCTGGGGGTGGCGTCTGTTTCTCCTCGAGCTGGGGGCGCATCTGACGTCACCTCCGGTAAGTGGCTGCGTATATCCAGCGGGGAGTGACACGCCCTCGGCTCGTTAGCTCTGCCCCAGATGGAATCGGCCCGCCGGTTCTTATTGGGTGCGGGGGGGGGGGGGGGGGGGTTACCGGGCTCCGCCCTTGACGAGGAGCTGACAGTCAGCCCCTTCGTGGTAACCCCGTCGGAGCACATGGGCAATGGCGGCTAACCAAGCCGGAGTGAGGACGCACACTCCCCGCGCGCTGTTGTTGTAGTTGTTGTTGTTGTTGTTGTAGTTTCATGAGGAAGATGGGAGGAGGTATGGGGAGGTCCTAAACTCACTACTGGTGCCATACAATCACATTCTGGTGCAACGAAGAGTCAGAATTAATGGAAACGAGTCCTTAACTGACATAGACTACGAATAACTAGCAAGATGTCCTATAGTTGTCTACGTGAGATGCGGTGAACCTGGGCACGACATTTAATGGGGGAAAATGGGGAAGGTCGGTTCTACAGAGTGTTGTTTACAGACAATGGGACTAGGGAATGGGGGATTGGGGATAGTTGGGGAGTATTGGGGAAATAGGGGAATATTTACAAGCGGATATGGATGGAGGCCAAATCCCATATCCGCAACATTGCACCCTTCTCTACCTCGGGGCGTCCCGACCCGATAAATCTTTACCTACTTTAGTGTGGCACTCAGATGTAGTTCCCTCTACTATTAACTCTACCCTGAGTGTGACAGTTTTACAGATATTCACAGATGAGTAAATATGTCCCCCTGCGACGTTGCACCCTTCTCCTCACAGAAACACACCCACAGGATAACCGAATCGCGGAAAGAATTCGCAAACTAAACATACAGCCGGTAGGGAGCATTATTTACACAAGACTACGCTGATATTTACACTACGATCCAGGACCTGTTTTTGGAGGAACACATGCAGATGTTATGCATAGAGAGAGCACGCATGCCAGCATCGATACACCAACCCACGAGTGCTCTGTGGCCTTACGGCCTTTAATAATGTGCAGAGCACCCCATCCAAGCACCAAAAGCACCACCCCATACATACAGTCAGCACCATCCGGTGCACCAAAAAAGTGTTCAACAATCACCGGTGGTGTCGCAGCCGGCCGATGTTCTGCCGCTGGTCTTGCCTTCATGTGGTGCACTTGGCCTTCTGGCTTCTTTCAAAAATAAAGAAAGGCGCCAACCGCGTCCATTTCTGTATTGTGGCCGTCAGGGGGCCAACTAAAAGTGGTTCACCTGTATGGCATAGGTGCCACGTTGACCCATAGGTCCATCCACGGGTGGTGCTTGCCCGCAAGAGAACTGCGGTCCATGGTGGGCGGCCACAAAAATTGCGGTCCATATGGTGTATCGATCCCGGCAGCAAGCAGCGAAAGTGCAGGCCCACAACTGCGGAGCCAGCACCTCTCTCTCCTCTCTCTCTGCCCCAAAGCCAGATCCTCGGAGGTGGGAGACAAAAGAAGCAGCCAAGTGAGTAAGGTGGTAAGGGCGCAAAAGTGCACGCAATACAAGGTAATGCACACTAGGGGCACATGGGAACCAGGTGAGACAGGTACGTTCCTACTGTACGCCCCCCCCCCCCCACCAGGTAACCTACATGGCCCCTCCCTTACCCCTTACTGTATCCACAAAACACAACACTACCCATAAACATCTACTTTACAAATCAACAAACGTCCCTACTGTCTTCCCCGTTCCTCCCATAAACCAAATTCGTCTTCTCTCCCTCCTAACCAATCAAATTTGCCATTTTGAACTCTCATCAAAATTTGCCATCTCCAACTCAACATCATAATTTGCCATCACCAATTCATCATCAGTCCCTCCTAGGGAGGGAGAGATGGAATCACCCCAATGTCTCATCCACGTCGTGATGCGTCTCACAAATCCAACAGCAATTCTCATTTCCTGCACACAGAACAAAGAAACACAGGTGTGGAGTCATCATCACCACAGGTAAGTGGCTGCGTATGGTGCGACAGGTTCATCAATCCTAACTATTTCCTAAATGACTTTAACAACTTTACATTACCCGGGGTCTTTCTCCTTCCAAACCATTGGCCCTCTTACACTATGGGTTCTAAAAACCAATTCCCATTGACCAAACGGTGGTGCTTTTCAATTTGGGGTCTCACTCCCCCGATTCATCTCCCGGTGCCCTCGCACAATTTCTGGGCCGCGACGTGTAGCTCTCCCCGCAGGTCTACCCACCTGCACACCCCCACCACTGCAGTTGCCTCCGAGCTTACCTGCTCCTTTCCCTAACCTAACTACCTGGGGAAGGCCCTCTGGCGCTCTCCCCACTCAGTGCCCTCTCTGGCACTGGGCTACCCGGGTCCGTCCTCCGGATCCTCGGGCCCCACTGACACTAACGGCTCCCCGAGCCCACCTGCGGCCTCACCTGGCCGACATCCTCACAGTGGTGGAGTGCCCAACCAACTACACACACTAACAGGCTACACGCCCAGCCATTTCCACAACACTAATGCACCCATCCACAATACCATTCTGCAACCGCACCACAAATGCCAATATCCAACCACAATTTACCTATACCCTCTACCTAACACTTACACTACCCGCCCCGGGTACTCGTGAAAGGGGTCCACTCTTCCCCCATCCACACCTTCGCACCATGCACACCACTCCGTACCACTTACTCCAACTCTCTCCACACCACTCATTCTCTGCTCCATATATTCCACACACCTGTACTTGCCACCTGTGCTCTCACACCTGGTGCCACCTGCACCCTTCTCTCCCCAAAGCGCATTTGCGCTGATCCACAACACTCACTACTCATACACTGCTCCACACACCTGTCCAGTTGCACACCTGTGCAATCACACCTGTTCAATCTTCACACAGCATCATCTCATCTAACTACTCCCCTCTGAAACTTGCGCTTCCCAGTCGTCCCTTTAAACTATTGCGCTCCCACGTCATTATCATCCACACTAATCTACCTGCGTCCCCACTACAGGTATCAGTCACTAACTAAACTTAACGTTACCTAATGTCATCTTCTAGGGCCCTATCAATATCCTAACCCACCCGGGCTAGTTTTCACTGCCAAACACCCCATAAGCTATTGCGCATTTGCCCCACCATGGGAAGGGTGGCGGGGATGCCACCCTTACCCACCGGGCCCATCGCTCACTACCAATCTTGCACATCAAATTTCAACAAATCAAAAATTTGCCAATCACTACCCATCATCTGCCAATCATTACTGCCAATCCTTTGCCAATCATCAAATTTTGTTTTTTTCTAATTTTGGGTCCAAAACACTAACCTCATCACACAGTCTACTCACTAATGCCTCTCGGTGCGCCAATTTACTTCTAAAGCTCGGCTGCGTACAGCCAAGCCATGAATGCGGGTTGTTCTGTGCCAGCGGCTGGATGCGTCCGGCATTCGGTGCAGGGAAGGAGGTTTACCCGGGCCGAGATCCCACGCACCTTCTCGGCACGGAGCCATCCCATGGCTCGATCTCGACCTGCCGGAATGCCTCAACAAAAAGTGGTCGCCATGACGACCCTTCCTATCCAGCCGCCCGCTCCGCCTAGTGGAGCACGGACGCGGCCGTTCAAAGCGAGGCCCAGCACGCACCGAGGGCCTGATTCGGCTAAAAGTCGCTCTAACCGCTAACCCGTTTAACGTCGATGCTTCACCTGCATGCTTACACCCCGCAGCCCGTTCCTTGCTCACACATCCAGCCGTTCCCATGCTCCTCGTACCTTTCCTTACACACCCAGGTACCCTCATTCCACTCACAGCCTTGGTCACACACCTGACCACCGAACACTTTGGCACACATTCGTTGGTCGCACACCTCACCAACACACCTCTTCGCGCCCCCTCCTCTGTCACCTCCTCTGTGACAATCACAGGTGTGCTCTCATTCGCACACCCAACCACGTGCCTCACTACCAATTCCAGCGTGCATTCCCACTCACGCTCTACCATTCCAGGTGTGCATCCTTTCTCACCTGTCACAACCAACTCACGCTCCATGTCACTCTTACTACTCTCACCTCCACTCTTGACAGCGCACTCACCCTTACTCTTGACAGCGCACTCTTTCCTCATGCACCCGTCCGTTACACACCTTTCTCGCACACACTCTCCCGTTACACACCTTTCTCGCGCACACTCT
This sequence comes from Myxine glutinosa, assembly GCF_964187855.1. Lineage (NCBI taxonomy): Eukaryota > Metazoa > Chordata > Myxini > Myxiniformes > Myxinidae > Myxine > Myxine glutinosa. The sequence continues at coordinate 93,744,421 of NC_136265.1, forward strand.
CCCGTTACACCCTCTGTAACACTCACCACAGGCGTGCATTCTTCCTTGCCTTTGACAGCGCACTCTTTCCCCATGCACCTGTCCGTCACACACCTTTCTCGCGCACACTCCTGCGCACACTCTCCCATCACACCCTCTGTAACACTTACCACACCGCGCTTCCATGTGCTCCCTCGCACACGCGCTACGACCGACTCACTCTCGCCAGCACCCTCACTCCTTGGCACGCACTTTTTCCTCACACACCCCAGAGTCGGACTTTCTCGCACACCTCCTTTTTCGCACACCAGACCTGTCGCACACTTCACCAACGGCCTCTCACGAACACCCGGGTCCATCTCGACCCCCAAGCTTCTTAAATCACCTGGCGCATCATACGCACGACCATATTGGTCACCACTTACACCGGGTCCTCTTCCTCTTCGCTTCTCCTCCATCACCTGCGAATCCCTCATCCGGTTAATGAGCACATCATCACGATCCGAACACAGACTTCGGACCAATTCTTTTATTTCCTCTTTTATCTCTTTCTTATCCCCTCTCCGTCGCTTCTTAATTTCGCTCACCCCTTCTTCCACTTCTTCTAATTTCTGCTTCACCTCTTTTATTTCCCGGTACGTCTCCTCAAGCTCGTCCTCTAAGGCTACCGTGACCGTCTCTATGTGCATCCTCACCTGCCGGTCCTTCGTCTCCATTACCTCTGTCACCTCGTCCAACCTCGCTGTCAGTCCCTCACGTACCATCTGACATTCCCTCTTCGTCGCTATCAAGTCGTCTTTTAGTTCTTTCTGTGTCGCTTTTAACCCTCCTAATACCGCAGTGTTCCTTTGAACCTGCTCCGTTAGTCCTTTTTGTCCCTCCGTCAGCTGTTCCACCTCCTGCGTCAGGTCCTCTATGCCCCCTTGCAATTTTACAGTCCCCTTTCTCACCTCCTTCTCCATGTGCTCCTTACAGTGCCTCACCTCCTCGCGCACTCCTCCGACCTCCTCACTCACACCTCTTCTGATCTCCTCTCCCATCACTTGCATCTCCTGCCCAGATGCCACCCTCAGCTGCTCCATTTCCTCCCTGTGAGCATCCAGTTTGGTTTCTACCCCCATTCTGACCCCCTCTATCTGCTGCCCCATTTGTTTAACTTCCCTTTCCGCTTGGTCCCTCATGTCCCTCAATTTGCCTTCCATCCTGTTTTCTAACCCCTCTAACCCCTTTTGCATCCCTTCCATTTGATTCTCTTGAGCGGCCATTCTGTTTTCTACCCCCATTAACCCATTTCTCACCTCTTTTATCCCGTTGTCTAACCCCTCAAAATTATTGTCTAACTTCCCAAATTTCTTGTTTAACCCCTTGTCTAACCCCTTCCCAAATTTCTTGTCTAACCCCTCACCGGTACCCCTCGCTTTGTCCCTCATTACCCCCATTTGGCTTCCCATTACCCCCATTTGGTTTCCCATTACCCCTAATTGCTCACTCTGAGCCCTCATTTCCTCCCTCATTTTCTCGCTATTCTGGGCCATAAGGGCCTTCATTTGTATGAAAAAAAGGTCCAAATCTACCAGCGGCGCTACTACGGTCGCGGGCGTGGGCGCCGTGGCCATGTGCGAGGCGCCATTTCGCGCGCCCGTAACCTCGTGCGCGACGACGCTATTTTGCGAATCTGCTACCCTCACTGCTTCGCTCTCCTCTTGTCCCTCAATTTGGTCCTGGATCGACCCTGCCTCACTCTCTTCTACCGGAACCCAGCCGTCTTGGTCTGTCATAGCGCGACTTTCAAAATTCGGGTTTTTATTTTTTTTGTAAAACACAATTAAATTTCGTTGTTATAATTTCGAGCACGTGAAACGCGCTCCGGATCGAATCCCACTTCCCGACACCAAATGTTACTCTAATAGTACAATTGGTGTTCCAAAATTTGGGCCTAACAAATTTAGTCCCAGGTCCGAATCCAACTCCTCGACACCAAATGTTACAGACGCGGTTTTGGATTTTTTTGTATACAAGATCGAGGCTCGTGAAAGAGCGAACATTAATCACACAGAAAGACAAACAGACACATAAAACAAATAACATCGGGAGCGGTAGACAAGATGGGGAGAGAGGGGGAAGGACACAAACACAACATTTGAGAGCAGGGACCGAGAGACATGGAGACATCGAGAGATCTGTGGGAGGGAGAGGGCTTTGGGGGGGAGGCATGTGAAGGGGGGGAGGCATGTGAAGGGGGGGGAGGGGTGGGAGAGGTATAAACATATGGACACTGCCAGAATTTCCAGGAAAGAAGTTGGAATTTCAAACAAGGTGGATCTGGGGTGAATTAGTGGGGGTAGAAAAGATCAAGGTTATGGATGGGGGAAGATAAGAGATGGTGGTGAACAGCTGTTTTAAAGACCTGGAGGGAGGAGAGGGATTGAAGGGAGTGTGGGAGTTTGTTCCACAGGCGGGAGAAAAGAGGAATGAAAGAGTGAAGGTGAGCAGAGAGCCGAGATTTCGGCAGTTTAACCATCAGAGGGTTGCTGGCAGATCTTGTGCGACCTGTAGGAATATTTGGGGGACAGAGCACAGAGAGAGCTGGGGGAGCAAGGCCGGAGAGGAGTCGGTAGAAGACAGAAAGGCCACCTACCTGCCTGCGGTGAGTGAGTGAAAGGCCCTCAGAGATAGCTTCATCGCGGGAGATTCCAATGATTTTGAAAGCTTTGGATTCAACAGCGTGAAGCCGAGCCAGGTGTGAGGCAGGAGCACCAGCCCATAGGGGAGAACAGTATTCCATTGAGCTGCGGATGAAAGCCTTGTATGTGGTGAGGAGCTCAGGTGTGCCGAGGAAGGACTTTGCACGACGGAGGATGCCCAGTCGGCGACTGGCTTTGGAGGCCAGCTTGGAAATGTGGTTTTCCCAAGAAAGATCATGGCAGATAGTGAGACCCAAAAGCTTGAGTGACAGAACTTCTTGGAGAGGATTGTTGAGAAAGTAGATGGGAGGGTTGTCCAGTCGATCTTTTCGGAGAGACATAGTAAGAGAGTGAGATTTGTCAGGATTGAAAGACATGGTCCACTTGTTTGACCAGTCTGTGATTTTGTCCAGGTCTTCAGAGAGTGAGGAGGCTGCAGACTGCCGATCTGAGGGAAGAGGAATGGAGCGGCAGAGAGTGGAGTCATCAGCAAAGAGATAGAGAGGATTTTCCAGAGAGTCAGAGAGATCATTGATAAAGACCAGAAAAAGCACAGGGCCCAGCACACTTCCTTGGGGAACTCCAGCCTGAACAGGAAGGGGAGATGAGAGAAATCCATTCAGGGCCACACGTTGACTACGACCAGAGAGGAAGTCCGCAAGCCATGCATGGAGATTTCCATGGATACCATAGGAGGAGAGTTTGGTGAGCAGAGCTGGGTGCCAGACCGTATCAAAGGCCCTTGATATGTCAAGGGAGACAGCTCTGATTTCCTGTTTGGCATTGAGGACCTCCATCCATTGTTGAGACAGCAGAAGCAGCATGTCCAGAGTAGAGTGACCTGGTCTGAAACCAAATTGATGATCAGAGATCAAGCCATTGGAGAAGAGGAAAGATTTCATATCCGAAGTAATGATGGATTCCATGACTTTGCTGATGTTAGTTTACCGAGCGGTTTGGTATGACCGCGTCTGCACAGTTTACCCGATTATACTCGAACGTTGGCCGAGTCGCGCTATGCTAAATCAATTAAGGAAAGGACACAACGGCTGGGTTAAATGACACGACACCAGGGGTACAGTTCTCAAGACCTCCGGAGGAGGTTATAATATTTGTATGCGGAACGTTTAGATTACACTGACAAGAGGTACAGCATAGGAAGGTGGGCACTTAATCACGGTCTTATAGTAGCCCCGACAGACCACAGATAAACAGGACAAGACTGACTCACGCAGGGATTGATGGCAAGGAAGGGCAGGTAGTCGATGGATAGCACAAGGTGCACCTTGGCTCAGGGACAGGATCCACACGGTCCAGTCCAGATATGCGGGGAGGTATCTTCGCGCTGGGGGTGGCGTCTGTTTCTCCTCGAGCTGGGGGCGCATCTGACGTCACCTCCGGTAAGTGGCTGCGTATATCCAGCGGGGAGTGACACGCCCTCGGCTCGTTAGCTCCGCCCCAGATGGAATCGGCCCGCCGCTTCTTATTGGGTGCGGGGGGGGGGGGGGTTACCGGGCTCCGCCCTTGACGAGGAGCTGACAGTCAGCCCCTTCGTGGTAACCCCGTCGGAGCACATGGGCAATGGCGGCTAAACAAGCCGGAGTGAGGACGCACACTCCCCGCGCGCTGTTGTTGTAGTTGTTGTTGTTGTTGTAGTTTCATGAGGAAGATGGGAGGAGGTATGGGGAGGTCCTAAACTCACTACTGGTGCCATACAATCACATTCTGGTGCAACGAAGAGTCAGAATTAATGGAAACGAGTCCTTAACTGACATAGACTACGAATAACTAGCAAGATGTCCTATAGTTGTCTACGTGAGATGCGGTGAACCTGGGCACGACATTTAATGGGGGAAAAAGGGGAAGGTCGGTTCTACAGAGTGTTGTTTACAGACAATGGGACTAGGGAATGGGGGATTGGGGATAGTTGGGGAGTATTGGGGAAATAGGGGAATATTTACAAGCGGATATGGATGGAGGCCAAATCCCATATCCGCAACAGTATCTTTCCCTGATGCAAGTGAACGGAAAAGCGTTGGAATGTCTCTTTTATTGTTGAAATGTTTAGGTTTTGTTCCACAAAAATCTACGTGCTGTAAAGTAATTTTCTAAAAGGGGTCGCTGAGGATTAAAGCAACGGGTCAAGCATGATGGCCGAATGGTATGCACACTCGTTTTAAGGTGTCCAGCCTGTGGTCGAATCCCGGCCCAGCAAAACCTGTCATCCCGATGTTTCACGAGCAGGTTTATTCATCAATGTGTGTGCCGTCATTGGATGTTTAACTCAGATGGATGTTAAACTGGGCATCACACCTGCTGGATTTTCAACCTTCCCCTCCCCCTTGCCCCTCTTCACTCCTCCCTTCCCGTACTCATCCACCCATTCTCTCTACATCCCTCTCCTCATCCTAGCCCCTCACTCCCTCCTTTCTCTCCCTTTCACCCTCCTCTCTCCCTCTCCTTCCCTCACTCCCACCCTCCTCACTCCCACAAACCCATCCTTCTGGAATGTACAGTGGAGTGGCATGTGGTGCGGCTTTGCTCTCCACCCTCCCCTCCTTTCTGCCTCACACCCTCATCTCTCTCCACCCTTCCTGTCTCCCCCTTCCATCTCTCTTTCTCTGGACCCCAACTGAATCCCTCTTTCTCCTCTACCTCTCTCTTCCCTTCCCCCCCTCCCTCCCCCCCCCCCCACCCCCCCAGCCATCTCTGTCTCTCCCCTTCCTCTCTCTCTCTCTCCCCGCTCTCTTAATATTTCCATCAGTGAAGCGACCCTACGTTGCCTGGAAACGCCAGGTATCTCTGCTAGTAATTAATACAGGTGACCCAGTCCTACCTGCCAGTGTGATGAACATGAACTGAATTCCCATGGATGTGTTCCAGAGGAATGTTGTTGTTCCATCTGATTTTATGAAAAGTGGTTTCTTATTTATGACCTGATAGTTATTGATGTGGGGAAACTGTCTGCATATCAGCATACCTGTGGCATGGATTACATCCGAGCCCAAATACTCCATACACATCCCCTGTGCTTGTGTGTAAGGCCTTCTCACCATAGAATGTTTACATCATAAAATTTCTGAACAGGCCCAGATTTTACATAAATATCTAAACTTTTGTATGTTTCAGATGTGGGCAAATCGGCATTCACATCAACATGTAATAAAATTACAGTATTGTCTGAAGAAACTACAACATGTACAATTTCTTTTTTGGTGGGAAGGGGAGGGGTCAAAGAGTGTGAATATGTGTGTGATGAAAGTTTAGAGTATTGTAACTGATTTCAGCAGAGGATAAGGTCTCAAGCACAGAGGTACTACATCTGTAGGTACATTGTCAGATCAAGGTACTCAGAGTGGAGCAAACATCTGGAAAAGTGGTATGTTTTTGCCTCTCCAAAGGTTCACCCACCATGTACGCTCAAGTTGGCTGTTGGAAGGATTCCTGTCATGTGCAGCCGGAATCGGAACAGCAGACTGTGCTCGGGCGTGGAATGAAGGTTGAGGAGGTGGAAGGATCTTCGGAGATTCTGCAGATAAAAATAGAGGATGTGAACTCCTTTGGTCTGGAGGAGGAGCAACGCGACCAGCCGAATGGTGAGTTGTGTGTTCTACATCACTTCTGATGGGATCTGTGTTTGTTTAGTGCTGAGCTAAAAAAAATAAACTTTCCATACATGATCGAGGCTCGTGGAAGACCTAGAGCAGAATGGAAGGGAATAAAATGGAGAGGGCGAAATGACAACAGCTGAGTCGATATAAGCGTATGATGAAGGGGAGGGGAAAATGACACTGGTGGTGAGCAAACTGCACACAAGATGAACGAAACAAAGACAGAAGAGGAAGGGGAAAGTGGGGATGAAACACGAAAGCAACAAACCAACCAACAATCGACTAACAAACGTAAATAGGTGACGGAGAGGGGGGGGGGGGGGGAAGACATCACAATTACCTGGAAAAAGAGTGCTTTGGAATTGGGTCATTCGGGAATGGAAAAGATAATGGGTGGATGGGGGATGATCTGAAATGTTGAAGAACAGCTGTCTTGAAGAGAAGAATGAGAACATCAAAATAAGACCTGGCGAGAAGAATGAGAACATCAAAATAAGACCTGGCGAGAAGAATGAGAACATCAAAATAAGACCTGGCGAGAAGAATGAGAACATCAATTTAGAAATAAAGGTGATGGGATTATTGATACTCTTTTGGTAATAAGTTGAAAGAGGTGAAGAGATGGAGGAAAGTTGAAGAAGAGGAGGAAAAGTTGAAGAACAGGTTCGGGAGGAGAGGGAGAAAAGAGAGGAGGAGGAGGAGAGGGAGAAAAGAGAGGAGGAGGAGGAGAGGGAGAAAAGAGAGGAGGAGGAGGAGAGGGAGAAAAGAGAGGAGGAGGAGGAGAGGGAGAAAAGAGAGGAGGAGGAGGAGAGGGAGAAAAGAGAGGAGGAGGAGGAGAGGGAGAAAAGAGAGGAGGAGGAGGAGAGGGAGAAAAGAGAGGAGGAGGAGGAGAGGGAGAAAAGAGAGGAGGAGGAGGAGAGGGAGAAAAGAGAGGAGGAGGAGGAGAGGGAGAAAAGAGAGGAGGAGGAGGAGAGGGAGAAAAGGGGAGGAGAGGGAGAAAAGAGAGAAGGAGAGGGAGAAAAGAGAGAAGGAGAGGGAGAAAAGAGAGGAGGAGAGGGAGAAAAGGGGAGGAGAGGGAGAAAAGAGAGAAGGAGGAGAGGGAGAAAAGAGAGAAGGAGGAGAGGGAGAAAAGAGAGAAGGAGGAGAGGGAGAAAAGAGAGAAGGAGGAGAGGGAGAAAAGAGAGAAGGAGGAGAGGGAGAAAAGAGAGAAGGAGGAGAGGGAGAAAAGAGAGAAGGAGGAGAGGGAGAAAAGAGAGAAGGAGGAGAGGGAGAAAAGAGAGATGATGAATAAATATAAAAATGTGGAAACAAATGAGATTAGAAAAATATTGGAGGTATTATAAAATAATGAAGCTCAATGCACTGAAGATGAAAATAAAGAATTAACAAGTCTAATGAAAATATAAATGTCAAAAATAGTATCGATGTCTTTAATTTCAGGGAGAAGATATTAACGAGAAAGTGGAAATACAGAAGAGAAATGTTATGTTGTTGATGATGATGGTTTTATTGACTTTGGTTGAAGCCTTACAATATTTTTCCCAAAATAAATGCAGGAGAGAGTGAAGGTATTTCAAATGATACTTTATGTTTTAAAAATGAAGATACAAATGTCTATGTTAGAAACTAAAAAGGTTTTTGCACTCTACAGGAATTTTTCTTTTAAATAAATACAACGACAATAATGTATTGTCTCAAGTGTAAAAAGAAAGCTGATCCTAAAAATATCTCACATGTGAAAAGTAAAAATAATAGGGTTGTACACAAAAGGGGACATATTTGGTGTGTGGCACTAAAAAGAGTAAATGCATCCACAAACAACACCTTCCGGAAGACACAACAATTATCAGGATGCAGATTGACAATAACTGGAAATCCGGGAGAATTACACCTTCCAGGATATTATTTCTGTGGTCCAGGAATAAACTTGGATAAAAGATGAGATGAAGCTGACGATCCGAAACCTTGGAGCAGACCGAAAAATAGGGTTGATGGAGTGTGTATGAAGCATGATATTGATTGATAAAGCACGACATGGATGAAAAACACGGTCGACAGAGAAATGTTGTGTAATTTGTCTTTCATACGAAATCCAATATTGAGAGAAAAAGTTGATGGGTTTTGTAATGATTTCAATTACAAACTCCTTCAAGATATTGAGCTTTATTGAAATCGATCCTCCACGTCATCTACAAAAGAATAATCACATATTAGCAGGCGGCCATATAATATGCCCTATGTAAAGCAAGCCATATAAAGAAGCGTCATTTAAACTTACCAGCTCCAATTCACAAGACACAAAAGACAGCCAGTTCCCTCACTCTCAGGCCAACCCTCTTATAGACACATTGCTTATGTGAAGTGCAAAAAAAAAATTCACCTCACATCCAGATCCCTACCCCAACCCGAACCTTCACATTAAAAAATCCCAACCCATCCCATCCCTAACCCTCACATTAAAAAATCCCAACCCAACCCATCCCTAACCCTCACATTGAAACACCATCCCTAACCATTACATCGATCATTACATCCCTAACCATTACAGAACCCCAACCCCATCTCCCAATTTTTTGGGGGTTTCCATTATAAGTCTCGCATAGTATAACTGTGGACCATCAGGGAAAACTCCCTTTTTCGATTTTTATGGGTTTCCGTGATAGATCTCACATAATATAACTGTGATTCATCGGGGGAAAACCCCAACCCACATTCAAACCCCCTCCCTAACCCTAACCCTCACATCTAGAACTCCATCCCATCTCCAACCCTGACATTCAAGCCCCAACCCCATCCCCCAAATTTATGGGTTTCCGTGATAGATCTCACATAATATAACTGCGATTCATCGGGGAAAAACCCCAACCCACATTCAAACCCCCTCCCTAACCCTAACCCTCACATCTAGAACTCCATCCCATCCCCAACCCTGACATTCAAGCCCCAACCCCATCCCCCAAATTTATGGGTTTCCGTGATAGATCTCACATAATATAATTGTGGATCATTAGGGAAAACCCACTTTTTCCAATTTTTAGAAAGCTGTGGGTCTCAAGCTCATCTGGCTCATCAAGGTAGAACTTGGAAAGTCGGTCTCAAAGGTAAGTCATACATTGAGAACCATGAAGGTTAAACGCTTCAGAAACTTGTGGGTTTCCAAGGTAGACCTCTTTGACTGTATCATCAAGGTAACACTCTTTCTGTGCAAGTCTCCCAAGTATATCTCCTTATCCAGGTCTTGGTCACTCACAAAGTCTTCAACCAAAGCAACAAACTCGCTTCTCATTTTATGAAGAAGCTTGTTCTCAATTTGTATTTTTGATACAATTTCCTGTGAGCGAAAATAATAACATATTTGATGAAATTGATTTATTGAATTAAATTCATTTAATACAAGATTATTATTTGCTTAAATCAAATTCTGTAGATATTAAAAGAAAATCTTACCTCCATAGACAAGAGGTTTGAGTTCAGTTAATCAATTTGGAGGTTTACATCCACATAGGTAGTAAGTCTCCAAGGAACTCCAATCATCCCACTCGAGCTCAGCACAATAGTCCAGTCTCAAAAAGATTAAAATGTGTTTAAATTCAGCCTGTGTTCCAATCCTTCATATAAGATTGTTGGTGGGTGTAGTTTTCTTTGGAAATTCTCTGCGACATTCCCAGACTTGCTCGGGCAAGGCTTGAGGGGTCGGACTTAACTGGAAACGATGTAAAAGTAGGCGGGGCTTATAAAAGTGGGCGTGGTCAAGCGAAATACGGGTAAAGGTGGGCGTGGCTTATAAGAAGTGGCATGACTTGTGAAAAGTGGGAGTGGTTTATAAAAAGTGGGTGTGACTTGTGAAAAATTGACATGTGGCTGAGGAGGTGCTCAGACCAGAACGATGAAGATGCTTCATTATTTCACCTCCACTCAAAAACAATATTTAAACCAAGAAACAGGTTCCAACATATTGTTTGTCAACATTCTTGATGGCGATGAGCGTCATAAGAAAATCAAACTATTCCTTAAAATAGAACATAAACAGATATGCATTGGCCCCCCATATGAGTTTAATGTAAGGATGCCAGTATGATACACCGTAATGAGGTTAGAGTATGGTGTGTATCCTCTCTCTCACACACAAGTAGTAATAGAGCTGCATATGAAACGTGAATATGAAGCAATAACAATGGCAGAGGGTGGAGTAATCAGCAAAGAGATAAAGGATTTTCCAGAGAGTCAGAGATGGTTGATGAATATGACTGGGCCCAGCACACTACCTTGGAGCAATCCGGCCTTGACAGGTAGAGGAGATGAAAGAATTCTGTTGAGAGGCATGCGTTTGCTACGAGAGTAGAAGAAGTCAATGTGGAGGTGGCTTTGGATGCCATTGGCAGAGAGTTTGGAGACCAAGATGAAGCTCTACGCTGGATAGAAAGCTCGACATGTGTCTGGATAGACAACCCTGATCTCTTGTGACATTGAAGGCCTCCATCCATTGTTTGGAAAGCATAAGAATTACGTTTATGATAGAGTTATAGGGTCTGAATGTGAACTTTTCAATGAGTTGCTGTGCATTTTGTGCCATGGTGCCATCCCCCATTGTAAGAAAATTTCCCTCATCAGGTATACTGTGCACAATGAAATTGCCACGCTGTGAAATTGGTAAAACCATAGCATAGTGGTGAATTATTCGCTTGTGTGCATTCCCCTCCACCTACTGTCTTGGGAGATGATATACTACCGGTCACAAGTTTTAGAACACCTCAATTTTTCCAGTTTTTATTGAAATTTACGCAGTTTAATGTCTCAATGTCCTCTGAAATTAAGCATAGAACAAATAAACAATTGGAGATAAAAAAAGAAATCATAGAATCAATTGCAAAGAAATTGCAAAGAAAGCCAAAGTGTCAATGAGTACAGTTTCCTACACCATCAAAAGGCACTTGGAAACTGGAGGAAACTCTGACAGGAAGAGATCTGGCAGACCCAAAGCCACAACAGAATCAGAAGACAAGTTTCTGAGAGTCAACAGCTTGCGTGATAAGCGGCTCAAAGGACCACAGCTTCAAGCACAGCTTAACACTGGTCGAAGTAAGCAAGTCTCAGTTTCATCTGTGAAGAGAAGACTTCGAGCTGCAGGTTTGACAGATCAAGTGGCAGTAAGAAAACCATTGCTAAGATGGTAAAATATGAAAAAGAGGCTTGCCTGGGCCATGAAGCACCGCCAGTGGACGACTGAAGACTAGAAGAAGGTCTTATGGACCGATGAATGAAAATTTGAAATCTGGTTCATCACGCAGGGTTTTTCTACGCCATTGAGTAGGCGAAAGGATGGTTCCTCAGTGTGTGACACCAACTGTCAAACATGGAGGAGGAAGCGTGATGGTCTGGGGCTCTTTTGCTGGATTCAGAGTCGGCGACTGGCACAGAATGACTGGCACCCTGAACCAAAAGGGCTACCACAGCATTTTGCAGCGCCATGCAATACCCTCTGGTATATGCCGAGTTGGTCAGGGGTTCATCCTACAGCAAGATGATGACCCTAAACACATCTCCAGGCTATGTCAAAACTACTGGTTTGGGATGAACTGGACAGAAGGGTGAAAGCAAAGCAACCTACAAGTGCAACACATTTGTGGGAACTTCTGCAACAGTGTTGGGAAGAACTTCCCGAACAATATTTGATTTCCATTGTAGAAAGAATGCCACGAGTGTGTTTGGCGGTTATATTTGCAAAAGGTGGCTACTTTGCCGAGTCAAAAATTTAAATTAAATTTTGTTATACAAAATGATTCTATGATTTCTTTTTTTTATCTCCAATTGTTTATTTGTTCTATGCTTAATTTCAGAGTACATTGAGACATTAAACTGCGAAAATTTCAATAAAAACTGGAAAAATTGAGGTGTTCTAAAACTTTTGACCGGTAGTGTAATTATCAGGAGATAATATTCTCCAGCTCAGTCTCATGCCGCCTGTTTGGGAATCCGAGTTTGTTATAATTTACTTCTATAAAAAGCCCAATCACATCTCTCACCTGTAATTGGAGAAAACGATCAATGGGCTCTCACCTCATCAATCATCCCCGCCTGTGGCTTGGACTAGATAGTTAGTCAACACTTGAGAAACTGGTTCCAACATATTGTTTGTCAATATTCTTGATGGCGATGAGTGTCATAAGAAAATCAAACTATTCCTTAAAATATAACATAAACAGATATGCATGATTTTAATGCAATATTTATTTATTTATTTTAAGACTGTGGAACAAGCTATGCATGTAACACAACACTGCCTGCATTTAATAAAAGTTACTGTTTCCAGATTTATTTGTGAAAGTGGAAGTGAAAGCGGAGCACGGCATTGATGTTCACCTGGATCTACCAGAACCAAATGATGCTGATGCTTCTTTCTTCAAGAGCCATCCCCATGAAGGTTTCTGTCAATGTCGAAACATTTTGATGAAGTTTGATGATGAACTCTGCTGTTAAGGAAAAAAATAACCGACATTATGATTTCTATGCTTGAACAACATGGTATTTATAGAATACTTACCCTCTGCGGTCAACTTGGTGCGAGCCAATTCTTCTGTTTTCTCAGGGGTTTTTTTCTTTGATCCAATATGGCTGGCAGACCGCGTGACTGATGACATCATAAATTAAATTTTCTCATATAATTGTTGTGTAGATCAGGCTCAAGAAATTTAAACTGATCGGACTAAGCGATGTACTTGTCAAATTATGACATGGTAATTAAGGAACCAATGACATCATTGTTAACAACACGTATTCCCCATGTGGAGTTCTTTACAATGAGCCACGTTTCAATTTTTTTCCATGGAGCGGTTTCAGAGATATAGAGGTGCAAAGTTTTTTTCCCCAAGATGGTGCCCTTACCACGTAACCTATGACGTCATAGGTATCAATACAAATTCTACATGAGGAGGTGCTTCTACGGTGAAAATCTTGTGTCAATCGGACCAAAAGTTGCAGAGACAGAAAAATTTTATACTGATCGGATCAAGCGTTGTCCTTGTCAAATTATGACATCATAATGAAGGTGCCAATGACATCATCATTAATATGCCTTTGTCTGCATGGGGAGTACTTGACAACGCACCATGTTTCAATAAGTTTCCATGGAGCGGTTTCGGAGATAGAGAGGTGCAGCATTTTTTGGTTTTTCCAAGATGTCACCTTACCACGTGACCTATGACGTCATACTTGTAATTATTTAAAAAATTATAGGAGTCGCCCGTGTGGTGAAAATTGTGTCCATCGGACTAACAGTTGCAGAAAAAAATAAAATTCTTACTGATCGGAATCACGTGTCGTACTTCTTGAATTACGACGTCATAATTTATGCATCAATGACATCATCATTAACATATCTTGTTCCCCATGGGAAAACTGAGCTATATTTCAATTTTTTCCATTGAGGGATTTCGGAGATATCGAGGTGCAACGTTTTTCTAAGATGGCGTCTGTAGCACGTGACCAATGACATCATAATTATGACTGAAATATTATACAGGCGGAGGCACACCTGTGGTGAAAATTTTGTGTCAATCGAACCAAGGGTTGCCGAGAAAATTAATTTTAAAAATGCAGACACGCACGTACGACACACATCTGACATAGTACGTATGGACGCAACCGATCGCTTAACCCCGCTTTTCGCTTTGCAAGTGCAGAGTAATAACCACAATGGAAGATTAATTTCTCAAATAGCCATTATCCCCTTCATCGTTCGGTAAGGCATTTTAACAAAGAATAATGTACCTTCTTTTATCCTGTTATTCTCAATTTGTACTATCATCATTTCTGATTGAGCTTTAATTGCACACTTTTTATTGATTTATTTTACATGTTCATACATGATCTCGGCTCGTGCAAAAGTGAGGTGATGGAAAAAATTGGCCCTCGTAGGTTAGGTTTTGTCTAAAAACCACGATTCTGTACCACCCATTTTTTGTGTTTTCCTTTGTTTTGTCTAAATGTTCTTTTTTTAAGTGCGCACCAACCTTGCAGCATGAATCTGGTGTGAGATTGAGATTGGTTCTGTAAAGGCACCAGATTTACCTTAGATGTCTCGTGGAGTGACCATTTGTTCTTCAAACATTATCGGTATGGACAAGAAGCCCCGCCAATCAGCCCTATCATCACCAATTGTAACAAAAAAAAAACAGAAGGATGGCAGAGGTCACACTTTATTTTATTTTTTTGGTGGTTAGTCAGGCCACCTAAACAGATATTTTGGTGGCCCACCAGAATTTTTGGTGGCCTGTTTATTCTTTTGATATGGCTGACAGGATGGCCTAGAAGTACGCACAATCGCCTCTAAGCTGTCTCGCCTGGGTTTGAATCCCGACCCAGCAATAAACTGTCAGTTTGGTGTTTTACAGGCAGGATGATTTATCAATGTGTGTGCGCCATCCCTCAGATGGATGTTAAACCGGGAGTCCTATCTGACAGCATGGGTTGGTGGACGTTAAAGATCCCATGTTGTCCTTCGCAAAGAGTAGGCGAATATCGCTGGCATCACGGCCAAATTCCAAATTACTGCAATAACTGGTCGAATGTCAGGCCTGGCCAGGTAGGTTCGTGAAAGACTTGGGCCAACATCCCCCGGCCGACCCCACAAGGTAGGATAATAGTGGCCGTTATAGAGCAACAACAATATAATATTTGATGGTGAATCTTTGAGAGTGGTTGTTTTATTAAACAGGAACAAGAAAAAAAACAATATGGAGAGATACATGGAAGAATAAAAAGAGTTTTTTTTATTTCACGATGCTGTCGTCTATGAACGCCAGCATCAGTGGTATCCAGCCAGTGGTATTTATAAGTGGAAGCTAAAATGGCAATCCATCATACATTATTAACCCCCCATTGAACTTATTCCAAAATAGGGTATTATGGATTGGGTCTCATCCGTCCGTCCATCCGTCCGTGCATGTATGCGTCCCCAACGATATCTCAGACATGTATAGATCGATTTTGTTCATACTTGGCACAAATACATTACATGACGGTCTACATATGCACATCATTTTGTTTCACGATGTGATCAAAGATGGCTGACCGGCGGCTATTTTAGTTGTAAAAAACCCCGATGTTGAACACATTCACAACCTTTTCTCTCACATGCATTTACTGATCTTGTTAAAACATGGCAAGCAGATAATGAATAATGGCTTGCATATGCACGTCATATTTTTTCGAGATCAGATCAAAGATGGCCGTCTGGCAGCCATTTTGCTCGTTCAACGTGTCCCCAGGCATTTGCCTGGCGACCCAAATGGTACCCTTACCTACAATAAAAATTGTTGGGGAAAACGCTTTAGACATGAAAACCCCCCTCAAAAACTGGAATTTTGAGGGGGTCTTTTCAAGTTTGGGTCACGGCCCTGGGTTTGGAAACACCTGCCTTAGATCCTTGAGGTTAGACCCTTTTGATTTTTTTTTTCTGCCCTTTCGACCTTTTAAAACTTCTTCGCCTTTTTTCAGACCTTCAGACATTTTAATACCCTTTTGACCCTCTGACCTTCAGACACTTAAGCCGTTTTGAAACCCTTCAGGCCCTTTTGACCTTAAACTACACCCCTTAGATCCATTCGACCTTTAAAGACCCTTTATACACTTGATACCCCTTTATATCTTATCAGAACTTTCAATATTTGTGCTTATCAGAACTTTTGAGACCGTTTTGATCTTTCTTTTGCAATCAATGACCTTTCACTGAGGAAATTGTTCCATTTATTTACCACACAAAATACACCACACAAAAGTCCTGGCGAGGGTCTCAAATCTAATTTCTCTTTATAGTTATTACCCCATGCATGCGGGGTTAAGCAATTGGTTCATGTCTGTTCAATTGGTAACAGAAACATCAGTTTATGATCGAGGAACAACGTAATTTAAATTGAATGTTTTATTTTGACCACGAATCGGAACATTAATCAGAAAACAAACCTACCCTTTAACAGGACTTTATCTCTGAAATCGTCTCGATCGCACACGCACAGAAATGAGTGCAATATATATATATTTAAATATTTTTATGCCTCTGCCTCCGAAGGTGGCCGGAGGCATTATGTTTTTGGGTTGTCCATCCGTCCTTGTACGTACGCAAATAAATAATAAACGCAAATAATTAAAAAATTATTTCTCAGAAACCACTGCATGGAAAAATTTGAAACTTGGCACATTGTCAACTTACTCCCAATGGGGAACAAAAGCCTGATAATGATGACATCATAGGAGAAGTAGTCCACCAGGCAAAAATGTTTTAATCGAACTCCTTATCTTAAAAATCCGAAATTGCATGCACATGATATATGCCCCATTTGTATTGAAATATTAAATTTATGACACCATAGGTCACATGGTTTGACAGCCATATTGGATTTAACCTAGAACCTTAAAAAAAACATCTTCTCCCAAACCACCAAATCAATTGACTCAACTTTACGTGTGTCATTGACTCGGCATGGCGATTTAAAGTTTATCACGAAAACATCATTGGTTACCTGGTGTGGCAGCCACATTGGCTTGAAGGAAAATATTAAATAATTATATCTCTGAAACCGCTTACCTTATCGATGCGAAACTTTACAAATATTATCTAACGCCATTGGTGCATGTAGTTTGAAAATGATCACATCGTAGATCATGTGGTTTGGCAGCTATCTTGGATAGAAAAACGAACCTTATCTGATCAACACAAAACGTCACAAACGTGATCTCCGACCCATAAATATGCAGAGTGTACATTTAAAGGTCATACGTCATGTGGCGTGGCAGCCATATTAGCTTGAAAGCGATATTTAAAAAAAAAATCCCTTCTCTGAAACCGCTTCACCGATTGATGTGAAACTTGTCATAGCTGGTGAAAATGTGATACTTGAAAACAGCTGAAGGGATTAAAATCAAACTTGTTTATTTTTAGGACAGTGAATGAGGGCATCTACCCGTTGCGGGACTATGCGGAGGCATATTGGCGACAGTCGCATTGCTCTAGTTTAAAAAAAAAAAAAAAATTACTCTGGCAGTCGAACAAACTAGAAAATCGTTCCAAACAGAAAACTTCCTGTTTTTAAGGACGTCTTAAAGGACATACACCTGGCACGAATAACGAATGTAATGTGCTCGATGGAGTGGTTTACTAACCACTGCATCAACGGTGGCAAAATAGCAGTAAACCTCTGGAATTAAAATTTTTATATGACTGTTCCAATCTTTATTTTATTTAAATTTAATTATTTACTTGAAGATTAAATTATTTACTTGAACACAAATCGTCTTCTTATCACTTTCAAGAACCACCAGTTTGAAGTGCTTGGGCATGCTAAATAGGCTGGTGGTGTATGAGGGTGCTGCGTAAGACTGCTACAATAGCACTAAACTAAGCAGTTTTAAACGATCTTTACAATCGGATTTTCTTTTTAACGATCTTTACTTACAACCATTATTTTATTAAAATTTAAGTACAGCACACTTGTACATTGCCCGGAGTGATGGGTTCTATGACCTCGCTCGTTACTGAAGCAGTTTCTTTCACCAGCATTTATAAAAGCTGTTAATTTAGAATAACAAACACATTTGACTTGTCATTGATAATAATTGGTTAATCTCCCCAAAAGTATGATTATCATGGAAAACCCAAAACTTTTGCACATCACTATATATTTACATCAAGAATATTGTTTTTAACTTTGCTGCAGTGGAACAAATACATGTGCACATGTTGGGGTACATTTGTCTTGGATTAAAACCAAATAGTAATAAAAAATTATTTCTTGGAAACCACTTATTGGAAAAATTTGAAACTTGGCACATTGTCAAGTACTCCCAATGGGGAACAAAAGCATGATAATGGTGGCATCATCAATGAAGTGGTATACCAGCCATAAATGTTTTAATCGAATGCCTTATCCTAAAAATCTGAAATTGCATGCACATGATCTATGACACGTTTATAGTGAAATATTAAATTTACGACACCATAGGTCACATGGTTTGAATTTCACCCGAAACCTTAAAAAAAACATCTTCTCCCAAACCCCAAAAGCGATAGACTCAAAACTTTACATGTGTCGTCGACCATGCATGGCTATGAAAAGTTGATCACAAAAACGTCATCGGTCACATGGTGTAGCAGCCATATTGGATGAAAGGAAAATATTAAATAATTATATCTCAGAAACTACTTACTATATTTATGTGAAACTTTACAAATGTCAAACAATACCATCACTGCATAGTTTGAAAATTATGATGTCGTAGGTCACATGGTTTGGAAGCCATCTTGGATAGAAAACTAACCTTATCCGATCAGCACAGAAACTTCACAAACATGATCCCCTTCCGATACAAATACAGAGTTTACATTTTTGATGTTATATGTCACATGGTTTGCCAGCCCACTCAAAGCTGATTTTTTTTTTTATCCCTTCTCCGAAACCGCTTCACCGATCGATGTGAAACATGTCATGTCTGGTAAAAATGTGATACTTGAAAACAGCTGAAGGAATTTAAATCAGACGTATTTATTTTAGAACAGTCAACTTGGGCATATAATTGTTGTTACGGGTAGGGACGATGTGGAGGCATATTGGCGACGATCACATTACTCTAGTTTTACAGGTCATGGGATGTTGTATTTACAGGTGAATCCACTGAATCTACAAGGGAGATTGCACCTACGTTTTTGAACGGCGCAGACACATGCCCGCAGGACTCGCCAAATGAAACCAACAAGAGGACTTTTTACAAACAAGACGAACCGAATGAGGAAATGTATCCACAGAATAATTTTCACCAGACTCACAAAGGAAAGAAAGCTGAACATCAATACAAATGCACAAATTGTGGGAAATTTTTCAATCGCCTTGACAACCTTAAAATACACATGAGAGTTCACAGTGGAGAACGCCCATACAAATGCACAGTTTGTGAAAAATATTTTAGCCGGTCATCCATCCTTAAATCACATGTGATGATTCACAATGGTGAGCGCCCATACAAATGCACGAATTGTGGAAAATCTTTCAAACGGTCAGACAACCTTAAAACACATATGAGAGTTCACAGCGGAGAACGCCCATACAAATGCACAGTTTGTGAAAAATATTTTAGTCGGTCATCCATCCTTAAATCACATGTGATAATTCATAATGGTGAGCGCCCATATAAATGCACAAGTTGTGGAAAATCATTTATTCGCTCATCTCGCCTTAAAACACACCTGGCAATTCACAATGGTGAGTGCCCCTACAAATGCACAAGTTGTGGGAAATCGTTCAATCGCCCAGCAAGCTATAAAAAACACATGAGAGTTCACAGTGGAGAACGCCCATACAAATGCAATGTTTGTGGAAGATCTTTTAATCAGTCATCCAACCTTAAAATACACATGAGAATTCACAACGGTGAACGCCCATACAAATGCACAAATTGTGGAAAATCCTTCATTCATTCAACCACCCGTAAAAGACACATGATAATTCACAGTGGTGAACACCCATACAAATGCGAAAGTTGTGGAAAATCTTTTAATCGGTCAACTAACCTTAAAAAACACGCGATAATTCACAACAGTGAGCGCCCATTCACATGCACAATTTGTGGAAAATCTTTTAATCGATCATCCCACCTTAAATCACATGTGATAATTCACAAAGGTGAACGCCCATACAAATGCACAGTTTGTGGAAAGTCCTTCATTCATTCATTCAACTGTAAAAGACACGTGATAATTCACAATGGCGAGCACCCATTCAAATGCAAAAGTTGTGGGAAATCTTTTAATCAGTCAGCAAACCTTAAAAAACACATGATAATTCACAATGGAGAACGCCCATTCATATGCACAATTTGTGGGAAATCTTTTAATCGGTCATCCACCCTTAAAATGCACCTGAGAATTCACAATGGTGAACACCCGTACAAATGTTCAAGTTGTGGAAAATCTTTTAAACGGTCATCCAACCTGAAAACACATATGAGAATTCACAATGGAGAACGCCCATTCACATGCACAGTTTGTGGAAAATCTTTTAATCAGTCGCCTCACCTTAAAAGGCACATGATGATTCACAATGGAGGTTCCTGAATAACGATCCTTTACCTAAAAAAGAGTAGATTTTGAGTTCTGGGAGCCTCACTGCCTGAAACCTGCAAAAGGAGACTGGAGAACTCATGCATGCATGTATGTATGTATGTATGTATGTATGTATGTATGTATGTATGTATGTGTGTGCACAATTTGTGGAAAATCTTTAAATCAATCACCTCACCTTAAAAAGCATGTGACGATTCACATTGAAAAACGCCTGCAGAAATGCACAATTTGTGGAAAATCTTTACATCAATCACCTCACCTTAAAATGCACATGACAATTCACATTGGAAAATGGCTGTAGAAATGTACAATTTGTGGAAAATCTTTAAATCAATCACCTCACGTTAAAACGCACATGACAATTCACATTGGAAAATGGCTGTAGAAATGTACAATTTGTGGAAAATCTTTACATCAATCACCTCACCTTAAAATGCACATGACAATTCACATTGGAAAATGGCTGTAGAAATGTACAATTTGTGGAAAATCTCTAAATCAATCACCTCACCTTAAAACGCACATGATGATTCACATTGGAAAATGGCTGTAGAAATGTACAATTTGTGGAAAATCTCTAAATCAATCACCTCACCTTAAAACGCACATGATGATTCACATTGGAAAATGGCTGTAGAAATGTACAATTTGTGGAAAATCTCTAAATCAATCACCTCACCTTAAAACGCACATGATGATTCACATTGGAAAATGGCTGTAGAAATGTACAATTTGTGGAAAATCTCTAAATCAATCACCTCACCTTAAAACGCACATGATGATTCACATTGGAAAATGGCTGTAGAAATGTACAATTTGTGGAAAATCTCTAAATCAATCACCTCACCTTAAAACGCACATGACAATTCACATTGGAAAATGGCTGTAGAAATGTAGAATTTGTGGAAAATCTTTCATTCATCCATTCACCCTTAAAATTTACATGGGAATACACAATGGAGAACATTCATACAAATGCACAATTTGAGGACATCATTCACGCATTCGTGCAACCTCAAAAGACATTTAAAAATTCACAATGGAAAACACCCTTGGAAATGTACATTGTTTGAAATGCTTTTTGTTCGGTTCCACTCTCAGGAATAGGTGGAAAATGACATCTGCCCAACCTGAAGAGTGAAATTTCAAACTTGTATCCTTTCTCGAAAACCCGATGGTGCCTTGTTGGTCTGTCTAGGATCTATGCTCCTCTCCATCCCTCTCTTCAAATGACACCACAGCCGATTCCACTCGTGAGAAAGCTGAATGCCTCAAATCTGTGTTTGCCACAACCCCTCACTCTCGGTACCCATCCTTTCCTGTCGTGTCCAACTGTTCTTGGACTCTGTCTTTTACACCTGAGAAGGTGGAGAAGGATCTTTCAACCCTCGACTCTGACTCTGCTATTGGACCAGACGGGATCAAATCACATGTCCTAAAAACCGGCTCTGCTGCTCTTGCTCATCCCCTTTCTGCTCTTTTCACCCTGATATTTGCACTAAGTCATCTTCCATCTGCTTGTAAATCCGCCAACATCACCGCACTGCATAAAATTTAAGAGGAGCAAAAACGGATCCCCCCAACCACAGACCTGTTAGTTTCCTTGTAATCATCAGCAAGGTCATGGGATCCATCATCGTGGTTGATGTGAAATATTTCCTTTCCTCCAACAACCTCATATCATCACCAAATTTGGTTTCAGACCAGGTCACTCCACCTTGGACATGCTGCGTCTACTCAACCAACAATGGATGGAGGCCCTCAACATCAGACATTGGATCAGGGATGCTTCCCAAAAATTGTCATGTATTTATTTTAATTTCTGAAATGTGCTAGAGTTTTGTCTACGTACATACACACACATACATATGTACATACATACACATACATACACACGTACAGTCGTACATACATATGCAAAAACATACATACATATGCAAACACATGTACATACAAACATGCATACATACATACACGCATGCGCCATATCTCCATTATAGTATGATGATGATGATGATGATGATGATGATTGGCACAACTCCACTGAGTGATATCAGTGACCCCCTATCAAGAAGCCCAGCATCCTGTGGGGAAAGCCACGTGATTGGCTGCAACCAAATATTTCCCAATAATGGTGAACCCTCTTTAATGGAGGACACCCTTTTGAACTCACTTACCAAGAAGTGAAAAAGGGACACAGATGCCTCTAATTGAAAAATATTTTCATCAAGATTTTGAATTTTGATGAAAATTCCTGTTTGAATAAAGTGACTTCTTACAGCCATGTGCACACAAGAGTGAAATGTATACAAGCATCACAGGATATGTCAGTTGATATCATGTTCACCATTCAGTACTTGTCTTTGATTTGATTACTGAAGGAACAAATCTCACAATTCAGAACTATTCTTTGATTTGATTACTGAAGGAACAAATCTCACAATTCAGAACTATTCTTTGATTTGGTTACTGAAGGAACAGATCTGATAACAGCTGTTACTCTGATGGACTTCTCGGTATTTCGGAGCATGCTGTTGCATTTGAATATAGGTTATTTTCAGTGATTATTTTGCGAGCCTCCCAGGTGCGAGTGATTAATTTGCGAGCCTCCTACATGTCACATCCGGCTTCAGACTGACGTGGTCGCCTCCATTGTGTCACGTACAGCATGTTCAGAAAGACACCACCATTTCATCTCTCGCAATGTGGGGATGTGGTCTCCGCCGGAAGAACGGAGGGGGGCAGGAGAGGGGGCAGGTTGGGGAGGGGATTTGATTGTAGTTGGCTGATGTGAGATTCAGATGGATTGATCAGCATTCTCATTTTGCTCTGTACTCTGGTCAGACAGGTTCAAGTTCCTTTAAGAATCCTGAGATGCTTTAAGATTATTCTCATCGTTGGTACAATTGAACCTATCTGGTTGGGTTGTAATGACTATGCAGTTTTATTCAATTGTAAACGGAACTTGAACTTCCATGATTTATGTGATCTATTTGAGTAAAAATTATTAGATTTGATTGTGTGATCTGACACGTCACCCATGTTGGTTGGATACAATCAATTAATTGAACAATCCTCATGTTT
The DNA here is from genome assembly GCF_964187855.1 of Myxine glutinosa. Lineage (NCBI taxonomy): Eukaryota > Metazoa > Chordata > Myxini > Myxiniformes > Myxinidae > Myxine > Myxine glutinosa. The sequence goes on from NC_136265.1 coordinate 93,767,889, forward strand.
GGTTACCGAATTTGTTTGTTAATGTTTGTCGTGGAAAGTATGGTTGTCCAATTGTGCCATAATGTACATCTTGCAAGATGATGTAAACATTGTCTGTCTTTGGTGTACTGTATCTCATGTGTTACATGGGTCAAGCCTATAAAGCTTGTACGGTATTTAAATATATTTGAAGTTACATACTTGATATATGTATTGTAAACATTGGAGCAACATTGTTTTCGGCGAAGTAGCTGAACATTGCTGGAATCATTGTTGAAGTATCATTCCATCACTTTCTTGGGGTATTTAATTTGCTACCTGCGATGTATCTCCACTGAATAGTAGTTTTGTATATGTTCGGGATCTTTATTACCTGCATATTCAAATACAGCAAGTATCAACTGTCATCCTGTGTCTTGCTTAATTCTTCCCGCATCACATTATGGATGTTTAATATCATGTGACACCTTTCTGAAAACGTGTCCTTTCATGTGTTGGTAGTCTGGCAACATTGTGTACTTGGGGTGAGCATTGATCCCAAGAATGGTGAGGAAGTTGACGTTTGGATAAGCATGGAATTGCAATAGTTTATCCAAGATGTTTTTTCTGGACACCTGGAGGCACTCTGCTCTACTTGCCAAGGTCTGTTTCTGAACACAAGGCCACATTATTTCCAGTTCACTATAACAACAACAACAACAACATGCATTTTAAGGCCATTTTCCCTGTGAGAGCGGGGTTAGCCTTGCGGTCCCCATGACGATCTTCTCCATTTTGCCCTATTTTCTGCATCTCGCCTTGTTAACCCCATTGCCCGCATTTCTTTTTCGACCATCTTTAGCCAAGTCTTTCTCAGCCTTCCCCGTCCTCCACTTCCACATTAATTTCCATCATTCTTCTCAACCAGTCACTTTCATCCTTCCTCAACACATGACCAAACCATCTCAAACTGTTTCTCTTCACAGCATCCATCACAGGCTCCATTCCCATCATCTTTCGCAATTCACCCTTTGTCTTCCTCTCTGTCAACAATACTCCGCACATCCACCAAACCATTCGCATTTCCACCCTTTCCAGCCTTCGTTGCTGCTCTACGTTCATTACCCATGTCTCGCTCCCATAAATCATAACACTTCTCACACATGCAGCATACACCTTCCCCTTCAGCTTCAACGACACTCCCCTCTTCATCAGCACGCCACTCAGTTCCCGAAACTTCTTCCATGCACATCTCACTCCAGCAACCGTTGCCGAGTCTGATCCACCTTCTCCATTCAGCATGTCTCCTAGGTAACAAAATGTTTTCACACCTTCCAGCTTCACGCCGTCTCCAAGATCCAACTCAACATTTCCTCCATCTGCAGCTTCCTCTGTGCACACCTTACATTTGAATGTAGCTGCCACACTGGTTAATGACCCTCACAAACCACTACATTTTTGATGAACCCACTCAGCACACGTTGTACATTGAATGGAGTTCACTCCGACACCCTTCCTGCAAACAGCACATGGCCACTTCCCAGTTCTTTCCACCTCACCACATGCTTCACCACTTGCCATCACCTTCGCCTTTCCGATATTCACCTTCAGACCTTTTGTCTCCATACATTCCTTCCACTTGTTCATCTTTTCCTTCAGTCCATCCATACTTTCTGCAATCAACACCAGATCATCTGCATACAACAACTCCCACGGTAAACCCTCCTTTACGTTCTGAGCCAGCACCTGCATCACAGTTACAAATAGTAGTGGACTTAGTACCGTTCACTCTTTATTTCCAGTTCACTGATGTTCTCAATGCATGTACCGGTAATCACTATTTTCCTCCAATCGCCATCCTTTTGGGCTGCTATGATACCCCAGAGGTGTGCACACGGCTCTGAGCTGTCTTGCCTTTGCTTGAATCTCAGCCCAGCTACAAACTGCCTTCCTGTTTTTCCACATGCAGGAAATACATCAATATGTGCACCATCTCTCGTATGGAGGTTAAGCTGGGGGTGCTGTCTGTTAGCATTAGTTGGTGGATGTTAAACATACCATGGCGTATTTGGTGAAGAGTGGGCGAGTTATTATGGACACTCTGAACAACCTCCAAATACCTGACTGCTCACTTGGTCGAGTAACCTTTAATGGAGTGTCAACCACCTCAGTATTGTAATCCTCGCTAAGAAACTTCTTTAACATCACAGACACTCTGTGTGAAGCTAAAGTATACTATCTGGTGATGAGTGGCCTGTCATCTCCAATCCCATTGTCCAATAAATTCTCACATTGTCATCTTCCCTCTTCAGAAGGATTCAATCCTGGAAATGTCACGTGTTCGTCCAAAATGTCTGGTTCTGGTTTTCTTTGTGGTCTGATTTCCTTTTTGCTGCACGAGCACGCATTCCAAAGCTAAGGCAACCATTTTGTATTTGTCGTCGTCTAACTGTTATCAATTATTACTTGTGGCGATGTTTTATCCATTGGTACCCGTGTCTTCTGGTGTTTATATTTTATTATTTTGTATTTATTTAATGTGTGGATCTCGATCGTCCCGTCACGTGTTTGTGGCACTCCACTAGTCTCACTTCAACTCTCTGCCAATAGGCGCCCGCAGAACTACGTAACTTCCGGTTGGTGCACCCTTCACGACAACAGTCACGTGATTGGATACGTTGAAAACAAACCACAAAAGGGCACGTGTTACAGCTTACTTCCGGTATTCTCGCCCTCATATATCACGATCTCATCACCTTTTCCCCCCCCGTTCTTTTCCCCTCACACTTTTCCTTTCCACATCTTCTTCACCCACACGATTAAAGTAAATTTCTGTAAAGGTCTTCCTCTCCCCAAGTTTCTGGCTTGGCTTTCTTATGATTGGCATTATGTACTGCGTAGCGACGGCTGGAGACGTGGCTTTGGGAGTCGGTTGCTTGAACCTATGATGGTGGAACGTCCTGTGATAGCTTGACTTTGTCTCTAACAAACAACTTTATTCAAGCTGTGTCCCTGATCTTACTGCGGGCTTGTGGGACTTCAAGCCTCTCCTGCAGGGGTGTTCAGTTACCAATGTTTCTAGGAGAACACTCGCCAAGTGGATGCAGAACTCCATTCGAAACCGTTGTTAAGGAATGGCTGGCTTGCCAAGCGATAGCTAACTGCTTGGTAACTGGACACACCCCTGCAATGAGGGACAGCCGAGAGAAAGGTACTGTATCTGGTCATCCAACAACTGGGAAAAATCACCAATAAACAACAACAACCTTGCAGTGACGTTGGGTACCATTGGGGGTGTATCTTCGAGCCTGGCTTGTCGAAACTTATTTTTCCTCCTTTTTTAAGCGATGGATAATTTTTCTGTAAAATATATTTTATGAAGATAATAGTCTTGAAGCAACGCTCTGGTACTACACACTGATGGGGTAAGATAACGCTCGAGAGAAGTAACATATTGTCACGTTCCTGGCTATTAAAATATTTCCAAGGAACGGATAGCCGAACAAGCTGTTACTCCGAAGCCTTCAGTTCAATTAAGTGGCGGAGTTAATACACGAGGGGGGGGGGGGGGCGGATGCTGAAGAGCACTTACCTGCACAGATCCCACTGGCAGTCTCCAAACCCTGCAATAAATAAACTCAAAACGAGGCGAGATTAAAATGTACAAAATGCCGGCTTTATTAATGAGATGCCGGTTAAAAAGAAAAACGGGATAAAACTAAAACTCCTGAATGGGACGTCCCCACAAACCGACTTGGAAACAGATGAAAGGGAAGGATAACTGAAAATAAATGGGGGTGTGTGCACTTAACTCTGATCACTTGTGGGGTCTCGCCAGGAATCGTCCAGGTCCCGGGCACGCAGTCTGGACGCGGCTCTGGCGTTGGCGGGAAATCTGCTCGCTCCCACGCTGCTATGCCTCTGTACGCCCTCGTTCACTCGGCCGCGTCTGCTGGCGCACAACAGGCCTTCTGCGTGAATTGAACGGGCCACGTGCAGCTCACTCCTCCAGACGTGCCTGTCTTCGTCGTCTTTGGTGGGAAACTGCAGCCCTCAGTCCGCGGCTCTGCCTCTGCCTCTGCACGTCTACCAGTGGTGTCTCCGAATACGGCCTGCCCGATCGCTTCCTTGAGCCCGTGGTCCAAGCACAACCGTTTGCTTTAATGTCCAGAACAAGAAGAGCAAGAAGGAACGTCGACACACGACGGTCCACTGTCATCCAGAATCGAGAGAGAAAAATGCCGACTGCCTGCGATCAAGACTAGAAGCAGAGAGAGAAAAGGTCCGCCAGCGCACTCCATTATCGTTAAGGTTCTGATGTCATTTGTCCTTCTTTCCCCAATCAGCCAATCTCTTCTTACTCGTCCTTTCCTTCAATCAAGAACCCTGGCCAATCACGGCTCCTCGGGACGTGGCCTCGGCCTGCCCGTCGTGCGCGCTTCCAAAGTCAATGTCATTAGCAGCAGCGCTCAATGTCCTGGCTTCCGGTGGTTTTATTATTAATTAGGGCGATTTTAACTCATGTCTAATGCGGTGCCATAAGGGACATAGGAATAAATTAGAGGGAACAACATACAAGGATTTAATTAACATAATCCCTCAGCTAATTAACATGCCCACCCCCCACCGTGATGGGGACGAATATACAAGCTTAATCCGAACACACGGTCTAAAGAAGTACTTATTACATCAAGGCTTCTACACGACATTTGGAGCACTGAACTATACAAATCTACCTGGTCAAAAGTAATCACTGCCTACCCCCCCCCCCCCCATAAATGTAACAATATTGTTCCGTTTATGGGGGTAGGTTTGAGAATACCATAGAAAAGGTAGGATTGAAGAAATAGTATGTGACCATGTGACGTGTAGTAGCATCTCGATGTACATAAGCAGGGAAAAATGTAGCTCAAGGGGCTATAATCGTGAGGGGCGGAGCTATAATCGTTCCCTGGGCGTGGGTGGAGCTATAATCGTTCCCTGGGTGGGGGTGGAGCTCAACGACTGGAGGAGGTGTAAGTGTCGTCGAAGGAGGAGCCAGGGACGGGCGGGAACAGAAGACAGTGAAGCTCGCTGTTCTGTGCAGAGGCTGAGGAGAAGGGGGAGGAGTCAAGACAAGCGCAAAAGGAGTGCAGAGGAACTCACTGTTCGGAGGAGAGAGGCTGAGGAGAAGGAGAGAAAAGATTGAGGGCTTGTGAGGAGAACTGGAGGAGTTCTGAGCCATTGGAAGAGTTGGAGGTTTAAGGAGGTCGTCCTGCCTACCTGCCTTGGTCCCTGGTGTTGTCTTGTCCTCCCCGATTGCCCGCCCATCGTCCTGCTCGAATCCTCACCACTGTGATTTCGTCCAGCTGTCACCTCACCTTGCTCATCACCTCGCCCATTGTCGTTGTCCTGCCTACCTCGACACCAGTTCCGTGCCCCATTTTCCCGCTCCCACGTTGCCACAAAGATAAGTCGCCCGGTTTTATGTCCCTTTTCCCCGTCTGTGACCGTGACTGAAAGTGAGGCGCCTTAGTCAATAGGATTTATGTTACCTCATTATTTTACCACATTGTATATGATTATTATATTGAATTCATTTTCCCTGGTTTCTTCGGGCTTAAACCCGCTTTCTGTCAGAGAAAGCACTTTGTGGTTCTTCCATCCCGTGCGTGCCATGACCGCCAAATTGGATATGGCCTCAGGAGTTAACAGCCTGTTTGGTCATTCTTCGTTTGCCAGGTAGTAAGGGCATTTTATGAGATATTTCACAAATCTGTTAACTAAATTGTTACCAAAAAATTTCTTCACCAATATGTTTGTAAAGGTGTGTAATAACATGTGTTAAAATGTTGAAGTTGAACTCTCGTGGGAAACCCAGAAAAAAAGCTGTTGAATTCGGGTACCGAAAAATTATTTTCGAGAATTTTTTTTTTTTAAATCGGCCCTTAAGTAACTTATGAGGGGTCAAATAAGGGTTTTTCATGATTCTGAGTTGATTGTTAACATTTATATTTTCACTTTTACATTTACACACAAAGTAGCTCACTGAGGGTGAGCACCCAGCATTTGTGGCCAGAAAAACTGTTTCTCATTCTTCCTCTGCTCCGTCCACCTTGTGACTTGGCTGCCTTCATTAATGTCTGCTCAATGCAAATGTCACACCATGTGCCGGACCACTCATGACTTGAGTAATGGACAACGTGGTTCCCGTGGGCAGTGAGACGTTCTAAGGTGTCTTTGTAAGCAGGCAAAGTTTCTGGTTCCTTCATGAGTTGACAGTACAGCCGTGCGCCCTTGGCATACTGATGATGGCCTGCAGCGGCAAAGATGTGAAGCATCTTGGTAACAATGCAGGACAGATGCCCATTGTGGTCTGCAAGTCGCTCGGTTCTGATAAAGACCTTGATCACATCTACCATGTGGTGGTACTCCACCCAGAGTGCAGGTGTTCTTCCTCCTTTTGCGAGTCGTTTGAAGGTTTCTTCAAACCTTTGCTCAAACACTGGCACTACTGGGTCTGAGTGTCTGGCTCCCATCTTCCCATCAGCCACCTTCTCCATGAAGGTCTTCATGTCACCATGCTCCTCCTCAGTGAAGGCAAGTTTCATGATGTGTTGATAGATGGCTGCATCGATGAGGAGGTGAACACGGATTGCCTTGTCAAAACATCCTCCATCCATGATGTGGTTGGCTGTCGTACTTCCAGGATAGATCAACTGGATCACATCTAGTAGTCCAGAATCTTCCATGATGTTACCCATTGATCCAAGATAAGACTTCAGCAGGTGAAAACCACCCAACCTTGGAATGACGGGTAGATTTGCCTGCTTTATTATATTCACAGCCTTCAGCCAAATCGGAAGATCAAAGGTCACTATAGCGACCCCAGCGCGCCGTATGCACTCTTTCAGAGTGGTGAAGATGGTGTTGAGGTCATTAGGGTCTCCTTCAATAACTGGGAGGAACTCGATCTGTGTGCTCTGCTTTGCATCATTAGCATGGATTCTCTTCATCCAGCCATTCCAGTTGGAGTGTGGGAACTCAGGATCGTTGGCTTTGATCACCCACCCCGCTGCCCAGAGTGTGTCACCTGGAGTGAGGAGTGGCTGAGCATGAGCCAGGGAGGAGGAAAGCTCAGCGAGGGGGAGAAACATGATCGCGTTCGTTCCTATCTGTTTCCTGTTCGTAAATGGAATAATCTTTACTTCAGTTCCTCTCAGGATCTTAGCTTTGTCGAGTGCCTTCAACTTCACCCGGGGGAAAGCTGCTGTTGTCTGTGGATCTGGCAAAGGTGGTGCCGGAGAGGTGACTTCGATCCAACCCATTGAGTGAAAGGGAGTGTTTCCGTGAATAGAGACAATGTTTAAATCTATATTGTCTCCAACAAACTGAGTGACTGCATTGTTTGTTTCCCCGACCTCCATAAAGACCACCTGATCATTACTTGACAATTCACTTTCACTGGCTGGCACTTTGGCTGTCATCACTGATTGATCCTCAAGCGCAGCATCAACCGCAACCTCATCATTGATCTGTTCATCGGTTTCCTCCACAATGGTGTCAAGAGTGCCAGAAGTATCTGGAACATCATCTCCACTCCTACTATTAAGGAAGCAGTATTTGTAGTTTTGTGTCTCCGTGTAAGACTCAGTGTATCCCAGCCGGTGGAACTTGTTGAGCATCCATTTTGACCCAAATCTATGATCAAGTTGTATGGCAAGCCCCATTTGGTGTGGCAATACTCCAGACCGAGGTCGACAGGCCTTAATAAAATTCTGCCCCCAAACGGCAACTCTTTCGTCTGTCTTGACAATCGGTCTCAAGAACATCTGAAGGCTTGCAGGAGCAAGTATCAGCTGACTATCGATGTCAGTCATACTGTGTGTGGTGGGGTATGACTTTGGACCTAAATCAATCAAGGCAATATCATTGGATATGAACTTGAGTGCTGTCTTTATGATCTGAGTCATCTCATCTCCATGGTCAAGATTAGCATGATGCTCTCGCAGAATATTGTCGGTGCCATCTTTGAGACAGAGTACATCTGCCCTTCTTTCCTGTGTTGTGAAATACAAGGTGTCTTCGTATTTCTCTAGAAGTTTTATCTTTAGCCAATGCTTTGAATAAGAAAGGCTCTTCTCTGGTGACTGATCAAACTCCTGCGGCTTTTCATGGACTTGGTCCATGTTCATTACCCCATGCTCTAATTCTGAGTCTAACCATTCGCAGAATTCAATAAAAACTGCCTCTCGCTCCTCATCAATACTCCTCTGTCCTCTCTTCCTTTTTCCTTCCTCATCAGTCTTGGACAAACTGTCACCTCTCGCAAACATAAGTTTGCATCGCAAATGGTACAGTGTTTCTTCTGCTACCAAGTCGTTGATCCCTTCCAGTCGTCCAGTGACTTCAGTGCCCCAGTCATCCCCGCGACTCCGTGCTGTCTTCAGCAAGCTTGCCTTCAGTGTATCTGCAGTCAAATTATCTGGCACTCTGTATTTCTTTCTAGCTTGTGCTGGATTATTTTTGTAGAGCTGGGCTGGTTGGTTGCAAAGAATGCATACATCCTTATACAGGAGGTCAACTGACTGTGATCTTCTAGAACTGCAGCCAGTTGATGAACTGAACTCACAAGTAGTGCGTCTTCTCTTCAACTTTGATGACTCTTTCTCTGCCTTTGATGCTTGAGCTGACTTCTTGGTGGTTGCAACAAAGTTGTTGTACAGATCATTTTTACACTTCTGGTGGTACCTCAGTTTTCCTTCCTTTTGAGCCTCCTTCATACGTTCCACAACAGTAACATTTTCGACAGTTTCTGCTTGTTTCAATAAAGTTGAGTATCCCTTTGGAGTTGCCTGTATGAGCCTTTCAGCTGGTGTATCCGAGCGTGCACAGATGGAGCAATTGAGCACAGGTGGAGTAACGTCTTCATCCATATTGCTAGACTCCATGTCCTGCAAAGTGGAAAATGAGATATATTTAGAAATTATTTTTCCACAAAGGAGTGTCTGTGGTGAAATATAAATGTTAACAATCAACTCAGAATCATGAAAAACCCTTATTTGACCCCTCATAAGTTACTTAAGGGCCGATTAAAAAAAAAAAATTCTCGAAAATAATTTTTCGGTACCCGAATTCAACAGCTTTTTTTCTGGGTTTCCCACGGGAGTTGACCTTCAACATTTTAACACATGTTATTACACACCTTTACAAACATATTGGTGAAGAAATTTTTTGGTAACAATTTAGTTAACAGATTTTCATATGTTTCCCTTACTACAGGGGTCTTTACCAATACGGTATATTATGAAAGAGAAGAAGAATTGTCATGCAAACCTGTGGTAACATGTAACCAGCAATTGTACTTGGTAACTCGAAATGGAGTCGATCGTTGGATCTTTATATGGACGGGTCGAAAGATCCTGCTATTGGGAGAACTGCTGTCACAGTATGGTTCCCCGACCTCAGGGTGGTTTGATCAGTTCGACCAACGGACCATCTGTCGGTGTTCTCCACCAAACGATCCACCATAGTTATGGCTCTGGAATGGATCATTGATTGGTGGGAATGCCCATGTGGGCATTGGTGTGAATGAGGCCTGTGATAAGGCAACGAAGCAAGGCCTCAAAATCGACAATGCGACCCAAATCCCTCTTGGTCCATCAGAAATAGTTCAGTAAAGGACAAGATTGTGAATACATGTCAATTTCAGTGGTACACTGGCACGAAGGGAATATTTTGTTACACGGTGCAACCAGGTGTGAAACCTCCGGTTAAACTTCCGAGGCTTGCCCGAAGAGATCAGGTAGCTCTCTGTAGGTTAAGACTCGGGGACGCCTCAACATGTGACCATTGCAGGGATTCTGAAGATCTTACCTATTTATAAATGGCCCACCATATGAGGGATCCCAAACCTTTGACCTTTAAAAAATTGCCTGCTCTGAGGAATCCCAAAGATTTGACCTATTTTAAATGGCCCACCATATGAGGGATCCCAAACCTTTGACCTTTAAAAAATTGCCTGCTCTGAGGAATCCCAAAGATTTGACCTATTTTTAAATTGCCCGCTATATGAGGAATCCAAAAAATTTGACCTATTTTTAAATTGCCTGCTCTGTGAGGAATCCCAAAGATTTGACCTATTTTTTAATTGCCTGCTATATGAGGAATCGCAAAGATTTGACCTACTTTTAAATTGCCCGCTATATGAGGGATCCCGAATATTTGACCTATTTTTAAATTGCCTGCTATGAGGGATCCAAGCATTTGACCTATTTTTAAATTTCCCGCTACTTGAGGGATCCCGAATATTTGACCTATTTTTAAATTGCCTACTATGAGGGATCGAAGCATTTGACCGATTTTTAAATTTCCTGCTACGTGAGGGATCCCGAATATTTGACCTATTTTTAAATTTCCCACTACTTGAGGGATGCCGAATATTTGACCTATTTTTAATTTGCCTACTATGAGGGATCGAAGCATTTGACCGATTTTTAAATTTCCCGCTACATGAGGGATCCCAAATATTTGACCTATTTTTAAATTTCCCGCTGCATGAGGGATCCCGAATATTTGGCCTATTTTTAAATTTCCTGCTATGGAAGGATCCCGAATATTTGACCTATTTTTAATTTGGCCATGACGTGAGGGGGGGATCCACAAGATCTGACCTGTTTTAAATTGCCCGCTATATGAGGGATCCCGAATATTTTACATATTTTTAAATTGCCTGCTATGAGGGATCGAAGCATTTGACCGATTTTTAAATTTCCCGCTACATGAGGGATCCCAAATATTTGACCTATTTTTAAATTTCCCGCTGCATGAGGGATCCCGAATATTTGGCCTATTTTTAAATTTCCTGCTATGGAAGGATCCCGAATATTTGACCTATTTTTAATTTGGCCATGACGTGAGGGGGGGGATCCACAAGATCTGACCTGTTTTAAATTGCCCGCTATATGAGGGATCCCGAATATTTTACATATTTTTAAATTGCCTGCTATGAGGGATCGAAGCATTTGACCGATTTTTTAAATTTCCCGCTACATGAGGGATCCCAAATATTTGAGCTATTTTTAAATTTCCCGCTGCATGAGGGATCCCGAATATTTGGCCTATTTTAAAATTTCCTGCTATGGAAGGATCCCGAATATTTGACCTATTTTTAATTTGGCCATGACGTGAGGGGGGGGGGGGGTCCACAAGATCTGACCTGTTTTAAATTGCCTGCTATATGAGGGATCCCGAATATTTGCCCTATTTTTAAATTCCCCACAATGTGAGGATCCCAAATATTTGACCTATTTTTAAATTGCCTGCTATGAAGGATCCAAGCATTTGACCTATTTTTTTATTTCCCGCTACATGGATCCCGAATATTTGACCTATTTTTAAATTTCCTGCTACATGAGGGACCCTGAATATTTGGCCTATTTTTTAATTTCCCACTATCTGAGGATCCCGAATATTTGACCTATTTTTAATTTGGCCATGACGTGAGGGGGGGGGGGGGTCCACAAGATCTGACCTGTTTTAAATTGCCTGCTATATGAGGGATCCCGAATATTTGACCTATTTTTAAATTCCCCACAATGTGAGGATCCCAAATATTTGACCTATTTTTAAATTGCCTGCTATGAAGGATCCAAGCATTTGACCTATTTTTTTAATTTCCCGCTACATGAGGGATCCCGAATATTTGACCTATTTTTAAATTTCCCGCTACTTGAGGGATCCCGAATATTTGACCTATTTTTAAATTGCCTGCTATGAGGGATCGAAGCATTTGACCGATTTTTTAATTTCCCGCTACATGAGGGATCCCAAATATTTGACCTATTTTTAAATTTCCCGCTGCATGAGGGATCCCAAATATTTGGCCTATTTTTAAATTTTCTGCTGTGGAAGGATCCCGAATATTTGACCTATTTTTAATTTGGCCACGACGTGAGGGGGGGATCCACAATATCTGACCTGTTTTAAATTGCCTGCTATATGAGGGATCCCGAATATTTGACCTATTTTTAAATTGCCTGCTATGAGGGATCGAAGCATTTGACCGATTTTTAAATTTCCCGCTGCATGAGGGATCCTGAATATTTGGCCTATTTTTAAATTTCCTGCTATGGAAGGATCCCGAATATTTGACCTATTTTTAATTTGGCCATGACATGAGGGGGGGATCCACAAGATCTGACCTGTTTTAAATTGCCTGCTATATGAGGGATCCCGAATATTTGACCTATTTTTAAATTCCCCACAATGTGAGGATCCCAAATATATGACCTATTTTTAAATTGCCTGCTATGAAGGATCCAAGCATTTGACCTATTTTTTAATTTCCTGCTACATGAGGGATCCCGAATGTTTGGCCTATTTTTAAATTTCCTGTTATGTAAGGATCCCGAACATTTGACCTATTTTTAATTTGGCCACGACGTGAGGGGGGGGGGGGGGGGTCCACAAGATCTGACCTGTTTTAAATTGCCTGCTATATGAGGGATCCAGAATATTTGACCTATTTTTTAATTCCCCACAATGTGAGGATCCCGAATATTTGACCTATTTTTAAATTCCCCACAATGTGAGGATCCAAAATATTTGACCTATTTTTAAATTGCCTGCTATGAAGGATCCAAGCATTTGACCTATTTTTTTAAGTTCCCGCTAAATGGATCCCGAATATTTGACCTGTTTTTAAATTTCCTGCTACATGACGGACCCCGAATATTTGGCCTATTTTTTAATTTCCCACTATGTGAGGATCCCGAATATTTGACCTATTTTTAATTTGGCCATGGCGTGAGCGGGGGGGGGGGGGGGCACAAGATCTGACCTGTTTTAAATTGCCTGCTATATGAGGGATCCCGAATATTTGACCTATTTTTAAATTCCCCACAATGTGAGGATCCCAAATATTTGACCTATTTTTTAATTGCCTGCTATGAAGGATCCAAGCATTTGACCAATTTTTTTAATTTCCCGCTACATGAGGGATCCCGAATATTTGACCTATTTTTAAATTTCCCGCTACTTGAGGGATCCCGAATATTTGACCTATTTTTAAATTGCCTGCTATAAGGGATTGAAGCATTTGACCGATTTTTAAATTTTGCGCTTCATGAGGGATCCCAAATATTTGACCTATTTTTAAATTTCCCGCTGCATGAGGATCCCGAATATTTGGCCTATTTTTAAATTTCCTGCCATGGAAGGATCCCGAATATTTGACCTATTTTTAATTTGGCCACGACGTGAGGGGGGGATCCACAAGATCTGACCTGTTTTAAATTGCCTGCTATGAGGGATCCCGAATATTTGACCTATTTTTTAAATTGCCTGCGATGAGGGATCGAAGCATTTGAACGATTTTTTAATTTCCCGCTACATGAGGGATCCCAAATATTTGACCTATTTTTAAATTTCCCGCTGCATGAGGGATCCCGAATATTTGGCCTATTTTTAAATTTCCTGCTATGGAAGGATCCCGAATATTTGACCTATTTTTTATTTGGCCACGACGTGAGGGGGGGGGGGGGATCCACTAGATTTGACCTATTTTTTAATTTCCCCACAATGTGAGGATCCCGAATATTTGACCTATTTTTAAATTCCCCACAATGTGAGGATCCCAAATATATGACCTATTTTTAAATTGCCTGCTATGAAGGATCCAAGCATTTGACCTATTTTTTAATTTCCTGCTACATGAGGGATCCCGAATATTTGACCTATTTTTAATCCACGATGTGAGGGGGGGGGGGGGAGGACCACAAGATCTGACCTGTTTTAAATTGCCTGCTATATGAGGGATCCCGAATATTTGACCTATTTTTTACCACAATGTGAGGATCCCAAATATTTGACCTATTTTTAAATTGCCTGCTATGAAGGATCCAAGCATTTGACCTATTTTTTTAATTTCCCGCTAAATGGATCCCGAATATTTGACCTATTTTTTAATTTCCTGCTGCATGACGGACCCCGAATATTTGGCCTATTTTTTAATTTCCCGCGATGTGTGGATCCCGAATATTTGACCTATTTTTAATTTCGCCATTACGTGAGGGGGGGGATCCACAAGATCTGACCTATTTTAAATTGCCTGCTGTATGAGGGATCCCGAATATTTCACCTATTTTAAAATTTCCCGCTACATGAGGGATCCCGAAGATTCGCCCTATTTTTAAATTCCATTCCACAAATAAACAACAACAACCTTTCAGTGACGTCGAACTCTGAAAATACCAACAGAGGTGTATCTTCTAGCTTGGCTTGTCGAACCTTCTTTTTCCTATTTTTTTTTTCAGCGTTGGATATTTTTGTGTGGAATACATTTTAACAAGATGAGTCGCCAGAAGGAATGCTCTGGTAAATACACGTTGGTGGCGGTGAAAGAACGACCGACAGACGTAACGATATACTGTAATACTAATAGAGAAGAAGAAGAGTCGTACATCCGATTATTTGGAAACGCGCAGGCGCAGCGAAAGAAACATTTTACAAAGTGAGTTGTGAGTTGGGGAAGAGTTGTGGAGATTTCAGGTTTCAAACATCTTCATGAGTAACACCAAACCTAGTGTTAGATTATAACACGTTTCTTAACCACATATCAGCGATCGCAATGGTAAGTGCGTGACTTGGTCCGTGATGTCCATGTTTTCTGACCACCATGTGACCAGTGGTGGCTTTAGTCATTCAGACTTCGAGGCCCCATTAGACATTTCAACCACAGAGTTACATTTCATCCACTAGAGCGCGTGGTAAAATTAAATAATGGCTAAATTAGAAAGCTCGGCCGCCATAATCGTTCCGGGCAAAATTTCGTCTGAAGTGGTTGAAAGATGCCGGAAAGCTGCGCTTGCTATGGTTGTGTCAACCGAAGGAGGAGGAACGGTGGAATTTCTTTTCATAAGTGAGTAGTGTAGTATTTGTGGAGCACAGAACGTCAAACGACAACGAAGAGTTAGTTGTACTTCATGACTAAATACTAGGCCATAACCACGGTAAAGTTAACCGTAGTCGTCGACTGACTGACAACATTGTTTAATCCAAATAATGAACGACTTGGATAAATCATGTTTCAGTTCAACATTAAAATGAATAATCGTAGAAATAAAAACGAGTTTAATTTAACGAGTGAAAGCTCAGACTCGTTTTAGGCATTTTTAACGTAACACGGATGTGAGTTAGTGTCGGTGTGCTGGAGACACATTTATTGTACCGTGTTCAACGCAGTGTTTGTGATTCTGTCTGTGAGAACTGAGAAGGTTTTTGGTACTAAATATATTCATAACTAGCACAAGTACTCGTTGTTGCCCTGGAGAGGGAGGGGTGGGGGAAGGTGGAGGGATAGAGTGGAGGGAAGAGGGGTTGGTAAAGGAGGATGGGGGAAGGGAAAGGGTAGAAGCAGGGGAGGAGTAGGGGGAAAGGGTAGGAGTACGGTAGGAGGAGGGGGAAAGGGTAGGAGGAGGGGGAAAGGGTAGGTGTAGGGCAGAGGAGGGGGGGGGGGGGAAGGGTAGGAGTACGATTGAGGGAGGGGAAAGGTTATGTGTAGTGTATGGGGAAGAGGAAACGGTAGAAGTAAGGTAGGGGAAGGGGAAATTTGAGGAGTAAGGTAGGGGGAAGGGGAAAGAGTAGGTGTAAGGTAGGGAGAAGGGGAGAGTGTGGGAGTACGGTAAGGGGAAAGGGTATTGGGGAGGTGGTAATAGGGAAGGTAGAGAGCAGTGGTGAGGAGGGGGGTGGGGTGAGGGTGGGAGATGTATTGTACATATATATTTGGGGGAGCTTTGACAGGCCCCCTCATTTGGGGGGGAGTGGTGGGGGAGAAGGGAAGGAGGACAAATTTACCCATGTTAAAAGTGCATTAACCTCTGCCACAACCACCAATGGATTGGGAGTCCATCCACAGCCATGTCCATCCGCAGCCATTGTAAGGTAGGGAGAAGTGGACGTCTCAACCATTTATCGGACATGCATTCACCGATTTGTTCAAACTTGGCCTACAGATAATAAATGATGGCTTACATAAGCGCATCATGTTTTTTCGAGATCAGATCCAAGATGGCCGACTGATGGCCATTTTGTTACTGAAACGTGTTCCCAACCATTTCTCGGACATGCATAGTCCGATTTTGTTCAAACTTGGCACAAGCACAGTACATGACGGCATACACGTGCACCTCCCTTTATTTTGAATGTAAACAATTCCAGAGTTACCGATGTCATACATGTCCTTTTTTGTTACACATTTCAGATTTCCTCTCCGTGATCCGATACTGCTCGCCAAATGGCTTGTAAAACTCAGTCGGGCCAACTTTCAGCCCACAAAAAATCATGTTGTTTGCAGTGAACATTTCACCAAAGACGATTACATCACAGGTACTGAAGACGGCTTTTTCCTTATCTAGTTAAACAGGTGAATAACTGAAGTATTATTAAGGTTTTTGTTCGTGAATTGTGTACTCGTTATTGTCAAGGTATAAACAGTAGGTTGCTTTAAAAATAACATCAATTGATGCCGATTCAACATGGACGTTTCACATTTATGGGATGAACAAAATGTTGTTCTCATCACTTCAGATGTATTTGTGAAAAAAGATTGTGAGATTTGTCCAGATTAAAAATATTTTAGGTATGTACAATCAAATTGGCAATACAGGCTAATTAAGCAACAAACAGTTTTCCAATAAGTCTCTTTAGACGGAGGTTTTCTGTGAGTTGTACATTATTTGTACCAGGAAAGGTTCTGAGAGCCTCAGGTTCTGAAGTTGGTTGGGGGTTTTGATTATATGTGACATGTAACATACACTTCCCATCTTTAACAAGAATTTCCTTACAAAGCCGCAGATATGATTTGCATGTTTTGCAATGCATCCCCCACTCGCTCCCTCTCCCCCCCGACCCCCCCCCCCCCGGAATGGCCTCGTGTGATGAATTTAAAGGATTATTAAAATGTGTATATGACCCACAGAAACCTAAACCTTTCATAATTGAGTTAGCTAGCATTGCTTGTACATGTATTCAGTAATATTTGGTATTAAGTATATTTGTGTGGAGGGTGCAACCTCATGTTTCATTGTCTTTTTGATTTCTGTTTTCAGGCATTCATCCGAGAAATGTCGACCCAACGGTGACAAAGCATGACCTTTTAAACAAAGCAATCCCTCAATTATTTCCAACTCGCAAACAAACTCTCATCAGGAAAAGGAAACCTCCATGCAAGAGACGTTTGCCAATCGATGATACTGATGGGCCAGGCTCTCCATCTCCCTCAAAGAAAGCTCATTCCGATGACCATTCCTACAGTTCATCAAACAGCTTATTTGAGGAAAAACTCCAAAGGTCAAGAAAAAAACTGGATGAGACTCGAAGAGAATTGCAGTCATCAAAAATGGCAGGTAAAAAGAGGCAAATGCTGGTGGAATCATTGCAGTGCACATTTAAATATTCATCAGTTTAAAAGAATGTCTTTCAACAATGATCTAACTGCGGATACTAAGGTCAGAGAGGGCATCTGTTTGATTAATTTTCTAAATTGCAACACCAGTTACTGTGTTAAAATGTAGACCATACAGGGGTATATCTAAGTTCAGGTAGAAAGAAGGGTAAGCAGGGAGAGTGTTCGCAAAATTTTGGGAAGTTGACATTTGTTTCCAATTTATTGGATTCACTTTTTAAAAAAGCAAACTTTGGGTGGTGTGGGATGCATCGGTACAAAAATGGGCCCCTGATTGTTTTTCACACATCTGGGGATTGATCAACAACAACAACAACAGGCATTTTAAGGCCATTTTCCCTGCAAGCGGTCAAGAAAAGTAGCCTTGCGGGCCCCATGGGGGGTAGCCTTGCGGGCCCCATGACGATCTTCTCCATTTTGCCCTATTTTCTGCATCTCCCCTTGTTTAACCCCCTTGCCCACATTTCTTCTTCCACCATCTTTAGCCAAGTCTTTCTCGGTCTTCCCCATCCTCTACTTCCTTCTACATTCATTTCCATCGCTCTTCTCAACCAGTCACTTTCATCCTTCCTCAACACATGACCAAACCATCTCAACCTGTTTATCTTCAGAGCATCCATCACAGGCTCTATTCCCATCATCTTTCGCAATTCATCATTTGTCTTCCTCTCTCTCAACGATACTCCGCACATCCACCAAACCATTCGCATTTCCACCCTTTCCAGCCTTCGTTGCTGCTCTACGTTCATTACCCATGTCTCGCTCCCATAAATCATAACACTTCTCACACATGCAGCGTACACCTTTCCCTTCAGCTTCAACGACACTCCCCTCCTCATCAGCACGCCACTCAGTTCCCGAAACTTCTTCCATGCACATCTCACTCGAGCAACCATTGCCGAATCTGATCCACCTTCTCCATTCAACATGTCTGCTGGGTAGCAAAATGTTTTCACACCTTCCAGTTTCACACCTTCTCCAAGATCCAACTCAACATTTCCCCGATCTGCAGCTCCCTCTGTGCGCACCTTACATTTGAATGTAGCTGCCACACTGGTTAATGACCCTCTTAGACCACTACATTTTTGATTAACCAACTCAGCGCACATTGTACATTGAATGGAGTTCATTCCGACACCATTCCTGCACACAGCACACGGCCACTTCCCAGTTCTTTCCACCTCACCACATGCTTTACCACTTGCCATCACCTTCCTTCCTCTTCCTGGCATAAATCCAAACTGCATTTCTTCGATCTTCACTTTCTTTCTTATCCTCCTCACCAACACCCTTTCCCATACCTTCATTCCATGCTCCAATAACTTTATCGCTCGATACGAGCCACACTCCAGAGGGTCACCTTTCCCCTTGTATAGAGGGACGAGGGTACTCAGTTCCCAAATCCACTGGAATGGGGCCTTCTTTCACCACCAGATTACAGATCTCTGTCATTCTCTTCACACCCCAATTTCCCGCTGCCTTCAACATATCTCCCACAACTCCTGTCGGCTCTCCCGCTTTTCTACTCTTCATTGCTTTTATCGCTTCCTCAACTTCCTTCTCAGTTATCTTCTCTGCCGGTCCTAAAACTGGGTTACTCTCTATGTTGCCATCCCATTCATTCTTTGTATTCAACAGCATTTTCATATATCTTTTCAATCTTCCTTTAATTCCATCTGGGTCCACAACGATTTGTCCCACTTCATCCTTCAAGCATCTCACCCCCATCACATCATACCTCTCTTTCGCTATCTGCTTTGCAATCCTGAATACCGCTCTCTGACCCTCTTCCGAATCGAAGCGTTCTCCAAACATTTTCCTATATACCTCTTGCACCTTTGCCACCTCTTTGAAGCCTTCTTGGCTGCCTTTTAACTTTCATGCTCTGCTTTTTCTTCACCCGTACTTTTCGCCTTCTGCCACTCCTTGAACTTCTTCCTCTTCTCGTCAATTCTCTTTCCAACTTCATCATCCCACCACCATATTTCCGAGTACCTCGGTGGTCCTTTTGTCCATCCACATACCTCACCAACGGCTCCCAACAGACTATCTTTCATTGACATCCAACCACTTTCAAGCTAAACCACATCATCCTCCACCATACTCAGCTTCTCTTTTAATGCCTCCCTTACTGTCACCTCTTTCAACCTCCACACTTTCATTCTCGGTTGGTACTTCACCCTCCTCGCTCTCCTCGCACCTTTCACCCTTATGTTGCAGACAACCAAGTGGTGCTGTGAAACAGCCTCCTCCCCCGGGATCACCTTTGTGTCCCAGAGGTGCCCCCTATCTCGCCTCCGCACCATCAGGTCGTCAACGGTTGTCGACGACCCACCTGACGTGTATGTAACAAGCTTATTATCCTCTTTCAGGAACTGAGTATTACAAATCAACAAGCCAGTTCCATCAGCAAACTCCAAAATCCTTTCACCTTCTCCATTCCTCACACCACATCCATAACACCCCATGAACTCCCTCAAAACCGTCCATACTCCTTCCCACATGTCCATTTAGGTCTCCTCCTACCACAACAACTTCCTCATCTTTCACGTTTTCCATCAGCTTCTCTATTGCACACCAGAACTTGTCCTTCTCTTCATCGCTCCGACCAACCTGCGGAGCATACCCCGAGATGACGTTCACCAAGAGCTTTCCAATCATCATTTTCACCATCATCAACCTATCACTCACTCTAGTCACACTCACCACACTGTCTACAAACTCCTCAGAAAACAGGACACCAACACCATTCACGCCCTCCAGGCACCCTTGCCACACAAACTTGTATTTCTGTCCCTGCCTACCCTTCACCATTCTCACAACACTTCCCTTCCATCTAGTCTCCTGCACACAACTTATGTCCACTCTTCTTCTGACCAATACTTCCACCACTTCTCCAGATCTCCCTGTCATTGTCCCTACATTCCATGTCCCAAACCTCAGAAACCGATCTCCACGTGGGCCATCAGATGTTTCGTCCTCATAAATGGAGTGATTTCCTCCCTTGCTTCGATTGGGTTCCCCATCTTGATTTTTGATGAGAGGGAGTTGGGTCCCCCACGGGGTACTTCGGGCTGTACCCTGCCCATATGTAGTCGTAATTGTCATGGTTCTCTTTTTTGACGCAATGTTTTATGGCCAGTTGCCCTTCCTGACGCCACCTCTTACGACACGCAGGGATACGGTGTACCTATTCTAAACTGGGGTACACACCGGGTTGAGAATGTTCTATGCTTGCGGCTAACATGAAGCATGCAAAGCAGAAGCAGCCATGGATAAAGAAAGAAAAACGAACCATTATAATTGTATTTGTAGTCATTTCTGAATGGATGGGAAGATTAAATAAAAACAAGTAGAGAAACATTCAAAGTACACCACCCCCATGCCAAATAAATAAATAAAATATCCTCCAGCGAGCGACATAGCCCTGGTGCCTTCGGCACCCAGCGATCTCACGATGCATCACAGGGCGCCGGAATTGGGAGGGAGCAGTTTAGTTTAGTCGGCTTTATTCATTTGGAGGCTTCAAGCATGGGACCTTGGGGACACTTCAGCATGGGTGTCAGTCGGCATGTAGGTGATAGCTTTCAACATTGCTTCTGTCCTCAAAACTGAGTTTCCAGATAGCTGAACGTCTTTCACAGCAGACATCATTTCCGACTGTTTTTAAAAAATTTCGAAATCATGTTTCAGAAGCTGCGAGCAAAGCTTCCTTTATTATCTCACCGTCTTCAAAGGTATTCTTCTTTTTTGCAAGTACATACATGGTTCTCTTTTTTGACGCAATGTTTTATGGCCAGTTGCCCTTCCTGACGCCACCTCTTACGACACGCAGGGATACGGTGTACCTATTCTAAACTGGGGTACACACCGGGTTGATAATGTTCTATGCTTGCGGCTAACATGAAGCATGCAAAGCAGAAGCAGCCATGGATAAAGAAAGAAAAACGAACCATTATAATTGTATTTGTAGTCATTTCTGAATGGATGGGAAGATTAAATAAAAACAAGTAGAGAAACATTCAAAGTACACCACCCCCATGCCAAATAAATAAATAAAATATCCTCCAGCGAGCGACATAGCCCTGGTGCCTTCGGCACCCAGCGATCTCACGATGCATCACAGGGCGCCAGAATTGGGAGGGAGCAGTTTAGTTTAGTCGGCTTTATTCATTTGGAGGCTTCAAGCATGGGACCTTGGGGACACTTCAGCATGGGTGTCAGTCGGCATGTAGGTGATAGCTTTCAACATTGCTTCTGTCCTCAAAACTGAGTTTCCAGATAGCTGAACGTCTTTCACAGCAGACATCATTTCCGACTGTTTTTTTAAAATTTCGAAATCATGTTTCAGAAGCTGCGAGCAAAGCTTCCTTTATTATCTCACCGTCTTCAAAGGTATTCTTCTTTTTTGCAAGTACATGCATCTATCTATAATTCCAGTAATCTCTGTGTGTATGTGTGTGTGTCTGTGTGTGTGTGTGTGTGTGTGTGTCTGTGTGTGTGTGTGTGTGTTTGTCTGTGACCGCTGTTTCTCGACAACCACGGGTCCGATATACTTGAAACTTGCCAGGTATATTGCTGGGGACCCGAGGATGTGCCTTTTCAAGGTTTGAAATTAATCGGACAAGTGGTTCCCAAGGTATGGTCACCGTACTCGCAAGCCGTTCGCTTTGGCTTTGCGAATGGACCAAACCATTTCATGTAAATAGAGGGGGGGGGGGGGGGGTTCTACCGTACTCGCAAGCCGTTCGCTTTGGCTTTGCGAATGGACCAAACCATTTCATGTAAATAGAGGGGGGGGGGGGGTTCTGTGGTCGTTACTGCCACGTAGTTTCAAAGTTTTTTTTTGTTGTTGTTGTTTGCACGCATGTTTTTTTGCACCCACGTACGGGCGCGCCCTAGTCTATCTATAATTCCAGTAATCTCTGTGTGTATGTGTGTGTGTCTGTGTGTGTGTGTGTGTGTTTGTCTGTGACCGCTGTTTCTCGACAACCACGGGTCCGATATACTTGAAACTTGCCAGGTATATTGCTGGGGACCCGAGGATGTGCCTTTTCAAGGTTTGAAATTAATCGGACAAGTGGTTCCCAAGGTATGGTCACCGTACTCGCAAGCCGTTCGCTTTGGCTTTGCGAATGGACCAAACCATTTCATGTAAATAGAGGGGGGGGGGGGGGGGGTTCTACCGTACTCGCAAGCAGTTCGCTTTGGCTTTGCGAATGGACCAAACCATTTCATGTAAATAGAGGGGGGGGGGGTTCTGTGGTCGTTACTGCCATGTGGTTTCAAAGTTTTTTTTTGTTGTTGTTGTTTGCACGCATGTTTTTTTGCACCCACGTACGGGCACGCCCTAGTGATCTTAAATGAAGCAATTGTTGCTGTTTTAGACGTCGACACATTTCTTAAAAAGAGATTGTTGAGACATCAGGCCTAACTTCAACTCTCTTTTTACCTTCCTCAAATTACTTTTTGGAGGGTACCCACTTGCAATCCTCTTGTGGTGTGTGTTAAAATGTTGGTCTATGTTGCGGCGCTTCACCACATTGACCATGGGGAAAAGTACTGGAGCAAATGAGGAACCATTTTGTAAATGAATTTAAGACAGCTGGTATGAATTTGCAAAAGGAAAATCATGAAAAGCATTGTTGGAATTCTTTGAGGCAATTGCTGATTGGGTAGATGAAGCCACAGCAGTGGGTTTAGCACACCTGGACTTCCCTAGATTGAGAAGGCATTTCGGAAATTGCTAAATAAGAGGTATGCTACATTGATGATCTAAATAAGGTATGATGTGTGCATCTAAATAAGGTATGATGTGTGCATCTAAATAAGAGATACTGTTAGAAGGGGGTTGGACCTGGCAGTGTTCAGTGTGGAGTTCAGTACTACTTGCCAGTGTGATAAACTTGATCAGAATTCCCACTGACCTGTTCCAGAGGACTGAGGAGGTGTCAGTCGGCATACATCTGAGCAAAAATATTCCTCAGTTCACATCCCCTGTGCTTGCGTGAGTCCTCACCGTTGAATGTCTTCATTCTAAAATTGCTGAATAGGCTCAGATTTTCTGTTAAATCCAAACATTTGTATGTTTCAAAATTTATATCAACATGTAATACAATTAACAGTATTGTCAAAAAGCCTGCAACATGTACAATTGATTTTTGTTGATGTGCCGTATGTGTGTGAATGAATGAATGAATTAATGAATGATCGTTTTAAGGCCATTTTTCCCCAGTGGAGTGGGGGTTAGCCTTGCGGGCCCCATGACAATCATGGTTCCCTGTTTGAGGCAATGTTTTTATGGCCGGATGCCCTTCCTGACGCCAACCCGTGGTCGCCTCTTACTATGCGCAGGGATACGGTGTTCCTATTCTAAATCGGGGGTACATGCCGGGGTCATTCATCCCAGCAAGCTGGTACTGAATTTGCCGACCTCAGAAGGATGATAGGCTGAGTCAACCCCCCTGGCATTAATTCAGCGATCCACTGGGATTCAAACTCAGGATCCTAGGATCCCAAGCCAGCACCCTAACCGCTAAGCCAACACCAGGCTCATTTGCCATATGTGTCTGATGAAAGTTTAAGTTACTCTAACTGATTTAGGCAGAGAATAAGATCTCAAGTGCAGAGGTACTTCACGTGTAGGTACTGTGTGGGATGAAGGTACTCAGGGTGAAGCAAACAAGGAGAGTAAGGGTGGTATGTTTTTTGCCTTTTTAAAGGTTCACCGACCATGTACGCTCAAGTTGGCTGTGGGAAGGATTCCTGCCATGTGCTGCCAGAATCGGAACAACCACCTGTGCTCGGGTGTGGAATGAAGGTTGAGGAGCTGGAAGGATCTTCGGAGATTCTGCAGATAAAAATGGAGGATGTTGGTGCAGAAGAGGAGCAACGCGATCAGCTGAATGGTGAGTTGTGTGTTCTACATCACATCTGATGGGATATGTGTTTGTTTAGTGCTGAGTTTTTGTTTTTTGTTTTTTGTTTTTTTAATATGATAGAGGCTCGTGGAAAACCAAGAGTGGAACGGAAGATCATAAAATGGAAAGGGGGAAACAACAACAGCAGAGTTAACATGAGAGTGAAATGAAGTGGAGGGGAGGACATGTGGGGTGAACAAACTGCACATAAGTTGAATGAAACACAGGAAGAAGGGGAAGGGGAAAGTGGGGATGAAACACAAGTAAGAAACCAGTGATCAAACGTAAATAGGTGACGGAGATGGTGGGGGGCTAAGGGGGGTGCGGGAGGGGGAAGGGGGAGGAAGATGGGGAAAGAGGGAAGGAATCACAATTACCTGGATAAATGGAGTGATTTGGAATGGAGTAACTTGGGGTGGAAGGTATGTGTGTGATGAACGTTTAAGTTACGCTAACTGATTTAGGCAGTGGATAGGGTCTCAAGTACAGAGGTACTTCACATGTAGGTACTGTGTGGGATCAAGGTACTCAGAGTGGAGCAAACATCAGGAAGAGTAAGGGTGGTATATTTTTTGCCTCTTTAAAGGTTCACCTTTAAATGCTCATGTATGCTCAAGTTGCTTTGAAATAAGACCAACCATGTGCCATGTACGCTCGTTGGATGGGGTACATTCGAAGATGATGACGAACAGCTGTCTTTCACAATGGAGGACAATGTACGAGGAAGGACCTTGCACAATGGAGTATGCCCACTCTGGCTATGAAGGCCAACTGGCCTTGGAGGCAAATTCAGAAATATGGTTTCCCCAATAAAGATCACAGCTGATAGTGAGACCCAAAAGGTTGAGTGACTGAACATCTTCATGAGGTTTGTTATGAAAGGAGATGGGAGGGTTTGTCAGATGATCCTTTTTAGAGAGTGAGAGTGTGAGATTTGTCAGAATTGAAAAGACCAAGTCCAAGTGTTTGAGCATCTTGGGATTCTATCAAAATCTGAAGAGAAGGAAGAGGCTGCTGCCTCTGATGAATGAGGGATTTCATGCCAGAGGGTGGATTCATCAGTAAAGAGATGAAGAGGATTTTCTGGAGAGCCAGAGAGATTGTTGGTGAAGAATAGGACTGGGCCCAGCACACTGCCTCAGTGCAATCCAGCCTTGACAGGGATAGGAGATGAAACGATTCCGTTGAGAGTCACGCATTCGCTACGAGAGTGGAGGAACTCAGCAAGTGATGGAGTGCCAGACTGGACTGAAAGCTTGACATGTGTCTGGAGAGGCAGCCCGATTATTAGGAGAGCAGAATAATTACGTTTTTGCCAGAGTGAATGGATCTGAATCTGAACTTCAAAAGGAGTTGCTGTGTATTTTGAGTTGTCGTTCCATCCCCCATCATAAGAAAATTTCCCTCGTTGGGCCAACTGCGCACACTGAAACAGCCAAGTGGCGAAATTTGTAAAACGATGCTGTTGTCATGAATTATTCGCACGTGTGCATTCACTTCCGCTCAATGTTCTATTATTACCCTGCGCTCGCGAAGCGAAAGGCAGGGTTAAGCATTCGGGTCCGTCCGTATGTCGTACGTACGTATGTGCATGTCTGCATTTTTTAAAATACATTTTTTCGGCAACCGTTGGTCCGATTGACATGAAATTTTCACCATAGGAGGGCCTCCTCCTGTAGAATATTTTAGTGAATATTATGACGTCACAGATCACGTGGTACGGGCGCCATATTGTTTTGAGTGAAAAACCACTGAAATCCAATTTTCTCCTAAACGACTGAACAGATCGAGGCCAAACTTTGCAGGCAGAATCGCATACCAATGACGAACAAAAAAAATCGACGAGCATGACGTCGTGCGTCACATGGTTTCAGAGTTATGACGTTTTTAAGCATGAACTTTAAAAACCTAGCTCCTCCCTCATTTTTGATTCTATCGAGGGGAATTTTCACAGATGTTTTCAGCATATCGGTCTCCTAAAATCACCTTTTGGAATTTGCGATAGGTCACGTGGTTTGGCAGATATAAATAATTAAACGAAAAAAGAAATTTATAACTCTTGAACCGCTTCATTGATCGATGTGAAACTTTATATTATAGTAGAGGTAATGAAATGTAACGTGTGCAAAATTTAAAGATGATTGGATGTGCGGTCTGGAAGCTAGAAGTTATTGCGTGAAGAAGAAGAGTCATCCAGAGTGGGCATGGAATTAATTATCACTAAACATGACGAACAGGCAAAGTATGGAGCGACCTCACGGGGTCATTTTGACCTCAAATAAAATTCTGATTCCAGATTTGTCGATCGCTGAGTTATATTAACACATGACCAAAACTGATTTGGTGAAATTCTGACGATTTTGGACGAAAATATAACATTTGTGTCTGCATTTCAGTAAAGTAAATTGCGTGCCGTGTCAGCATTTTAAAAATCGAAACGTGGCTCATTGTAAAGAATTCCATATGGGGAATAGGTGTTGTTAACGATGATGTCATTGGTGCCATAATTATGACATCATAATTCGACAGGGACAACGCTGAGTCTGATCAGTTTGAAATTATTGAGCATGATCTATGCGACAATTATTTAGAGAATATAAATTTATGATGTCATTGCTCACGTGGTTTGGCAGCCATATTGGATCAAAAAAAAAAAGAGAAACGTTCAAAAATGGAAGAGTTGGCTCACACCAAGTTGACTGCGCAGGGTAAGTATTCCATGAATACCATCTAGTTACAAAGAGGTAATTATTCTACAGCCCAATCTCATGTCACCCATTTGGGAGCGTTAGCACGTTACAATTTACATGCACTGTCATGGCCAAAAATATTGGCACTCTTGCACTTTTTTCAAACAATGCACCATTTCTTCCAGAAAATTGTTGAAATTAAAAAATATTTTGGTATCAACATTTGTATTTATTTGGTTTGCAGTGGAACAAAACAAAAAACGCTGAAAAAATTACAAAATATTAGCTTATTCCACACAGAAATCCTAAAATGCCCCAGACAATATTAATGGCACCTTTTAGACGTTGTTAGAAATAATTAGATTTCAGGTGATTCTGACTTTTCAGACTGTGGAATTGAACTGACCTGTGGTGAGTTTCAGGTCCCTGTAATATACAAATCACAAATTCAACCAGTTTGAATAGAGAGAAGGAGTCATTGTGCTGTTTTGTGTCACTGTGTGTATCCATGAGCATGGAGAAAAGAAAGAAAACCAGAGAATTGTCTGAAGAGGTCAGACACAAGATTGTAGCCAAGCATGGATAATCTCAAGGCTACAAGTCCATCTCCAGAGACCTTGATGTTCCTGTGTCCACCATATGCAATGTTGTCAGGAAGTTTAAGGCCCATGGCAATGCATCCAACCTCCCTGGACTTGGCCGCAAGAGAAGACTTGATCAAAGATTGCAGCGAAGGATTGTTTGAATGGTGGAGAAAGCACCTCGATCACCTGCCAAACAGATTCAAGCTGACCTTCAGACACAAGGTACGACAGTTTCAACTCGCACCATCCGTCACCAACTCAATGAAAGGGGGTTCCATGGTAGGAGACCAAGGAGGACCCCACTGCTAATAAAGCCTGACTGGAGTTTGCCAAAACACACCTGAACAAGCCAAAATCTTTCTGGGAGAATGTCCTTTGGACAGATGAGACCACATTTGAGCTTTTAGCACATCAAATAAAAGCACATCATCTCTATGTTTATAGAAAACAAAATGAATCCTTAAAAGAAAAGAACACCTTCCCTACAGTTAAACATGGAGGAGGTTCAGTGATGTTTTGGGGTTGCTGTGCTGCCTCTGGCACAGGGTGCCTTGAATGTGTGCATGGCATCATGAAATCAGGAGTTTACCAGGCATTTTGGAGCGCAACGTTCAACCCAGTGTCAGAAAGCTGTGTCTCCGTCGATGGTCATGGGTCTTGCAGCAGGACCCCAAACACACTTCAAAAAGCACCCAAGAATGGTTCAAAACAAAATGCTAGACTGTTCTGAAGTGGCCAGCAATGAGTCCAGATCTAAATCCCATTGAACACCTGTGGGGAGATCTGAAAACAGCAGTTGGGAGAAGGCACCCTTCAAATCTGGGAGACCTGGAGCATTTTGCAAAAGAAGAGTGAGCCAAACTGCCAGTAGAGAGGTGAAGGAAGCTCATTCATGGCTATAGGAAGCGCTTGACTGCAGTTATTTTGTCCAAAAGCTGTGCTACCAAATTATAAGTCAAGGGTGTCAATAATTTGTCAATGCCATTTTTTTTTTAGTTTCTGATTTAAAAGGAGATGTTTAGTTCTGAGTCAAAAACAAAGGTTCTGTAGTATTAACAGTGTAATAAATAATTGTGGAGACCAAGTACTTTGTCAATTTCAACTTATTTTTGAGAAAAATGTGAGTTATTTGAAGAAAGTGTAAGGGTGCCAATATTTTTGGCCACAACTGTATTAATAGGCCAATGACATATCTCACCTGTATTTGGAGGAAACAATCAATCGGTTCTCACCTCATCAATCATCCCCATCTGTGACTTGGACTGGAGAGTTTGTCAACGCTTGGCCCTTCTTATCTTGAGTAGCCTTTCTTTGTTGCTTTATTCAGCCTCCTTTGATAAGGCATTTGCTGTATCATCCCAGTTCTTTCAAAGGTGCAGACATTTTGAAGTGGCAAAAGTATGAAAACGAAACAAGCTCACATCAGCCGCTGGACTGGTTTCATCACTTATTGGCGAATCGTCAGCATTAACTGTCAACATAGACCAGCTGTTACCAAAGTTCACATGGCCAGTTGCCCCCTAAGATTGCTTTGAGGAGTTGTGGAACCCCTCATCCAACAATGTGTGGAACACCTGCAGGAATTGAGGGCACAAGATCCATTTTATTACTTGCTAAAATCGAAGATTTTTCAAGTATATTGGTTGGTCTTGTGCGTTATTCTGTCTGTTGTTGTTTGGCAAAAAAAAATATTTTTTACACAAGTATGTTCATCACTCAATGGTGTGTGTGTGTGTCCGTGTGTGTGTGTGTGTGTGTCCGTGTGTGTCCGTGTGTGTGTCCTCTCATTTGTACTTGCCTGAATGAATGAATGGACAATCACTTTTTTCAAATCTCTAAAATCCTCAATTTCCATCCGATTGACTTGTAGTCAGGTTCACTATGTTTTTTCGTTCAAAATCATGGTAGATTAGCAAACCTATACATTTTTGGAAACGTTATTACATGGAAAATCTGAAAATCAATGTTTACATTTGCCATTTCCGACCAATTCGATTCGACCAATTCGACCAATCGACCAATTCCATTCGACCAATTCGACCATTCGACCAATCGCTTCGATCGACCAATTCGATCGATTCGATTCGATTCGATTCGATTCATCGAATTCGATTCGATCGACCATTCGACCAATTCGATTTGCCAATCAAATTGACCGACCTTTGCTTGTGTGGAACGGACTGTGAAAACGATGCGGACTATATTGTCGGATACGACACACAGGACAGTGATGACGAACTCTAAATGGCATATTCTGTAATCGTGTATGTTTGATGCCATTGACTGCCTGTGTATATTTTGTCATTGACTGCCTGTGTAGATGTGAAGTTATACTGACTGCATGTGTATATATGATTTTGCTGACTGCCTGTGTATGTTTGGTGATATGAATTATTGTGACACATTTTGATGTTATTAACTGCCTGTACAAAATGATAACATGTATTTGATTATGCAACTTATCGCGAATATAAAGACAGTATTTTGCAATTCAAAACCTTTGATTCGTGTCTTACCATTCCCCATAGCACTAATTTGATACTTTCATTGGATTCCTTGTCCCTGAAAATATAGGTTTAGTATATTTTTAAAAGTTTTTAGGGTCATTAGAGGCAGAAATAGAACAAAATATCTATTTTACAGTGGCCATTTTGAAAATCCAAAATGGCCGCCATACAGGTATCTCTCCAAATGTAAACATTGATTTTTAGTTTCCTTATGCTATAACCTTTCCAAAAATGTATAGGTTTGCTCATCTACCATGATTTTGAACGAAATATAATTTATTGACATAGTGAACCTGACTATTGTAATTTGAATAGCATTTTCATATCAGCTAACTGAATCCAACCAACAACTTTTTTTTTTTAGATCAACATGGGTGACAAGGTCAGCATAGGCCAAAGGTCAACCACTTTTTTCTAATTTCTAAAATCCTCAATTTTAATCGGATTGACTTGACATTTGAATAGGATTTTCATATCAGCTAACTGAATTATCATTTTTCTTGAATTAACTGAATTCATTTTCCATTAACTGAATTCATCAACCATTTTTGAGATCAACAGAGGTTACAAGGTCAACATAGGCCAAAGGTCAACCACTTCTTTCGAATTTCTAAAATCCTCAATTTTCACCCAATTGACTTGAAATTTGAATAGGATTTTCTTATCAGCGAATTAAATTCAACCACCAACTATTTTTGAGATCAATATCGGTCACAAGGTCAACATAGGCCAACCACTTTTTTAAAAATCTCTAAAATCCTCAATTGTCATCTGATTAACTTGAAATTTGAATATGATTTTCATATCAGTTAACTGAATCCAACAAACAATTCTTTTTGAGGTCAACATCGGCCAAAAGGTCAACATAGGCCAAATTTGTAAAATTGTCAATTTTCATCCGATTAACTTAAAATTTGGAGACTATTTTCACATCAAGTCACTGAATTCAACCACCAATTATTTTTGAGGTCAAAAGGATACTCTACTGCGTGCCATTCTACTTTGTTCTCTTTTGCCAAGTGTCACTCTCTGAGTGATTTTTCATCTGTTTGTCTGTTTGACTGTCTGTTTGACTGTCTGTCTGTCTGTATGTCAGTCGCCTGCAGATCACAATTTTCAACCAATCTTCACAAAAATTCACCAAATGGTAGTGTTGGTCATAATCAAGAAGCCTATTGTTTTTGGGTCAAATGGTCAATCGGTCAACATCGACCAAAAGTTACCAACTTTGTCGAATGTCTAAAATCCTCAATTTTCATCCAATTGACTTGAAATTTGAAAAGGATTTGCCTATCTGGTCACTGAATGCAACCCACAACTATATTTTAGGTCAACATTGGCCAAAAGGTCAACATAGGCTAGATTTCTAAAATCCTCAATTTTCATCCGATTGACTTAAAATTTGAAGAGCATTTGCATATTTGCTCAGTAAATTCAACCACTGAGTATTTTTGAGGCCAACATAGGGGAAAGGTCAATAGAGGCCAAATTTCTAAAATCGTCGATCTGATTGACTTGACATTTTAAGAGGATTTGCATACCAGGTCACTGAATTCAACCACCCAGTATTTTTGAGGTCAACATATTGGCCAAAAGGTCAACATTGGCCAAATTTCTAAAATCCTCAATTTTCCCCTGATTGACTTGAAATTTTAAGAGGATTTGCATATCAGGTCACTGAATTCAACCACCAATTATTTTTGAGGTCATCATCGGCCAATAACTTATTTAATGGATTTCTCAAGTATCGTGCTATGCATGACATATTTCTTGATGTATTTTTGTTCCAATTCAGTACAACAGAGGAAATATTTAAACTTCACTGAAGAAGAATCTTCAATTCAACATAAAAAGAAAATTATGTAATGGAGGTAGTGACCTGTCAATCAATGGCAACTGTGAAATTGTTCCATCTAAGCAAATTCGACCCATTGCTTCGCTGAATATGATAAAGGAGGGATCTTAGTTTAATGGCTTTTTCAGAGTCATGAGGCTCTATATACTCGATGTGCCCACACATAATAGTGGTGCCTTTTGGTAATCTACAGAGTGAGTCATAAGTCCCAGGACACGATTTTAGCTGCTTGAACAAGATTTGTTCATATCATCTACCAGGGTGAGCCATAAGCCAGAACATCGCATATCATCTATTGATGAACTGGAACAACGCATTCAGTTTGCACTTCGCCCCATAAAACATGGTATTTTATGTCGGTTTTCACACCACACGTGGACAAACATTATCTTGTGCCGTGACAATGGTGGGCGTCATCTGGATGCACTCATTGTCTAAGGAGGTACAGTGTTTTAATTGTTGTCTTTTACTCCTGGGTTATTACTCCTGGGGCTTATGGCTCATCATGGTAGATGGCATAAACAAATGTTTTATAAGCAGCTAAAACCATGAAGCCCAAAGGGGGAGGGGGTGAGGGGGTTGCCCCCCAAAATCGGTTAAAAAAAATTCTTTGTTTACAGTCTTATGATTACGTTGGTATGATTCCACATGCTGCCCTGTCTCCAAGAACCATTGAAATTTGTATGAAATACCTTTAGCCAGTGTAGTATACTGCTTTATTCTACCAGGTGAGTGCCCCGGGGTATTGCCCCTATTTTTTGTTTAGAGCACCCTGTTAATCATCATCAAAAGGTCATCCTGTTAATGATCAAACACCCAGTTTTCATCCATGCACCCTCTTGGAGTTTGAGAAGTATGCATGCAAAGTTTGGGGCCACCAGGCATCATGGTTTTGGAGTTGTTGAGGAGACACGCAAATGCACACATGCATACATATGTACAAACATTAGCTTTGACACTATTTTGATGACAAAATTTCTTTTCCCCCATTAAAAAACACTTTCTTCTCTATTTAAGTATCTATATTATAATAGCCGTAGATGATTCTGTCTGTCTGTCTGTTGGGCGTCTGTCCTGGGTGTGGCTTACTCGGTTTGCAGAGTAGCTCCACCCATAGCTCCACCCATTCTGGGAGAGGCTTCGCTTCATATAAACAAATATCCACCATTTTATTAACTCGCATAGCTTTGAGGCCTGTTTTGTAGGCCCGTGGTGTCTTGCTCTCTCTCCCAGTTTTATTTCAAATCAAATTCGATATATCATTTCATTTTTCACAGTCGCTAACATAGTTTTAGACTCGGTTGAAAAAAAACGGGAAGAAAATCCAATGAAAGTTGCCGTTTATAGAACGAAATGAATTCTCAAAGGCCTGTAACTTCAAGGCCATTGAGTCTCTCTCATGCCTTTATCTCCAATCTAACTCACCATCTGATTTCATTTTTATCGATGGTTTTGGACTCGGTGTCAGCAACACGGGAAAATGCAGAGATATATTTTTAAAAATACACCATATCACCGCCCAACCGCCAACAACCGCCCAATATGTATCATACACCGCCCAACATGTATCATACACCGCCCAACATGACAGACGGCAACATGTCGACATTATCGCTTTTTCTTTAAACCGAGTGAACCGAGCCGAACCGAATAAACCGAGTGAATTCACCGTTTACTTTTGATGACAGTCGTCACAAAACGACATATATTTCTTCGTTTTTATTTCATTCAACATTATTAGCCGGAAGTAAAATATGGTTCAGGAAATTACCGAGAGATATTTCTTCGTTTCTTTATTTATTAGTTATTTGCGCATACACTTTAAATAGGTTTATTTGAAATCTTTAATTTTCACAATGTAATATATTTGTCATTTGATGATGACGAGACACTTCCTCTTGACTCGTGACAATTCATGCGTTGCGTGGAAACTTCCATTTCCAAAATGAATGACACAGTCGATGAAGAACGACTCGGTGTCAGCAATGCGGGAAAATGCAGAGATATATTTTTTAAAATACACCATATCACCGCCCAACACCGCCCAACAGCCAACAAGTATCATACACCGCCCAACATGACACAGACAGCAACATGTCGACATTATCGCTTTTTCTTTAAACCGAGTGAACCGAGCCGAACCGAATACACCGAGTGAATTCACCGAGCGAATTTCATCCAATTCCACTGAGTTTCATGAAACCGAGAGATATTTCTTCGTTTTTATTTTATTAGTTACCAGCAGAAGTACCCAGCGTTGCCGGGCGGGGGAGGGGGGAAGGGCACGTACACTTTAAACATGTATATACATGTGGGATGTGGGATATATACATGTGGGACATGTGTGCGTGCGTGTGTGTGTGTGTGTGTGTGTGTGTGTGTGTGTGTATGCACGCGCATGTGTGTGTGTGTGTGTGTGCGCGTGCATATGTGTGTGTGTGTGTATATATGTGTGTGTATGTAGGCTAACCCCCGCTCTAGCAGGGAAAATGGCCTTAAAATGCATGTTGTTGTTGTATGTGTATATATATATGTCTGTGTGTGTGTGTATATGTGTCTGTGCGTGTGTGTGTGTGTGTGGTGTGTGGTGTGTGTGTGTATATATCTATCTATAATTCCAGTAATCTCTGTATGTCTGTGACCGCTGTTTCTCGACAACCACGGGTCCGATATACTTTAAACTTGCCAGGTATATTGCTGGGGACCCGAGGATGTGCCTTTTCAAGGTTTCATATTAATCGGAGAAGTAGTTACCGAGCTATGTCCAAAAAACGATTCAACCAATCAGAGAGCAGCGAGCTATCACGTGTGCCGAACGTGGCGAACAGACTCTGCCTCGGACGGCACATTTGAGAGCGTATTCATTTATTTCACGTTGGCAAACTATGTTGCCGCTATGTTGGCGTTAAACGATGTTTTAAAACTAATTAAAACTAATTTGCGATTCTTTCGCTTTCCTGCGCGTTTGTGCATGCTATGGCGATTTCTTTACCAAACTCCGCAAGCCGTTCGCTTTGGACCAAACCATTTCATGTAAATAGAGGGGGGGGATTGTCACCGTACTCGCAAGCCGTTCGCTTTGGACCAAACCATTTCATGTAAATAGAGGGGGGGGGGGATATAATTTTAGATATAGATATAGTACGGGCATGCCCTAGTGTGTATAATGTGCGTATATGTGGATACATATGTGTATACATATTTGCATATGTGTCTGTCTGTGTGTGTGTGTGTGCATGTGTGTTGATGTACGTGTGTGTGTCCGTGTATATGTGTGTGGGTCTATATGTGTGTGTGTGTGTGTGTGTGTGTGTGTGTGTGTGTGTGTGTGTGTGTGTGTGTGTGTGTGTGTGTGTGTGTGTGTGTGTGTGTGTGTGTGTGTGTAAACATGGGCCGGTGTATGTGTAAAGTGTGAGGAGGTATTGGAGAGGAAAATGCAGAGATATATATTTTAAAATCGCGCTATGATGATAAACGAAAATACTGTTGCGAATATGGAATTTGGCCTCCATATCCGCTTGTAAATATTCCCCTATTTTCTCCAATACTCCCCAACTTTCCCCAATCCCCCATTCCCTAGTCCCATTGCATGTAAACAACAATCAGTAGAGCCGACCTTCCCCTTATTCCCCCATTAAATGTCGTGCCCAGGTCCACCGCACCACACGTAGACAACTTTCGGACATCTTGCTAGTTATTCTTAGTCTATGTCAGTTAAGGACTCGTTTCCATTAATTATGACTCTTCGTTGCACCAGAATGTGATTATATGGCACCAGTAGTGAGTTTAGGACCTTTCCCATACCTCCTCCCATCTTCTTCCCCAAACAACAACAATAACAACAACTACAACAACAATTACAACTACAACTACGACTACAACAACAGAGGGGCGGGGAGTGTGCGTCCTCACACCGGCTCGGTTACCCGCCATGACCATGCGCTCCACGGCGTTACCACAAAGGGGCTGGCTGTCAGCTCCTCGTCAGGGGCGGAGCCAGTAACCCCCCCACGCACCCAATGAGAAGCAACGTGCCGATTCCACGAGGCGGAGCTAACGAGCCGAGGGCGTGTCACTCCCCGCCGGATATACGCGGCCACGTACCGGACGTGACGTCAGATGCGCCCCCAGCTTGAGACGACAAGACGCCACCTCGAGCGCTGTGCAACCTCCCGCATCTCTGGACCGGACCGGGTCGATTCTGCCCTGAGCCCAGGTGCACCTGGAGCCATCGCTACCCGCCTTTTCCTTGCCATCAATCCCCGTGTGAGTCAGCCTTGTCCCGTTTATCTGTCGTCTGTTGGGGTTAATATAAGAGTGTGTCTAAGTGCTTGTCTTTCTATGCTGTACCTCTCGTCCCTGTAATCTGACCTTCCGAACGAATATAATCTCCTCCGGAGGTCTTGAGAACTGAACCCTGGTGTGTCATTTTAATCCAGCCGTGTGTCTTTTCCTTCATTGACCTAGCATAGCGCGACTAGTCAACGTTCGAGTATAATCGGGTAACTTGTGCAGACGTGGTCATACCAAAACCGCTCGGTAAACTAACATCCACCACCGCGTCTGTAACAATTGGTGTCGAGGAGTGGAATTCGAACCCGGGACTAAATTTATTAGGCCCAAATTTGTAACAATTAGAATCGATTCGGAGCGCGTTTCCCGCGCGTTGTTAGGCCCAAACCAGGGAGGTAGAATCGATCCGGAGCGCGTTTACTGCGCTCGACGAAATTATAACGGCGAAATTTGATTTTGTTATACGGAAATAAAAACCCGAATTTTGAAAGTCGCGCTATGGCAGACCAAGACGGCTGGGTTCCGGTAAAGGAGAGTGAGGTAGGGTCGATCCAGGACCAAATTGAGGGACAAGAGGAGAGCGAAGCAGTGAGGGTAGCAGATTCGCAAAATAGCGCCGTCACGCACGAAGTAGCGGGCGCGCAAAATGGCGCCTCGCAGATGGCCACGGCGTCCACGCCCGCGACCGTGGTAGCGCCACCGGTGGATTTGAATCTTTTTTTTATGCAAATGACGGCCCTTATGGAAAAGAATAGTGAGCAATTGGGAGACCAAATTAGAGGTTTGAAAAGCAGTATGGGACAAATGGGGAATCGGATGGATGCTCAGAGTGAGCAAATGAGGGCTGATAGTGAGCGATTAGAGGGCCAAATGGGGGTAATGAGGGACGAAGCGAGGGGTACCGGTGAGGGGTTAGACAATAATTTTAAGGGATTAGACAAGAAATTTGGGAAGTTAGACAATAATTTTGAGGAGTTAGACAAGAAATTTGGGAAGTTAGACAATAATTTTGAGGGGTTAGACAACGGGATAAAAGAGGTGAGAAATGGGTTAATGGGGGTAGAAAACAGAATGGCCGCTCAAGAGAATCAAATGGAAGGGATGCAAAAAGGGTTAGAGGGGTTAGAAAACACCATGGAAGGCAAATTGAGGGACATGAGGGACCAAGCGGAAAGGGAAGTTAACCAAATGGGGCAGCAGATAGAGGGGGTCAGAATGGGGGTAGAAACCAAACTGGATGCTCACAGGGAGGAAATGGAGCAGATGAGGGTGGCATCTGGGCAGGAGATGCAAGTGATGGGAGAGGAGATCGGAAGAGGTGTGAGTGAGGAGGTCGGAGGAGTGCGCGAGGAGGTGAGGCACTGTAAGGAGCACATGGAGAAGGAGGTGAGAAAGGGGACTGTAAAGTTACAAGGGGGCATAGAGGTCCTGACGCAGGAGGTGGAACAGCTGACGGAGGGACAAAAAGGACTAACGGAGCAGGTTCAAAGGAACACTGCGGTATTAGGAGGGTTAAAAGTGACACAGAAAGAACTAAAAGACGACTTGATAGCGACGAAGAGGGAATGTCAGATGGTACGTGAGGGACTGACAATGAGGTTGGACGAGGTGGTAGAGGTAATGGAGACGAAGGACCGACAGGTGAGAACGCACATGGAAACGGTCAAGGTAGCCTTGGAGGACGAGCTTGAGGAGACGTACCGGGGAATAAAAGAGGTGAAGCACAAATTAGAAGAAGTGGAAGAAGGGATGAGCGAAATTAAGAAGCGACGGAGAGGGGATAACAAAGAGATAAAAGAGGAGATAAAAGAATTGGTCCAAAGTCTGTGTTTGGATCGTGATGATGTGCTCATTAACCGGATGAGGGATTCGCAGGTGATGGAGGAGAAGCGAAGAGGAAGAGGACCCGGTGTAAGTGGTGACCAATATGGTCGTGCGTATGATGCGCCAGGGGATTTAATAAGCTTGGGGGTCGAGATAGACCCGGGTGTTCGTGAGAGGCCGTGGGTGAAGTGTGCGACAGGTCTGGTGTGCGAAAAAGGAGGTGTGCAAGAAAGTCCGACTCTGAGGTGCATGAGGAAAGAGTGCGCTGTCAGAAGTAAGGAAGAGTGTCCACCTGTGGTGAGTGTTACAGAGGGTGTAATGGGAGAGTGTGCGCGAGAAAGGTGTGTGACGGACAGGTGCATGAGGAAAGAGTGCGCTGTCAGAAGTAAGGAAGAGTGTCCACCTGTGGTGAGTGTTACAGAGGGTGTAATGGGAGAGTGTGCACGAGAAAGGTGTGTGACGGACAGGTGCATGAGGAAAGAGTGCGCTGTCAGAAGTAAGGAAGAGTGTCCACCTGTGGTGAGTGTTACAGAGGGTGTAATGGGAGAGTGTGTGCGAGAAAGGTGTGTGACGAACAGGTGCATGAGGAAAGAGTGCGCTGTCAGAAGTAAGGAAGAGTGTCCACCTGTGGTGAGTGTTACAGAGGGTGTAACGGGAGAGTGTGCGCGAGAAAGGTGTGTGACGGACAGGTGCACGAGGAAAGAGTGCGCTGTCAAGAGTAAGGGTGAGTGCGCTGTCAAGAATGGAGGTGAGAGTAGTGAGAGTGACAAGGAGAGTGAGTTGGTTGTGACAGGTGAGCGAGGATGTACACCTGGGATGGAAGGATGCACACCTGGAATGGTAGAGCGTGAGTGGGAATGCACGCTGGAGTTGGTGGTGAGGCACGTGGTTGGGTGTGCGAATGAGGGCACACCTGTGATTGTCACAGAGGAGGTGACCGAGGAGGGAGCGCGAAGCGGTGTATTGGTGAGGTGTGCGACCAACGAATGTGTGCCAAAGTGTTCGGTGGTCAGGTGTGTGACCAAGGCTGTGAGTGGAATGGGTGTACCTGGGTGTGTAAGGAAAGGTACGAGGAGCATGGGCACGGCGGGATGTGTGAGCAAGGAACGGGCTGCGGGGTGTAAGCGTCCAGGTGAAGCATCGACGTTAGACGGGATAGAGTTTAGAACGACTTATAGCCGAATCGGGCCCTCGGTGCGTGCTGGGCCTCGCTTTGAACGGCCGCGTCCGTGCTCCACTAGGCGGAGCGGGCAGCCCGATAGGAAGGGTCGTTATGGCGACCACGTTTTGTTGAGACGTGCCGGCAGGTCGAGATCGGGACATTGGATGGCTCCACGCCGAGGTGATGCGTGGGATCTCGGCCCGGGTAAACCCCCGTCCCTGCACCGAGTGCCGGACGTGTCCAGCCGCTGGCACAGAACAACCCGCATTCATGGCTTGGCTTTACGAAGCCGGGCTTTGGACAGGGATTGGCGCACCGAGAGGTATTAGTGAGTAGACTGGGTGATGAGGTTAGTGTTTTGGCCCCAAAATTAGAGAAAAACAAAATTTGATGATTGGCAAGGGATTGGCAGATGATGGGCAGTGATTGGCCAAATTTTTGATTTGTCGAAATTTGATGTGCAAAATTGGTAGTGAGCGATGGGCCCGATGGGTAAGGGGGGCATCCCTGCCACCCTTCCCATAATGGGGGCAAAGGAGCAATAGTTTATGGGGTGTATGGCAGTGAAAACTAGCCCGGGTGGGTTAGGTTATATTGTAGGGATCTAGCGAAGATGACATTAGGTGACGTTAAGTTTAGTTAGTGACTGATACCTGTAGTGGGGACGCAGGTAGATTAGTGTGGATGATAATGACGTGGGAGCGCAATAGTTTAAAGGGACGACTGGGAAGCGCAAGTTTCAGAAGGGAGTAGTTAGCTGAGATGATGCCGTGTGTGTGAGAATTGAACAGGTGTGATTGCACAGGTGTGCAACTGGACAGGTGTGTGGAGCAGTGTGTGAGTAATGAGTGTTGTGGATCAGCGCGAATGCGCTTGGGGAGAGAAGGGTGCAGGTGGCACCAGGTGTGAGAGCACAGGTGTGCAAGTACAGGTGTGTGGAGAGAGTTGGAGTAAGTGGTACGGAGTGGTGTGCATGGTGCGAAGGTGTGGATGGGGGAAGAGTGGACCCCTTTCACGAGTACCCGGGGCGGGTAGTGTAAGTGTTAGGTAGAGGGTATAGGTAAATTGTGGTTGGATATTGGCATTTGTGGTGCGGTTGCAGAATGGTGTTGTGAATGGGTGCATTAGTGTTGTGGAAATGGCTGGGCGTGTAGCCTGTTAGTGTGTGTAGTTGGTTGGGCACTCCACCACTGTGAGGATGTCGGCCAGGTGAGGCCGCAGGTGGGCTCTGGGAACCGGTAGAGTTGTGGATGGGGCCCGAGGATCCGGAGGATGGACCCGGGTAGCCCAGTGCCAGAGAGGGCACCGAGTGGGGAAAGTGCCAGAGGGCCTTCCCCAGGTAGTTAGGTTAGGGTGAGGAGCAGGTAAGCTCGGAGGCAACTGCAGTGGTGGAGGTGTGCAGGTGGGTAGACCCACTGGGAGAGGTACACGCCACAGCCCAGAAATTGTGCGAGGGCACCGGGAGATGAATCGGGGGAGTGAGACCCCAAATTGAAGAGCACCACAGTTTGGCCAATGGGAATTGGTTTTTAGAACCCATAGTGTAAGAGGGCCAATGGTTTGGCCGGAGAAAGACCCCGGGTAGTGTAAAGTTGTTAAAGTCATTTAGGAAATAGTTAGGATTAATGAACCTGTCGCACCATACGCAGCCACTTACCTGTGGTGATGATGAGGACTCCACACCTGTGTTTTCTTTGTTCTGTGTGCAGGAAATGAGATTGCTGTGGATTTGTGAGACGCATCACGACGTGGATGAGACATTGGGGGATTCCATCTCTCCCTCCCTAGGAGGGACTGATGATGAATTGGTAATGGCAAATTTTGATGTTCAGTTGGAGATGGCAAATTTGATTGGTTAGGAGGGAGAGAAGACGAATTTGGTTTATGGGAGGAACGGGGAAGACAGTAGGGATGTTTGTTGATTTGTAAAGTAGATGTTTATGGGTAGTGTTGTGTTTTGTGGATACAGTAAGGGGTAAGGGAGGGGCCATGTAGGTTACCTGGTGGGGGGGGGGGGGGCGTACGATAGGAACGTACCTGTCTCACCTGGTTCCCATGTGCCCCCAGTGTGCATCATCTTGTATTGCGTGCACTTTTGCGCCCTTACCACCTTACTCACTTGTCTGCTTCTTTGTCTCCCACCTCCGAGGATCTGGCTTTGGGGCAGAGAGAGAGGAGAGAGAGAGGTGCTGGCTACGCAGTTGTGGGCCTGCACTTTCGCTGCTTGCTGCTTGGATCGATACACCATATGGACCGCAATGTTTGTGGCCACCCACAATGGACCGCAGTTCTTTTGCGGCCAAGCACCACCCGTGGAAGGACCTATGGGTCAACGTGGCACCTATGCCAAACAGGTGAACCACTAACAGTTGGCCCCCTGACGGCCACAATAAAGAAATGGACGCGGTTGGCGCCTTTCTTTATTTTTCTAAGGAAGTAAGAACACCAAGTGCACCACACGAAGGTAAGACCAGCGGCTGAACATCGGCCGGCTGCGACACCACCGGTGATTTATAGACACTTTATTGGTGCACCGGATGGTGCTGACTGTACATGATGGGGTGGTGCTTTTCGTGCTGGGAAAGGGTGCTCTGCACGTTATTAAAGGCCGTAGGCCACAGAGCACTCGTGGGTTGGTGTATCGATGCTGGCATGCGTGCTCTCTCTATGCATAACATCTGCATGTGTTCCTCCAAAAACAGGTCCTGGATCGTAGTGTAAATAGCAGCGTAGTCTTGTAAATAATGCTCCCTACCGGCTGTATGTTTAGTTTGCGAATTCTTTCCGCAATTCGGTTATCCTGTGGGTGTGTTTCTGAGAGGAGAAGGGTGCAACGTCGCAGGGGGACATATTTACTCATTTGTGAATATCTGTAAAACTGTCGCACTCAGGGTAGAGTTAATAGTAGAGGGAACTACATTGCGTGCCACACTAAAGTAGGTAAAAATTTATCGGGTCGGGACGCCCCGAGGGTAGAGAAGGGTGCAATGTTGCGAATATGGAATTTGGCCTCCATATCCGCTTGTAAATATTCCCCTATTTCCCCAATACTCCCCAACTATCCCCAATCCCCCATTCCCTAGTCCCATTGTCTGTAAACAACACTCTGTAGAACCGACCTTCCCCTTTTTCCCCCATTAAATGTCGTGCCCAGGTCCACCGCACCACACGTAGACAACTTTCGGACATCTTGCTAGTTATTCTTAGTCTATGTCAGTTAAGGACTCGTTTCCATTAATTATGACTCTTCGTTGCACCAGAATGTGATTATATGGCACCAGTAGTGAGTTTAGGACCTTTCCCATACCTCCTCCCATCTTCTTCCCCAAACAACAACAATAACAACAACTACAACAACAATTACAACTACAACTACGACTACAACAACAGAGGGGCGGGGAGTGTGCGTCCTCACACCGGCTCGGTTACCCGCCATGACCATGCGCTCCACGGCGTTACCACAAAGGGGCTGGCTGTCAGCTCCTCGTCAGGGGCGGAGCCAGTAACCCCCCCACGCACCCAATGAGAAGCAACGTGCCGATTCCACGAGGCGGAGCTAACGAGCCGAGGGCGTGTCACTCCCCGCCGGATATACGCGGCCACGTACCGGACGTGACGTCAGATGCGCCCCCAGCTTGAGACGACAAGACGCCACCTCGAGCGCTGTGCAACCTCCCGCATCTCTGGACCGGACCGGGTCGATTCTGCCCTGAGCCCAGGTGCACCTGGAGCCATCGCTACCCGCCTTTTCCTTGCCATCAATCCCCGTGTGAGTCAGCCTTGTCCCGTTTATCTGTCGTCTGTTGGGGTTAATATAAGAG
This sequence comes from Myxine glutinosa, assembly GCF_964187855.1. Lineage (NCBI taxonomy): Eukaryota > Metazoa > Chordata > Myxini > Myxiniformes > Myxinidae > Myxine > Myxine glutinosa. Next base: position 93,810,946 of record NC_136265.1, read on the forward strand.
TGTGTCTAAGTGCTTGTCTTTCTATGCTGTACCTCTCGTCCCTGTAATCTGACCTTCCGAACGAATATAATCTCCTCCGGAGGTCTTGAGAACTGAACCCTGGTGTGTCATTTTAATCCAGCCGTGTGTCTTTTCCTTCATTGACCTAGCATAGCGCGACTAGTCAACGTTCGAGTATAATCGGGTAACTTGTGCAGACGTGGTCATACCAAAACCGCTCGGTAAACTAACATCCACCACCGCGTCTGTAACAATACACCGCCTAAAATAACAGTCGACATATATTTAAAATTCGTCACACAGATCCATGCCTGTGGGATTCCCACGGGTGGGAATCCCACGGGCATGGATGTGTGTGACATTTCGACATATTGAGTTAGATGCTGCGCCTGCACATTCAGTTATATAAAATGGTTACTGGCAATTGATCACATCCACAAATGATGTAATCCACACAATTTATGTACTTTACATAACGTTAATAGGAATACATGCCCGTGTAGATGGGAATGACATATAATTCACCGAAAACGTTGAAGCAACTGCATAATATTACGGTGATGTTTAACTCCGAGTGAGAATAGTTCTAAATTTTAAAAACTTTCTTCTGATATTTGTGATTTATTTCAAACAAACTGTATTTCCCATCGACACGGGCATGTATTCCTATTAACGTTATGTAAAGTACATAAATTGTGTGGATTACATCATTTGTGGATGTGATCAATTGCCAGTAACCATTTTATATAACTGAATGTGCAGGTGCAGCATCTAACTCAATATGTCGAAATGTCACACACATCCATGCCCGTGGGATTCCCATGGGTGACCCCGCTAGTCTATATTATAATAGGCCACGGTGATTCTGTTGGACGTCTGTCCGGGGGTGTGGCTGAGTCCGTTTGCAGAGTAGCTCCACCCATAGCTCCACCCATTCTTGGAGAGGCTTCATGAAAACAAATATCCACCATTTTATTAACTCGAATAGCTTTGAGGCCTGTTTAGTTAGGCCCATGCTGTCTTTCTCTCTCACACAGGTTTATTTCAATTCTAATTCGATATATCATTTCATTTTTAACAGTCGCTAACATAGTGTTAGACTCGGTTGAAAAAAAACGGGAAGAGAATCCCAAGAAAGTTTCCGTTTATAGAACGAAATGATTTCTCAAAGGCCTGTAAACTAAACGCCCATTTTATCGAATTCACCATCTGATTTAATTTTTGTCGATGGTTTTAGACTTGGTGTCAGAAATAATTGAGAACATTCACGCACACATGGGAAATTGCCGAGATATATTTATAAAAATCGCGTTATGATTATACACAAAAATACACCGCCTAAAATAACAGTTGAGGAAAATGTCGACATATATTAAAAATTCGCTTTTTCTTTTCGTTAAGAAATATTACTTTTACGTTTTATGAGAGTCGGCACAAAAACGACGTATATATCTTCGTTCTTTCTTATTTCATTCAACATTATTATCCGGAAGTAAAATATGTTTCAGGAAATTACCGAGAGATATTTCTTCGTTTTTTTTTATTAGTTATGTGCGCATACACTTTAAATAGGTTTGGCAATAGGGGTTGGCGAGGAGTGTGAGGGGTTGTAGAGGAGTGTGAGGAGGCATTGGAGAGGAGTGCGAGGAGGCATTGGAGAGGAGTGCGAGGAGGCATTGGAGAGGAGTGCGAGGAGGCATTGGAGAGGAGTGCGAGGAGGTATTGGAGAGGAATGCGAGGAGGTATTGGAGAGGAATGCGAGGAGTTATTGGAGAGGAGGTATTGGAGAGGAATGCGAGGAGGTATTGGAGAGGAATGCGAGGAGTTATTGGAGAGGAGTGTGAATGGTTGGAGAGGAGTGTGAGGGGTTGGAGAGGAGTGTGAGGGGTTGGCGAGGAGTGTGAGGGGTTGGCGAGGAGTGTGAGGGGTTGGCGAGGAGTGTGAGGGGTTGGCGAGGAGTGTGAGGGGTTGGCGAGGAGTGTGAGGGGTTGGCGAGGAGTGCGAGGAGGGGTTGGCGAGGAGTGCGAGGAGGTATTGGAGAGGAGTGCGAGGAGGTATTGGAGAGGAGTGCGAGGAGGTATTGGAGAAGAGTGCGAGGAGGTATTGGAGAGGAGTGCGAGGAGGTATTGGAGAGGAGTGCGAGGAGGTATTGGAGAGGAGTGCGAGGAGGTATTGGAGAGGAGTGCGAGGAGGTATTGGAGAGGAGTGCGAGGAGGTATTGGAGAGGAGTGCGAGGAGGTATTGGAGAGGAGTGCGAGGAGGTATTGGAGAGGAGTGCGAGGAGGTATTGGAGAGGAGTGCGAGGAGGTATTGGAGAGGAGTGCGAGGAGGTATTGGAGAGGAGTGCGAGGAGGTATTGGAGAGGAGTGCGAGGAGGTATTGGAGAGGAGTGCGAGGAGGTATTGGAGAGGAGTGCGAGGAGGTATTGGAGAGGAGTGTGAGGAGGAGTGGTATTGGAGAGGAGTGAGGGGGTCACATATTATGTGAAATAAATAAGTTGTGTTCATTACACCATTTTAACCATTTTGTAAAATTTAATGTGCAGCATCTAAATCAAGATGTCCAAATGTCACACACCATACCCGTGGGATTCCCACCGGTGACCCCACTAGTCTATATTATAATAGGCTACGGTGATTCTGTCTGTCTGGGGGTGTGGCTTACTCGGTTTGCAGAGTAGCTCCACCCACTCCTCCTTCTCGAATAGCTTTGAGGCCTGTTTAGTTAGGCCCGTGCTGTCTTTCTCTCTCACACAGGTTTATTTCAATTCTAATTCGATATATCATTTCATTTTTCACAGTCGCTAACATAGTTTTAGACTCGGTTGAAAAAAAACGGGAAGAAAATCCGATGAAAGTTTCCGTTTATAGAACGAAATGAAATCTCAAATGCCTGTAACTTCAACGCCTTCTTGAGTCTCTCTCACGCCTTTATCTCCAATCTAACTCACCATCTGATTTCATTTTTATTGATGGGTTTAGACTCGGTGTCAGCAATGCGGGAAAATGCAGAGATATATTTTTTAAAATACACCATATCACCGCCCACCACCGCCCAACCGCCAACAACCGCCCAACATGTATCATACACCGCCCAACATGACACAGACGGCAACATGTCGACATTATCGCTTTTTCTTTAAACCGAGTGAACCGAGCCGAACCGAATAAACTGAGTGAATTCACCGAGCGAATTTCATCCGAGAGATATTTCTTCGTTTTTATTTTATTAGTTACCAGCAGAAGTACCCAGCGTTGCCGGGCGGGGGAGGGGGGAAGGGCACGTACACTTTAAACATGTATATACATGTGGGATGTGGGATATATACATGTGGGACATGTGTACGCGTGTGTGTGTGTGTGTGTGTGTGTGTGTGTGTGTGTGTGTGTGTGTGTGTGTGTGTGTGTGTGTGTGTGCGCGCGCGCGCGCGTGCATATGTGTGTGTGTGTGTGTGTGTGTGTGTGTGTGTTTTTGTGTATGTGTATATTAGGGTGGTGCTCAAAATAAAATAAAAAAATTATTTACTGGGACATGGCTTTATGTTGTTCCTTTTGTTCCAAAATGAAAAGACACCAAATATGAAAGCAATCTGATTTTATTTAGGGGTGCCACATCAGCCTTCAAACTAAAGGTGTCTACAAAACTTTTCTATATATGGATCGAAAGCAAAACCAGAAGTTTGTTTTATGAAAATCCACCCTCCACTCACTTTCTTTGTATTCTAGCAAACACAAGTTACAATAGCTGCACAAAGAGCACTATATTGCTATGAAAACTCAAATTCAATGATAACAATCCAAATGTTCAGTTCATAAAATGGAGACACCATATCACATAATATAAAAAAACCCAAATATAATGAGAAATGTAACTCCTATTTCTGGGCCTGTTTCACCACTGCTGCCTTCTTGGCATCGGGGTACATCTTCCTGTGAGCAGCAACAACTTGGAGCAGAGCTTGCTTTTGCTCTTCATCCTTTGTAAGGAGCTTATTGTAGTCTTGTATCAATGCGACACCCCTTTCTGCCCTGTCGTTCACCACGACTAAGCCACTGGCGGCTTTCTTTGCTTCCTGAAAGCTGGTTTCTTGCTCCCATGAACCAGGATCCTTATCCATCCAGTCAGTTGGAGTCCCTAGGATGCTGAAGAAATGCTTGGTGTGTTTTGTTATGAGGCCCGCGATTGACAGGGCGGTTCCTCGTTTGATAGCTGGTCTCTTTGGAGAGGGGTTTTCACCGTCATTTTTCAATGCTTCAATCATATTGATCTTGCTTTCTTTGTCAATTCTGGTGTCAAAGAATGCAAATGCCACTAGTACTGGGCTCATGTACCACGTGTGGCGGCCAAGTGCCTTCAAGGCTGCCTGAGCCATCTTCTGATTGATTTGTTCAAACTTTTCCAACTTCTTGAAGAGGTTAATGTCATTCAGGGGAGCCTCAATAGCTTGTGGAGCCCGAAACCAAGCCTGTACATACACAAGGCAGACAAAAATGTTGAAGGCTCGGAGTTCTCTCGCCTCTCGAAGTGTCAAGTGGAACTCTGACCGAAACATGAACACCTGTAGTGAATATAGTGCTTTTGCCATCCATCTGGCTCTGTGCATTGCTCCTGGAGCCATGATCCGGATTCCACGAGGTGGGATTCCTCCCATGTAGATGACAGTCAGTTCTAGGAGTTCACGATAATCATCTCGTGGCTGCTGATCTTTCAAACACACAAGAACGTTTTTGCTTCCAACACAGTGTCTACAGATCCCATTGAAGCCTTCCTCTCTGAGAATTGATCGTGAAGAAACTTCCTGTCCTCGGGGTTGGTGATTATGGCCTCCGAATCTGCATGCCTAAGATCAAACGTCTTCTCCAAGGAGGCCTTGAAGGATGCTTCCTTTTTCTCTTGGGTCGCACCACCCCGCTTTGCACCTTTTTGGAGGCTCCTCCATTCTTCATATAGCCTCTCCAAACGATGGATGCAGTGCTGCTTCGTCGTTGTAGGTAGGTGAGCTTTTTCCCAGAACTTCACAACCTCTTCAATGGTGAGGGTTGCACTCTCCCGGGCAGTGCGATTCTCCTTCTTCAGGTGATGGAAAAACAGGACAAGAGATTGATGCACAGTCGGGAGCTTGGCACCTTTGATGGCATCTCCAGAAGTGGACCCAATGAGATACACATTATCCTGAGCCCGAGTTTTCAATGAAACACTGGTACTAGCACATGCCATATCTGCAAAATAAGCAAGAATGTGGGTAAAATCCTGTTAATTCTTACTCCACAGGGTCACTCTCTACAAAAGAGCCACAGTCAATAAGTTAGGCCTACATATTACACACTAAAAAAGCGTACCCCTGACCCCGGGAACCTGTACAAAACATGCATGAAAATTGCCCAGATAGTGATCATAGGAAGTCTCAAAACTGTATGTATAATATATTGTATATATATAATGTATAATGTGTATTTATGTATATTTATTATTTAATGTATATTTACTATATATTTATTTTTAATATTATATTTAATGTATATATATAATTATGTATTTATTTTGTGTATATACAGCCCAAAAAATGGGAATTCCTATTTTTGCATGGGGGAAAATTCATCACTGATGTGGCACCCCTAAATATTATTGGATTCCATTCAAATTTGGTGTGGTTTCCTTTGACACCAAAAGGAACAACAATAGACCATGTCCCGGAGAAAATCTGCATTTTGATTTTTTCAAGCCCACCCTAGTGTATATGTGTGTGTGTGTGTGTGTGTGTGTGTGTGTGTGTGTGTGTGTGTGTATATGTGTGTGTATATATATATATATATATATGTGTGTGTACGTGTGTTTGTGTGTGTATATGTGTGTATGTGTGTGTGGGTGTGCACGCACATGCATTCACATGTTATCAGAAGTCAATACATTGTGTAGATTACATCATGTGTGCATCTGATAAATTGGCAGTCACCATTTTGTGAAACTGAATGTGCAGGTGCAGCATCTAACTCAATATGTCGAAATGTCACACACGTCCATGCCCGTGGGATTCCCACGGGTGACCCCACTAGTTTACAATAATAATATGCTTCTACAACTACAACTACTACTACTGCTACTACTACTACTACTGCTACTACTACTACTACTACTGCTACTGCTACTACTACTAACAAGAAAGAGCAATTGTTTTAATGTTAGTCTTTTGTGTTAAATTAAATATCGCGGCCAAACCACGTGACCGATGACGTCGTCATTATATATTTTTTCTCCACCAATTTATCCTGAGATGACACTCGATAAATTTCATCTTGATTGGATGAAGTTTTCTACTTGTCGAAATATGACGTCATAATGGAGGCACCGATGACATCATCATTAACATGTGTTATTACTCATGGAGAGTTATTTACAATGAGCCAAGTCTCAATTTTTTATATGCAGCGCTTTCGGAGATAGCTGCAAAGTTTTTTGGTTTTTCCAAGATGGCGCCCGCACTACATGACCTATGATGTCATACTTATCATTAAAAAATTCTGCAGGAGGAGGCGCACCTATGGTGAAAATTTCCTGTCAATCATACCAATGGCTGTAGAGAAAATCAAATTTATTCTGTGCGGCAAACAGACAGACAGATAGACAAAGAGACTCATGCAATACCCTCTCCTCTGGCGAGGGTTATAATAAAAAATGCAAACACATTAATAATGCACTTTCGAAGCATTTCTATACAAACCCAAAGCAAACATCCATCTTCCTCTGCGGAGCAGGCAGGATACTGGTCCCAGGCCGTGCCCCTTTCAGCTGCCAGTGAATGATCAAGAGTTATTCACCCAGGAGGGTGGAGCAATGATTTCATCAGGTGCCGGTGACAACTCTCGATTGCTCAAGAGCCTGTCTCGACTCCATCCGATAAGTGGCATGACAAACCAGATATGGAAAATGATGATACCTGGGAAATTTTAACTCCGCATTATTTGGCAGTGGTATTATAACTAGTGTCTGGACGATTGTCCTGCCTTGGGATGATGTTCATTTGGTGTATAACACTTGGTTCTTGGTTTTGTAGCATTGTTGGAAATCCGGCTTTGCTACTGATGCAGATAAGACCAATAATTTTAATAATGTATTCATTGTGCCGGGATTAACTTGGCTACTCTTCCTGAAAGACAACATGGCATCCCAAATGTCCACTAACTAATGCTGGCAGATGGGACATTTCGGTTAATATTCTTCCGAGGGATGGCACACACATTGACAAATTCACTGCAAGCGACAAACCAGGATGGCAGTTTGCACATGCGTCGAGATTTGAACTCAGACAAGGAGGTAGCTAAAAGATGTGTGTGCATACTCCGAAGGTATCTTGCAAGTCCAGTCCTTCAATAAAATTAGTGATCAACAAATTATTTTTTCAAACCGCTCCTGAGCTTTTCTCCACTTGCTGACTCTTTTTCTCCTTTCCACTCCCCTTATTAAATGGTCACTTTGGCCGATCATACAGTCACTGTCTTAGCTTTTGCCTATTCATTCCAATCTCTGCATTTGTCAATCTGTTAACCTGCCATTCTCTCTCGTATTTAGTTTTCCATGAGGGTTGACATTTGAGAGAAAAAGAAAATCAACTAGTCACATTGGAACGTAATTGCATGTAATTTGCCAATAAATGCATTGTGGTGGAAAACCTCTATTTTGCCTTCCCACCCTTTCTGACATTTTTCTTGCAATCACTTCTGTTGGTTTTGATTTTGGGTGGTTGAGAAATTCCCAATGAAGTTGTGGTCAAGAAGGAAGCATCTCATAACATCGAGGCAGTTTCTAGAGAACATAATGCTTTGATATCGCAATGTTTTGACAACACAATATTCTGATGGGGAAATGTTTTATTTTCTCCCTTCAACGAAGATCTTAAATCAGTGATTTTAATGCAATATTTACGTATTTATTTTGAGAGTGTGGAACCAGCTGTGCATGTGACACAAAACTGCCTGCATTTAATAAAAGTTACTTTTTCCAGATTTATTTGTGAAAGTGGAAGTGAAAACTGAGCACGACATTGATGCCCACCTGGATCTTCCAGAACCAAATGACTCTGAAGCTTCTTTCTTCAAGAACCATCCCCATGAAGGTTTCTGTCAATGTCTATACATTTTGATTTTGAAAGTTTGATGATGAATTCTCGCGTTCACGAAACAAAACCCTGTGTTATGATTTAATTGCTTGAAGAAATAACCACAATGGAACCACCCTTTAGAGGCCATTTTTCCCCGCAGAGCAGGGGTTGGCCTTTTTCGGGCGCCGTGGTCCCCTTTTTGAAGCAATGTTTTATGGCCGGATGCCCTTCCTGCCGCCAACCCTGTTGGTCGCCTTTTGCGACACACAGGGAATTACCAGTCAACTGGTACTCAATTTGCCGACATCGGAAGGATGACAGGCAATATAAACTATCAAAGATAGTTTATGAAATAGAATCTATCAAAGATAATGAAATTGTAATTACTAGGGCATGCCCGTACTATATATATATCTAAAATTATATCCCCCCCTCTATTTACATGAAATGGTTTGGTCCATGAAATGTTTTGGTCCATTCGCAACGCCAAAGCGAACGGCGAACGCTTTACATGAAATGGTTTGGTCCATGAAATGTTTTGGTTCATTCGCAACGCCAAAGCGAACGGCGAACGGCTTGCGAGTACAGTGACAATCCCCCCCCCCCCCCTCTATTTACATGAAATGGTTTTTATTAGTTTTAAAACATAGTTTAACGCCAACATAGCGCCAACATAGTTTGCAAACGTGAAATAAATGAATACGCTCTCAAATGTGCCATCCGAGGCAGAGTGTGTTCGCCACGTTCGGCACACGCGATAGCTCGCTGCTCTCTGATTGGTTGAATCGTTTTTTGGACATAGCTCGGTAAGTAATTGTCCGATTAATATGAAACCTTGAAAAGGCACATCCTCGGGTCCCCAGCAATATACCTGGCAAGTTTAAAGTATATCGGACCCGTGGTTGTCGAGAAACAGCGGTCACAGACAAACAAACAAACAAACACACAGAGATTACTGGAATTATAGATAGATTTCAAAATGATAATTTATCATTATCCCAACAATAATATACCTTGTTGTATCTTGGTATCTTATTGAGCTTTAATTGCACACTTTTTATTGATTTACTAGTAAAAAGCCCGTCAAAAATTATGGGTTGGAATAGTTTATTTGACGGTGCAGTCTCTTGAGCATGCCAAAGTCTGAAGTTTTGGCCTTGTATCAGGTGTGCTTATGTCTTTTTTTTATTTATTCGACATCCTTCTGACGTAAATGAACACGAGTTTTACTTTGTGCACGTTGCACATCACGTTGGGAAAATTTCACCTCCCTGCGCCTTGTATTTTTTGCTATTTGAAAAAAGACGCTTCTGTACACCGCCCTTGAGGCTCGATTTGCAAGCCACTGTCTGCAATTCCAAAAGAAGAGACATCATTACTCTTTTATGGAAAATGTTTTTCAAGTTTGTTTTCTGCTCAAAAAGAGTCAGTCGTGAAAACATATTTATGTTAAAAGTTGGCCTTTAAAACCTACCCTCATGAAGGGGGACATACATCTTCACAAACACACAAACTGACATTGTAGTTTATATGTCAGAAGATTTTACATGTTTACACATGACCTCGGCTCATGGAAAAGTGAGGCAATAGAGAGAAAAAATGCCCCTCGTGGGAGAAACCGTTTCGTATAACATTAGTAATTCCTTCATATTTGTTTCGTCAAAGCGTGATGAACTATTCATGCAATAGACATGCTTGAAGAGCAATTGTTCATTAACTATTCTATTCATGCAATACATGCAAAAAATTAACTATTCTATTCATGCAATACATGCAAAACATTAACTATTCTATTCATGCAATACATGCAAAACATTAACTATTCTATTCATGCAATACATGCAAAACATTAACTATTCATGCAATAGACATGCGCTGTGTCATCATGTCGCCCCGCCGTTACGGCGTTGGTGTTAGGTAACAGACTGCGCGAACGTTTTAGGAACAACAGACCTTGCGCAGAAGTCAGTCGTTCCCTCTCACCAAACAACCCAAAGTCCAGTGGCAGGCCGAGGCCCGACAACCGGAAGGGAAGTGTGGTGCAGCGGCTGGCCGGATACACAGGGAATACCCGTAGTGCACCGCCCTTATTTTACAGCATACCACAGGTGCTGCAGGTTAATGCAGTGACTCGCTGTCGTTGTTCCAGTAAGACCGGACATCCGCCAAACGAGCTCATCATTCATCCCAGCGAGCTGGTACTCAATTTGCCGACCTCGGAAGGATGACAGGCTGAGTCAACCCCCTTGGCGTTAATTCAGCGATCGACCGGGATTCGAACTCAGGATCCTAAGATTCCAAGCCGGCACCCTAACCGCTAAGTCAACACCAGGGCTTAAAATTTTGTTTTAGTGCATATGCACTAAAATTTTGTCTGCGCTGCGAAGTGTGTATGTAATAGATAGATGTTTGTCTTCATTGCCATGCTGTTTTTGTCAAAAAACCACCATTCCTTACAACCCATTTTGTGTCCCTTCCTTTGTTTTGTTTCAATGTTCTCTCTTCATGGTGGTTGTACCCCCCAACGCAAGCCAGGGGCCAAATCTTCCCTGCTGCCTGGATTCGTCAGGGCACCGTGGCCCTTTTCCTCTTGTCTCGCTCTTTCTCTCTCTTTCGCTAAATCTGTCGTGGCCCCGACTTCTTGAAGGCGGTGGGTACACCATCCTGGATGTGGGGGATCTCTGGGAGATCAATCGGCTGTCTTTGTGCCACGGGCTTGTTCAAGAGAACTGTCTGGGGCTATACAATAACAACAACAACCCATTTTATGTCCTTTCCTTTGTTTTGTTCAAATGCTCTCTTTTAAAGCGCACACCTTGCAGCGTGGGTCTGGTGGGAGATTGAGATGGGTTCTGTTAAATAATAATAGTCCTTTATTTTAGACACATTCCATACATAAATAATCACTTATAGATGTGGTGCAGTGTTTTCATACAGTATAGTAATTTGCGGGGGATGACGTATTACACAGCTGGCGGGACATGCCGCGAAGTTAAGTTTATAGTGTGAATGGTGGGACATGACACGCAGCTCGCTTATTGCATGGCTAAATATTTTTTATGTGGCCGCGAAAAGCCACGAAAACACGAACCACACAGCCGCAAAGCACACACCTAGAAGTAGATCATACTCCCGGCTCATGGAAGATATGTTTTTTTGCATACGTCCAGCTGCTTTGTGTGTGGCTGGTGGAAGATATGTTTTAGAACTGTTATGCTTGTGGTTTGTGTAAAAAAAAAAAAAATTATTGCGCCCACGAAAATCTGCAAATACTCAGTTGGGGAGAAACACAGGGCAGGGTCTTGAATGTAGAAGCAGGTCCCAATTTATCAATCTCTAAATTGTGAAATTGGCCCTCTTTCTCTTCCTTTCTAAAAACAACGTTTAACTGTTGCCCAACCTAACAAAATATCTGCTGAAGTGATTAAGGTTATGTCCAACTTGAGGAAATTACCTTGTCTCTGGCCTGTTGCATGCAAACCAAAATTGAATAATACATAAAACATTAAGCGTTTTCTGAAAGGTAATCAATGGAAATGTGGACTCGACCAAAAACAAGCCAGGATTGATTGGTAGGAGCGAGGGAGGCCGAGTTGGGAGAACAGAACCATGAGCCTAAACTCTAAAGCAATACATATCCCCCCACTTCCAAAATCGACTGAAACAAGTATTAAATAATTTAATAACATCGATTGATTTAATCCATAACAAAATATTGTTACAGACGCGGTTGTGGATGTTGGTTTACCGAGCGGTTTGGTATGACCGCGTCTGCACAGTTTACCCGATTATACTCGAACGTTGGCCGAGTCGCGCTATGCTAAATCAATTACGGAAAGGACACAACGGCTGGATTAAATGACACGACACCAGGGGTACAGTTCTCAAGACCTCCGGAGGAGGTTATAATAGTTTGGAGCGTTAGATTACAAGGACAAGAGAGACAGCATAGGAAGGTAGGCACTTACATACGGTCTTATAGTAACCCCGACAGACGACAGATAAACGGGACAAGACTGACTCACACCGGGATTGATGGCAAGGAAGGGCAGGTAGTCGAGGCTCAAGGTGCACCTTGGCGCAGGGGCAGAATCGACCCGGTCCGGTCCAGAGATGCGGGAGGTCTCGTCGCGCTGGAGGTGGCGTCTGTTTCTCCTTCGTGGCTGAGGCGCATCTGACGTCACGTCCGGTCAGTCGCTGCGTATATCCGGCGGGGGGTGACACGCCCTCGGCTCGTTAGCTCCGCCCCAGATGGAATCGGCCCGTTGCTTCTTATTGGATGCTGGGGGTTACCGGGCTCCGCCCTTGACGAGGGGCCGACAGTCAGCCCCTTCGTGGTAACCCCGCCGGAGCACATGGGCATGGCGGCTAACCAAGCCGGAGTGAGGACGCACACTCCCCGCGCGCCGTTGTTGAAGTTGTTGTTTCATGGGGAAGATGGGAGGAGGTATAGGGAGGTCCTAAACTCACTACTGGTGCCATACAATCACATTCTGGTGCAACGAAGAGTCAGAATTAATGGAAACGAGTCCTTAACTGACATAGACTAAGAATAACTAGCAAGATGTCCGAAAGTTGTCTACGTGAGATGCGGTGGACCTGGGCACGACATTTAATGGGGGAAAAAGGGGAAGGTCGGTTCTACAGAGTGTTATTTACAGGCAATGGGACTAGGGAATGGGGGATTGGGGATAGTTGGGGGGTATTGGGGAAATAGGGGAATATTTACAAGCGGATATGGATGGAGGCCAAATCCCATATCCGCAACAATATGTAAAACGTTAAGCATTTTATTATTTTTAAAAAGCCCCTGATAATCCAATCGACATTTCTGCACGAGATGTGGAAATCCAAATGGTGGACTGAACCAAAACCAACGATTGGGTTGGGGCGGGGGGATAGAATGTACGAAGGGCCAAATTTTATTATATCGATGGATTTAATCCATACCAAGATAACACAACATGTAAAACATTAAGCATTTTATTATTTTAAAAAATTGGATGCAGAATAAAATTTTAAAACATATAAAACGTTTTTCATGAAACGTTTTATTTTATGAAACGTTTTATTTTATGAAACGTTTTTTGAAAATAAATCGAACATAAATGTGGACTCACCCAAAATAGTCTGCATTCTTACCTGGCGAGGGTCTGCAATCTGATTGCTCTTTTTAGTTATTGCCCTACGCCCGTGTAGCGAAATGCAGGTTTAAGTAATTGTTCATGTCCGTCCATGTGTGTGTTCACAGACATAAGTTTATGATTGAGGAAAAACTTGATTTACATGGAATGTTATATTTTGAACACAAATTGGAACAACATGAATCGGAAAACAATTTAACAGTACATTGTCTCTGAATTCGTTCAGATCACACATGTGCAGAGAGGAGTGAGATAACAGTTTTACTCTGTCTATCTGTCTGTCTGGCGGTCAAACAAAATTGAAATCGTTCCAAACAGGAAACTTACTGTTTTTAAGGATGTCATTAAGTATATTGCACATCAGACAGGAAAAATAAATGTAACATGTTAGAATGGAGTTAGAAATGAAATGTTAGAAATGTTAGATGTTAGAAATGTATGATGTTCAATATGAGTTTATTTATGTTGAGTTTATTATGTTGAGACATGTTAGAAATGTTAGAGATTAGTTTCGGGAACTGGGTGGTGTGCTGACGAGGAGGGGAGTGTCGTTGAAGCTGAAGGGAAAGGTGTATGCTGCATGTGTGAGAAGTGTTGTGATTTATGGGAGCGAGACATGGGTAATGAATGTAGAGCAGCAACAAAGGCTGGAAAGGGTGGAAATGCGAATGGTTCGGTGCGGAGTATCGTTGAGAGAGAGGAAGACAAATGATGAATTGCGAAAGATGATGGGAATAGAGCCTGTGATTGATGCTGTGAAGAGAAACAGTTTGAGATGGTTTGGTCATGTGTTGAGGAAGGATGAAAGTGACTGGTTGAGAAGAGTGATGGAAATGAATGGAGAAGGAAGTAGAGGACGGTGAAGACCGAGACAGACTTGGCTAAAGATGGTCGAAGAAGAAATGCGGGCAAGGCGGTTAACAAGGGGAGATGCAGAAAATAGGGCAAAATGGAGAAGATTGTCATGGGGACCGCAAGGCTAACCCCCGCTCTTGCAGGGAAAATGGCCTTAAAATGCCTGTTGTTGTTGTTGTTGTTGTTAGAGTGGAGTGGTATAATAGACGCTGCCTCAACGGTGGTAAATTCCGGAATGTTGTTATGACTTTTACAATCTTTATTTTATTTAAATTATTGAATTATATACTTAGTTGTGAGGTGTTTGTGGGGAGGATGAAAAAAAAGGAGGGAGGTTAAGAGTAGGGGTCGAAAAGTTATTTGGTGGGGAATGTGTCGAAGTATGTCGCTGGAGAGCACAAGGAGAGGGTGAGGGCCAGGTATGAGCAACTTAGCGAAGAAGCAGAAAGTTTGGAGAAGGAGTGGAGGTACGGAGAGGTATTTCATGGAATTGCAGAAGTGTTGTGTGGAAGGACGTCAGGAAAGGGTGCATCGTTGAGGGATAGAAACCAGGTATGGAGAAAGAAGGAAGTAGCGAAGGACGGTTGGTAAAAAGAAGGGGGATTGGAAGAAGATAGAGGGAGGCATCCGGGATGTGGGTTTGCTGAACCTGTATGGGCAGAAGAAGAAAGCAGCAAGGAGAGCTGTGGATAAGGCGAGGATTTTTTTTTTTTTTTTTTTGTATACTGAATCGAGCCTCGTGAAAGAGCTAACATTTACTTCACAAACAAATCAACCAGACAAACAAAATACCCAAAAAGAGGGAGCGGAAGACAAGATGGGGAGAGAAGGGGAAGCACACAAACAACATCCGAGAGCAGGGAGATGTGTGGAAGGGAGAGGGCCCGGGGGGAGGAGGCATGGGAAGGGGGGGGGGAGGGAGAAGTATAAAACACAAGGACACCAAGGACTTCCTGGACAGAAGTTCGTATTTCAAAAAAGTGGAATTGGGGTGAAATTAGCGGGGGTAGAAAAGATCAAGGTTTTGGATGGGGGAAGATAAGAAATGGTGGTGAACAGCTGTTTTAAAGACTTGGAGGGTGGAGTGGGATTGAAGAGAGTGAGGGAGTTTGTTCCAGAGGTGGGAGAAAAGAGGAATGAAGGAGTGAAGGTGAGCAGAGAGTCTTGATTTTGGCAGTTTAACCATAAGAGGGTTGCAGGCAGATCTTGTGCGACCTGTAGGAATATTTGCGGGACAGAGCCCAGAGAGAGCTGGGGGGGCAAGGCCAGAGAGGAGTCGGTAGAAGACGGAAAGACCACCAACCTGCCTGCGGTGAGTGAGTGAGAGGCCCTTGGAGTTAGCTTCATCGCGGGAGATTCCAATGATTCTGAATGCTTTGGTTTCAACAGCGTGAAGGCGATTTAGGTGTGAGGCAGGAGCACCAGCCCAGAGGGGAGAGCAGTATTCCATTGAGCTGCGGATGAAAGCCTTGTATGTAGTGAGGAGCTCAGGTGTGCCAAGGAAGGACTTCGCACAACGGAGGATGCCCAGTCGGCGACTGGCTTTGGAGGCCAGATTTGAAATGTGGTTTTCCCAGGAAAGATCATGGCAGATAGTGAGACCCAAAAGCTTGAGTGACAGAACTTCTTGGAGAGGATTATTCAGAAAGTGGATGGGAGGGTTGTCCAGTCAGTCTTTTCGGAGAGACATCGTAAGAGTGTGAGATTTGTCAGGATTGAAAGACATGTTCCACTTGTTTGCCCAGTCTGTGATTTTGTCAAGGTCTGCAGAGAGTGAGGAGGCTGCAGACTGCCGATCTGAGGGATGAAGAATGGAGCGACAGAGAGTAGAGTCGTCAGCAAAGAGATAGAGAGGATTTTCAAGAGAGTCAGAGAGATCATTGATGAAGACCAGAAAAAGCACAGGGCCCAGAACACTGCCTTGGGGAACTCCAGCCTGAACAGGAATGATATGGAAGAGGACGTGTACAACAAGTTGGAAGATGATGATGGGAGGAAGATGATCTATAAATTGACTCGTGATAGTGATGAGGATAGCAAGGACATGAAGGAGTGGGGGCGGTGATTAAGGATAGAGGAGGGAGGCTAGTGACAGAGAGGGCCACAGTATTGAAGGTGTGGGAAGGATAATTCAAACAGCTGTTGAATCGCAAAGGAAGCATTGGCGAGCGGGAGCTACCGAGTTATGTGGAGGGGAAAGTGGAGTTGTTGGAGATCACGGAAGAGGAAGTGCAGACGGCATTGAAGAGGACGAAGAAGGGAAGAGCGCCAGGCATTGATGAGGTGTGTAAAGAGATGATAATTGCAGAGGGAGAAGTCGGAGTCAGGTGGATGAAAAGGTTGTTGAATGTACGAGAGATGGCCCAATTCCAGAGGAGTGGAGGACAGTATTAATTGTGCCGATATGGAAGGGGAAGGGAGACTTTCAGGATCCCGGGAAGTACAGGAGCATTACACTCCTTAGTCATGTTACGAAGATGGTGGAGAGGGTTCTGGATGGGAGGATAAGGAAGTGTGTGGAGAAGGAGATTGGAGAATGGGATGTTTGAGCTGAGACAGCTGGTGGAGAAGAGGTTGGAGATGCAAGACGAGAGTACATTGGAATTTGTGAATGGAGACGACCTACGATAATGTCCTGAGAGAGATGGATATGCATGCCTTCACCAGAAGTTAGGTTGATGAAAGGGATGTACAAGGGAACAAAGGGAAGACTTTTGTTGTTCCTCGTATGTCAGAGAGGTTCAGTGTGAACATCGGTTTGAGGCAGGGAAGGTGCTGTCAGCCCACTCCTGTTTATTATGGTGATGGTGATGTGGCTGGTGTCGTGGATGGAATCAATATCCACTCTTGGTCGAATACGAAGTGTTTTAATAGCTTGGCGAGATTTATCGGAGATCAAAGCAATTACGGAAGAACCAGCAGCAATTACAAAAAGACAGTTATAAAGAAGACAGCATGATAATACAACGAGAGTAATCTCGGCACAACATAACTTTCTGAAAATCTCTAAATTAATGCTCCTCGAGTTCAGCTTTATATAGGAGTCTTCACCACAGGTGTGGGTGGTGAAAATATGGGGTATGAGCTGAAGGAGCTGCGCTCCAACGCGAGTCGAAAGAATTGACGCGACCAAAGACGGAATTCGTCCGAGTTGCTTTATTGAAACAAAACAGCTCAGGTATTCTGACAAGCCCGTTTATCGGGCAGCAATATATATACACATTTATGCCGGGGCGTTTGCCCGGGAAAACCGAGACCGGGCATGCCCAGGTGTCAAGGGCGAGTCCTGGAAAGGAGAGTCTGGACATGCCCGGGCGTCCTGGACGCGGCCTGGCAAGTCGAGGCTGGGCGTGCCCGAGCGCTCTGGGCGAGCCCTGGAAAGGCGAGAGCGGGCATGCCCGGACGCTCTGGGCGAGCCCTGGAAAGGCGAGTCTGGATATGCCCGGGTGGCCTGGCAAGTCGAGGCTGGGCGTGCCCGGGCGCTCTGGGCGAGCCCTGGAAAGGCGAGAGCGGGCATGCCCGGGAAAGACGAGACCGGGCGTGCCCGGGAGGTTCGGGCGTGCCCGGGAACAGCAAGTCCGGGCATGCCCAGGAGAGGCGCGTCTGGGCCTGTCCGGACGAGCCCGGCATGGCGATCGCGCCCTGGCCGCGTCCTGGCAGGTGCAAGGCGATTGTGTACATTCAGCGGGAACCGCTACAAGGCACCTTATCGACGCTGGGGTGCTTGTTTTGCGTCAAAGAATCAAAAGGGAACTGTGTGAGGATGCAAGACATCAAAGAGAGCGTAGGGGTGTTGTCTGAACCCCGGACAATCCTTGATTTATGATGTCTTACTCCCAAGTCCCTTCATACAAATTATCCGCTGGGTCAGAGGTTGTTCATCCTTTGCCGGTACAAATGGCTTTGAGCATTCTGCTCGATGTTCTTGTCTGAGGTCGAGCGACATTTTTCTGTCTCTCCAATCCAGACATAGTGTCTCCTTTGCATTAATTTCATGATTACACTGTTCCTTTAATCCACATATGTAGTCTAAGTTTATAGAGAATATATATCCTTATCCTAATAGTTATAAGTACTATTAACCTCATTGGAATTTGGTGTGGGGTAGTGATTTTCCCCGCAGAGCGATATAAAGAAGGATAAATGCAAGTTTAAAGCTTTTACACTCATTGTTAAAGCACCCATTTCCTGTGTTTATTTAATAGCAGCCTCAGCCAGGTGGATGCCATCCTGTCTTTAAGCACACCAGTGGCTTGTAAAGCATTAATCATCTGTGGCATTTCTCAGCTATCTTGGTTTGGAGTGCAATTTTCCCTTCATTAGATTTCAGAATTAATTCGCAAAGTGTTTCAGATTAAAATTTTCTTCCACATTCCTTTCTTTTCCCCCCCACATGAATCGAGGGAAGAAAAGATTTAAATCTGCTTTTATGAATAGTCCCATTTCCTCTTTGTTTCGGGCCAAAAGTAAATCCATTACCTGGATCACAAAAGGGTCATAGAAAACAGGTAGAATTGTTTGTCCAAGTGCCGCCTTGCATGGATATATCCGGTGTTGTACAGATACGTCATGGTATGGTGAGGCTAAGTCCCCACCTGGCAACTCCCATTATTCACAACAGCAGCATGTCCACATAATCCGATTTGCAGGTTGACACACCTTTCTAAATTGTAGGGGGAGTGGAGAAGGCCAAAGAGTTCAATGCAGATCAATCTTGCACAATTCTCAGCAAGTCTCCTCACGTTGCATCATCACAGTGGAAGTAGCTTTCGTGAAGGATTTGGTAAATAGTGCCGGTATACATTTAACAAGAAGAACCACCTTTGGAGGCCATTTTTCCCCGCAGAGCGGGGGTTGGCCTTTTCCGGGCACCGTGGTCCCCTTTTTGAAGCAATGTTTTACGGCCGGATGCCCTTCCTGCCGCCAACCCTGTTAGTCGCCTCTTGCGACACACAGGGAATTACCAGTGAACTGGTTCTCAATTTGCCGACCTCGGAAGGATGACAGGCTGAGTCAATCCCCCTGGCGTTAATTCAGCGATCGACCGGGATTTGAACCCAGGATCCGAGGATCCAAAGGCCAACACCTGCTCTGCGGGGAAAAGGGGCCTGTAAAGGTGGTTCCATATACCATGTTACCTTCATCACCCTCTTTACATCTATGTAAGTTTTACAAGTTGAGCTTCCTATGGAACAATATTCCTAATAATATTTTCTCATCATGATCAATTTTCCCAACCCCTTTTTTAATCATTCTTTCAATATGTTTATCAATACATTTACAAGCATAAGCCTTCGTTTTCAATCCAATGAAATTCCCTCCTTATCATAAATATCATGAATAACCTCATAAATATCTTTTGTATCAATTTTCCTTCAAAATAAAACTGTCGACCAGACACAAACATCTGCAATATGGATACCCATATAAAGTAGATTAACTCCACCCACACATATTTAATTTACTCTGTTATACCTTAACTGTTATACATCCCACACGAGCCGTGTCAGCACTCGTCTAGGAAGTAAACCCAACAAAAACCCACTCGATAAACAAAGCTGAAGCCTCCAGCATTCCAGTCCCTTCCAACACATTCCTTGCTTGCGCACAATGAAATCCACACAAAGCATGCCCAGGCGGAGCAATCCACGCCTTGCATCGCACTGACAGACCATATCTGGATTCAGACCTGAACCAAATCTAATCAGATTGTCCTGGTCACCTAACCAACTCATCCATAACTTTTTATCTTGTCCACACACCGACAGACAAGTGAAAACCTATCTTCCATTCACTCCTGGTGGTGGAAGTAAGAACACTTGGTATGAGCAATTCAGTGCCTCACCAGAGTATAGAGATTACAGTAGATCTGAGATCCACAATGGACTTGCTCTGATTGACATACCGCATCCAGGACTGCCCCCAGTATTTATTTATTTAATATCGAGCTCCTCCTTTCAATCACAATGTATTACAATTCAATGTTATTGTGTAAATGAAATCTTGGAAAATGTTTAAACATCAGTTGTGCGCTGCCGGTGTACACTGACTGTGTATACGTATATTACGTTTTCCAATGTACTGATTTCGAGGTCTCCAAACATACACCGCACAGATTAATGACCACGGACTTTACTGTACTTGATGTCCATTGAGAGGAAGCCAAGGAATGAATGACTGAATGAATGATGGTAATTCCACGTTCATTGCAATTTTAACATCACCAAATTAACGATTTGTCTGTTAAAGGGACACTGTGCATTATTCGTTGCTTTTTTATCAATATCCTTTGTAACAGTAGCTTGCTATCGGGTAGAAGCACCCTCAAGCATGAGGGGTGCAGCATCGCGGAGCACCCCCAGTCTCGGGTTGTTTTCCTTCCGCTCCTGCGGTGGGCGATGTGGCGTGCCGTGTCGTGCTGTGCAGTGCACATGCTTCGAGCTGCCCAAGGCATCCCGATATATCCCACAATGCACCCCAGCCTGTTCACATGTTCCACATATTACGTATTGTTACGTGCTCCTCCCCGACCCCCTGGTCACGATGTACCTCCGAGCCCCGAGAGGAGCCACGGCAGAAAAACAGAAGTGACGAATCCGTAACAGTATGCACGCCGCCCGCCGATGCTGATTATAGGCGACTTGACGTTCACGCAGTCAAGTCAGGTCGACTTGTCGTCTTCCAAGGTTGACAGAATGTGCAATTTCCAGAACAGAGGGGGCACTGCATTAATAGCATGGCCATGTTTGCACAAGGGACCTCGACCGCTCACGAATTTTCGCCCCCGGCATGAGGGTGCCAGCTCGATGGTCCGAAGGTCCAATGGTTCGAAGGCCCAATGGTTCGAAATGGTTGCCTTCGGACCATTGGTGCCAGCCCGATGGTCCGACGGCCCAATGGTCCGAAGGCCCAATGGTCCGAAGGCCCGATGGTCTGAATTCAACCAAATCTTTGTTCAAAGAAATTAAAGTTCTATGAATCAAAAAGTCAAGGTGGCAAAACAACCAACGCAAAGTCAAGAAAAAACTCACAAAGCACAAGATAACCGGAAGCTGCACTGACAAGAAGACGTCGCAGATGTGACTCATGAACAGGATTCAGTGCGTGTTTACAACATTCACGGGAACGAGAACTATTGTCATGCAAATGAGGGAGATGAAAATAACGCCGATAACATACCATAATATACTGGGCCTTGGAGACCCGCAGGGTGTGAATCAGGGGTAGAGTTATGAATTAAACGTTTTTCTTGAAACCGAATGAATTTTTTTTTTCTTTTACAAACACAGGAATATGTGTCACCACTTTATAGGAGCTCCCAGGAAAGGTCATGCAGATCAATGTTTTCATAATAAACTTATTCCAAAACAAAAAGCTGCGGGGCCTCCCAGGCCCATATAGTGCATTATCGGGTTAATGTCATTTTATCCTAAGTTTAAGTTTATTTGAGACAACATAAAACAAAAATTATAATCGTTTCGAAACACTAAAATTATCCAATGTGTTTGCAACAATATTATAAATTTCTGACAAAAAGAAAAGAAGAAAAAAAAATGAAATTTTCATACGCCAGGGACAAACCAAAGTATTCATCTTCCGTTAAAATAATATCGAATTCACCTTAAATGATTTTTGCAGTTAGAGACAGATTCATACATGAAAGAAATTAAAAAGAAAGAAAGAAGGAAGGACCCAAAATGTAGGGTTAGGAGGATTACGGGAGTGAAGAGGGTGGATAGAAGGAGAATGGATGAACTGAGGGAGGACATTGGAGTGCAAATAAGCTTGACGGGGAGATTGGTGAAATGCCGGCTGAGATGGGCTGGACATGTGGGGCGGATCGGGGAAGAGAGAATGGCAAAGGGCGCAGATAGGTTGAGTGAACAAGGTAGGAGGAAAAGAGGTAGACTGCAGTTGAGATGGGAGAATTGTATGAAGAGGTGATGTTATTCGGGAGGGGGGGGGGGGGTGGTTGGTGGGTCAAGAGTATGCTGAGGACAGAGGGGAATGGAGGAGTGCTGTGGTTAATGCAGGACAGGAGCTTGGTGCCATTGGACTTCACCCCTTATAAAGGGAAGAGGAGATCAACAAGTTAATCGACACTGTGGAACACAAATCGCCTTCTTATCACTCACAAAAACCTCCAGTTTTGCAGTTCTGTCGAACACTGACATTTGTGGGGGTATCCGGAAAATGCCACGAACCAATGTCGAATCCGTGATTGTGGGTGCATTGTTTCAATGGGAAAAAGGGGGATAGGTTCCCGGTGGTTCGTGATTCATAAGGGAAAATAAAAAATCCCATGAATAACCATGAATGCGCCCTCAAAGAATGCAGAATTGCATGGTGGGGGATGGCTTATGCGCATGTACAGCTGCTTTATGGTGATGCGCAGAAGTTGCTTGGAGAACCGTTATGTGCGAGGCTGGTGGGAAATGGTTTATGTGTGGCTGCACGTGGTTTTATGCGTGACATGTGGAAGATTCTTTTAGAAGTCTCATTATTTTGAGAAGATTCATTTTTATTTCTTTCAATCCTGACAAATCTCACACTCTTACTATGTCTCCCCGAAAAGACCGACTGGCCAACCCTCCCATCTACTTTCTGAACAGTCCTCTCCAAGAAGTTCTGTCACTCAATCTTTTGGGTCCCACTATCTGCCATGATCTTTCCTGGGAAAACCATATTTCCAAGCTGGCCTCCAATGCCAGTCGCCGACTGGGCATCCTCTGTCGTGCGAGGTCCTTCCTTGGCACACCTGAGCTCCTCACCACATACAAGGCTTTCATCCACAGCTCAATGGAATACTGTTCTCCCCGCTGGGCTGGTACTCCTGCCTCACACCTTGCTCGTCTTCACGCTGTTGAAACCAAAGCTTTCAGAATCATTGGATTCTACTGCGATAAAGCTAACTCCGAGGGCCTTTCACTCACTCACCGCAGGCAGGTAGGTGGTCTTTGTCTTATACCGACTCCTATCCGGCCTTGCTCCCCCAGCTCTATCTGTGCTCTGTCCCCCAAATATTCCTGCAGGTCACACAAGATCTGCCAGTAACCCTCTTCTGGTGAAATTGCCAAAATCAAGACTCTCTGCTTACCTTCACTCCTTAATTCCTCTTTACTCCCGCCTCTGGAACAAACTCCCTCACTCTCTTCAATCCCACTCCTTTCTCCAGGTCTTTAAAACAGCTGTTCACCACCATCTCTTGTTTTCCCCCATCCAAAACCTTGATCTCTTCTACCCCCGTTAATTCACCCCAAATCCTTTTTTTTTTTTTTTAATGCCGACCTTTTTCTTTCCTGGAAGTTCCAGCAGTGCCCATGTGTTTTATACTTTACCACCCGCCTCCCCCACCCCCCCTAGCCTTCCCCTGACTTCTCCCCCCAAACCCCCTCCCTCCCACAGATCTTCCGTTGTCCCTGTTCTCTGCTGTTGTACTTGTGTGCTTCCCTCTCTCCCAATCTTGTCTACCGCTCCCTTTCTTGTATGTTTTGTGTGTCTGTTTGTTGTTTTGTGATTGATGTTAGCTCTTACATGAGCCTCGATCTTGTGTACCAAAATAAAAATAAAAGTGTCATGTGCGAGGTTGACATGTTTTTGTTTTTTTCGCACTCACGAAAGACTGTGAATACACGAAGCACATTGCTGCAAATGTAGAAGCAGCTCGGATTTTATCAATCAAGAATACGTGGGGTTCGTGAATGTTGGGACCACGAATGTCGAGGTCCAACAGTATTTTGACATGTTAATGGGCCGTTGTATCGTTGTGGTGTATGTATGAGACTTCAACAACACCAAATTTCCAGATATTTTAAATCAATTTTTAAAACCACTTTATGAAAATTGAAACATACTGGATGCTTGAACACTGTGCAGGGTGATGTGTTCGATGAACTTTAAAATTTACTTTCGCAGTTTGTTTCACCCACATTTATATAAGCTGTTAATTTAGAAAAACGAGAAGACAAGACCCGTCACTTCGCTGATGGGAATAGCTATGTTCAATCTGATAGAGATAGATTTACGTATGCTTTAAAAGGCAGTGTGTTGGTGGGAAACACAAATGATAGGGCGTTTTGATAGGGCGATATATTACTGTTGTATGAATAAAACATAGATGTTGAAAGAAAGAGTATTGAATATAACAAACGTTTTCTGAATCTAATCAATATAAGAAAAGGGATTGAATGAGACTCACCATTATAACAAGCATTCTGAGTATTGCGCTGCAATACATGCCCCCTACCGGCAGTCTGTCGTCCGGAAAACTGTTGGGGAAATTACCAAAGTTCAAAGTGCCATAACTTTGTCAAAAATGATCGAAACGTCGTGAAGTTCGAACTTGATCTGTAACTTATCATGAGGAAACCATGTACCAAGTTTGAAATCATTAGCATTAAGAGTTAAGAAAAAAAGTCCGGAAAACTGTTCTTTGTGTGACGGACTGACAGACGGGGAGACTGACTGACTGACTGACTGACTGACAGACGGAGGGACGGAGTGCAAACCTATAGTCCCCGACCGGTGTAATAAGTGAAGAAGATGGAGGAGGAATATTGTTTGTTTTAAACTGCAAATTCAAACCGGCCCATATATCGTCACCTGACTCTACTATATCGTACTGTTTGCAAATTGCCCAGCATCTGATTGATAACGCTGCCGATTGTGTGGGGAGTGCTGTTATTAGTCCCCTGCCGGTGTACACCGGAGGGGACTATAGGTTTGCACGTCGTCCCTCCGTCCGTCATTCCATCAGTCCGTCAGTCCGTCATGCAAAGAACAGTTCTCCGGACTTTTTTTCGAAACGCTTAATGCTAATGATTTCAAACTTGGTACATGGTTTCCTCATGATAAGTTACAGGTCAAGTTCGAACTTCACGACGTTTCGATCATTATTAACAAAGTTATGGCACTTTGAACTTTGGGAATTCTGATAATTCTGATGATCCTTAACTCAGTGCCATTTTGTTTTAATTTCCTTTAAAAAAGATTTTCTCTGCAATAATAGGACCGATTGAGATCAAATTTTCAACCTAGGGGGGACTCGGTCTGTAGAATATTTTAATGGTAATTATGATGTCGCAGGTCACGTGGTTCGGCCGCCATATTGTTTTTCGTGAAAACACAAAAACCCCTTTTTCTCTGCAACGGCTAAACAGATCGAGGCCAAACTTTGCAGGCAAAATCGCATACCCATGATGAACAAAGAAGTCAGCAAGCATGACGTCATGCGTCACATGGTTTCAGAGTTATGACGTTTTTAAGCATGAACCTTTAAAACCGAGCTCCTCCCTAATTTTTGATCCAATCGAGGGGAAACTTCAGAGATCTGTTCAGCATGTCAGTCTACTAAAATGTCCTTTTGGAATTTGCGATAGGGCACGTGGTTTGGCAGATATCGTTAATTAAACGAAAACATTTTAAAAAATGGATATCTCTTCAATCGCTAGTCCCTCAGACCGTGAGTTGGTAATTATATAATTCACACAGTGCAATACGTGCAGGCCGCTCCACGGAGCGACCTTGCGGGCTTATCAACAAGGTGAGGCGTGACACACATGTGTCTCAGCATACCTCAGATCAAGTTTGAAAACCAGCATCAACCGTGCATAAATTTGCATATTCGATCATTTTTGACAAAGTTATGGCACTTTGAACTTTGGTAGGGGACATGTATTGCAGCGCAATACTCAGAATGCTTGTTGCTTTTGACAATTTTTGACCGCTGCACACGCACACGGATATGGACCCAGGCACAGCGGCCGAGCTCCTTTTATATATTAGATAAATACATATGACTTATCATTGATAATTCCATGAATTTATTGGAAAGTAGGAATATGAATAAAATGGGAAAAACTCAAACCTTTGCACAGGACTGGATATTTACATCAAGAATAAAAAAAATTTCTTTTCTGTCGTGGGAACAAATACATATGCACATGTTTGGGTACATCTGTCAGGTCATGTGAATCTGATTGATTTTTACAGGTCATGTGATGTATTTGCAGGTGAATCCACGGAATCTACAAGGGAGATTGCACATACGTTTATGAACTGTGCAAACACATACCTGCAGGACTCGCCGAGTGAAACCAACCAGAGGACTTTTTACAAACAAGAGAAAACGAATGAAGAAATGTTTGCACAGAATAATTTTCACAAGACTCACAAAGGAAAGAAAGGTGAACGTCAATACAAATGCACAAGTTGTGAAAAATCTTTCAGTCGCTCAGACAGCCTTAAAATACACATGAGAGTTCATAGTGGAGAATGCCCATACAATTGCATAGTTTGTGAGAAAACTTTTACAAGGTGGTCGAGCCTGAGACAACACCTGATGATTCACAGTGGAGAGTGCCCTTTCAAATGCTCAAGTTGTGGAAAATCTTTCAATCAGTCATCTAACCTAAAATCACACATGAGAACACACAATGGTGAACGCCCATACAAATGCACAAATTGTGGAAAATCCTTCAGTCATTCGTCCCACCTTAAAACACACATGATGATTCACAATGGTGAACACCCATACAAATGCACAAATTGTGGAAAATCTTTTAATCGGTCATCCACCCTTAAAACACACATGATAATTCACAATGGTGAACGCCCGTACAAATGCGCAAGTTGTGGAAAATCTTTTAATCAGTCATCTACCCTGAAGACGCATATGATAATTCACAATGGAGAACGCCCATTCACATGCACAAATTGTGGAAAATCTTTCAATCGATCATCCAACCTCAAAACACACATGACAATTCACAATGGAGAACGCCCATACAAATGTACAAATTGTGGAAAATCCTTCAGTCATTCATCCAGCTTGAAAATACACATGATAATTCACAATGGAGAACGCCCATATGAATGCACAAGTTGTGGCAAATCTTTCAATCGGCCATCTCACCTAAAATCACACTTGAGAATTCATGATGGAGAACGCCCATATGAATGCACAAGTTGTGGAAAATCTTTCAATCGGTCATCTCACCTCAAATCACACCTGATAATTCATAATGGAGAACGCCCATATGAATGCACAAGTTGTGGAAAATCTTTTAATCGGTCATCCATCCTTAAATCGCACATGACAATTCACAACGGAGAACGCCCATACGCATGTACAACTTGTGGAAAATCTTTTAATTGGTCATCCACCCTTAAAACACACATGAGAATTCACAATGGAGAACGCCCATTCAAATGCACAATTTGTGGGAAATCTTTCAATCAGTCATCTCACCTTAAAACGCACATGACGATTCACAATGGAGAATGATCAGGACATAGTGCTCAAACACAAAAAGAAAAAGCCAGTTTTGTTGATTGAGCATTCAGTTCCCAATGGCTTTGGACTAAATGCTGTAGAATCCAGGAAAATGATCAAATACCAGGATCTGAAAAATGAGGTCGATAACTTGGAAATTGAAGCAAACTGAAATTGTACCAGTGATGGTCGGAGCAACAAGGATGATCAAGAAAACCCTTACTGATCACTCAAAAAGCATTCCGGGGAAAAACGCTACAAATGAGCAGCAAGTGGCAGCTGTCAAAGGTTCAGTGGGGATTCAAAAAAGAGTCCTTGAAACGAAGCTATGTGAATGAGGTTTCTCAATCTGGTTCATGAATAATAATCCTTTACCGAAAAAGGAGGTGGAGATTTTGAGTTCTGGGAGAACTTCCTCCCACTTCCTAAAACCCGCATATGGAGATAACGAGCAACGTGAGAACACCTGCAGGAATACACAATTTGTGGAAAGTCTTTTATTCATCCATCCACCCTTAAAATGTACATGGTAATACAAAATGGAGAACATTCATACCAATACATAGTTTGAGGACATCATTCACTCATTTGTGCAACGTCAAAAGACATTTTAAAACTCACAATGGAAACACCCATTGAAATGTGCATTCTGTGAAATGGTTTTTGTTCGGTTCCACTCCAGGGAGCGGCAGAAAATGACATCTGTCCAACCTCAATAATCAACTTTCAAATTTGTCTCTTCCAAAACCTGATGGTGCCTTCTTAGTCTGTCTCCAGTACATGCTCCCCCTCCATCCATTCCCTTTCTTCAAATGGCACCACAGCCGATTCCGCTCGTCAGAATTGTGAATGCCTCAATTGTGTGTTTGCTTCAATTGTGTGCATCCCCAATCACTCACTCTTGGTACCCATCCTTCTCTGTCTGTCCCAACTGCTCCTTCACTATGTGATTTGCACCTGAGAAGGTGGAGAGGGTTCTTTCAACACCTGACTCAGACTCTGCTATTGGACCAGATGGCATCAGCTCACGTGTCATAAAAACCTGCTTTGCTGCTCTTGCGCATGTTCTCTGCCCTTTTCACCCTGTCATTTGCACTAGTTTATCTTCCATCTCCTTGGAAATTAACCAATATCACTGCACTACATAAAAAGAAGAAAAACTCATTCCCTCTCCTGCAGTCCTATCAGCTTACTTCCAATCATCAGCAAGGTCATGGAATGCATCATTGCAGTTGATATGATGTCCTTCCTTTTCTCCAACCGCATAATCTCAGATCACCAATTTGGTTTCAGACCGGATCACTCCATCTTGGACATACTGCTTCGACTCTCCCAACAATGAATGGAGGCCCTCAATGTCAGACGTGAGATTAGGGCTGTCTCTCTGGACCTATCTTATGTGTTTGATACAGTTTGGCATCCTTTATTACTCTCCAGACTCTCTGCCCATGGCATACAAGGCCAACTCTACATATGGCTGACTGACTTCCTCTGCTCTTGTAGCCAACGCGTGGCACTCAATGGAATTCTTTCATCTCTCCCAATCAATGCTGGAGTGCCCCAAGGCAGTGTTATGGGACCAGTGCTATTCCTGACCTTCATAAATGATCTCACTGAGTCTCTGGAAGATCCTCTTCATCTGTTTGCTGATGACTCTACCTTCTGCCATTACATTCCCTCATCCTTTCAGACAGGTAGGCTGCAGTCTTTTCCTTCTCTTCAGACCTTAAAAAAAATCACAAACTGGTCAAACTTTAAATCCTAACAAATCACACACACTCACTTTCTCTCAGTAAAAGGACCATCTGGCAAACCCTCCTGTCTACTTTCTTAACAATCCTCTTGATGAGGTTCAGTCATTCAAACTCCTGGGTCTCACAAGCCATGATCTTTCTTGGGCAAGCCACATTTCTAAGTTGGCCTCCAAAGCTCGCGGCCAACTGGGCATCCTCCGTCGTGCGAAGTCCTTCCTTGGCACACCTGAGCTCTTATCCACCTGCAAGGCCTTCATCTGAATCTTGATGGAGTACTGCTCTCTTCTTTGGGCTGATTCCCCATGCCTCAGATCTTATTCAGCTTGACGCCGTGGAAACCAAGGACTTAAAGATCATTGGAATCTTCCACAATGACATGCTGCTTCTGCTGTCTCAACAATGGATGGAGGTCCTCAATGCCAAACAGGAAATTAGAGCTGTCTCCTTTGACATATCACGTGCCTTCGATACGGTCTGGCACCCCGCTCTACTCACCAAACTCTCCTCCTATGGTATCCATGAAAATCTCCACGCATGGCTTGCGGACTTCCTCTCTGGTCGTAGTCAACATGTGGCCCTGAATGGTTTTCTCTCATCTCCCCTTCCTGTTCAGGTTGGAGTTCCCCAAGGCAGTGTTCTGGGCCCTGTGCTTTTTCTGGTCTTCCTCAATGATCTCTTCGACTCTCTGGAAAATCCTCTCTATCTCTTTGCTGATGACGCCACTTTTGTCCGCTCCATTCCTCATCCCTCAGATCAGCAGTCTGCAGCCTCCTCACTCTCTGCAGACCTGGACAATATCACAGACTGGTCAAACAAGTGGAATATGTCTTTCAATCCTGACAAATCTTACTCTCACTATGTCTCTCCGAAAAGACTGACTGGACAACCCTCCCATCTACTTTCTCAACAATCCTCTTCAAGAAGTTCTGTCACTCAAGCTTTTGGGTCTCACTATCTGCCATGATCTTTCCTGGGAAAACCACATTTCCAAGCTGGCCTCCAAAGCCAGTCGCCGACTGGGCATCCTCCGTCGTGCAAAGTCCTTCCTTGGCACACCTGAGCTCCTCACCACATTCAAGGCTTTCATGCGCAGCTCAATGGAATACTGCTCTCCCCAATGGGCAAGTGCTCCTGCCTCACACCAAGCTCGGCTTCACGCTGTTGAAACCAAAGCTTTCATAATCATTGGAATCTCCTGCGATGAAGCTAACTCCGAGGGCCTTTCAATTACTCACCGCAGGCAGGTTGGTGGTCTTTCTGTCTTCTGCCGACTCCTCTCCGGCCTAGCTACCCCAGCTCTGTCCCCCAAATATTCCTGCAGGTCGCAAAAGATCTGCCAGCATCCCCCTGCTGGTTAAACTGCCAAAATCAAGACTCTCGATTCACCTTCACTCTTTCATTCCTCTTTCCTCCCACCTCTGGAACAAACTCCCTCACTCTCTTCAATCCCACTCCTCCCTCCAGGTCTTTAAAACATCTGTTCACCACCATCTCTTATCTTCCCTCATTCAAAACCTTGATCTCTTCTACCCCTGTTAATTCACCCCAGATCCACTTTTTTGAAATACCGACTTCTTTCCTGGAAGTCCGAGCAGTGTCCATGTGTTTTTTTTTTTGGTTTTGTTTTTACCTTTCCCACCCCTCCCCTTCCCATGCCTCCTCTCCCTTCCCCAGATCTCCTGATGTCCCTGCTCTCCATCTTGTCTCCTGCTCCCTTTATCATATGTTTTATGTGTCACTTTGTCTTTTTGTGATCAATGTTAGCTCTTACAGGAGCCTCAATCTTGTATACAAAACAAAAACAAAATGAAGCTGAGTCTCTGGCCTATCACTTCCCAATGCAGACATGCCCTCCCTCCCTATTTCTGGTATTGCACCCTCTGCTCTATCCGTGTATTGGTATTTGTCTTCCCCACCCCTTTTCCCCTCCCCCATTCCCGACCATCCCCTTCAGGTGAAACTACCTAAATAGAGGATCACTGCTCACCTCCACTCGTTCGTTCCTATTTCTTCTCACTTGTAGAACCAACGTCCACTTCATATCCAATCTGATTCTTCCCTCCAGATCTTCAAGGCAGCTGTTCACCACCATCTCAGATCATCCCCATTCCAAAACTATGCATGATCTTTTCTACCCTTGTTAAACCCCCTCCCATCCTCAATCATCCCTCGATCCAATTCCCATTTTCCCTCCTGAGATGTCCCTTCTGTATCCACCTTGTCCGCTTTGTGCATCCTCTCCTGCTCCCCCTCTTCCCAATTCTTTCCCACACCCATTGCTTGTTTGCCTCCATCTGTCTTGGCCTTCAGCTCTGCTGTTGGTGTTTCCCCCCTCTCTATGCTGTTACCTTTGTCCTGTTGCGTCCTAGTCCGTTCATTGTACTAGTACTAGCTCTTCCATGAGCCTCGAATATGTTTACAAAATAAAAAAACTAGAACAACACTGTAGGGAGCTTACCCTCCGCCACGCTGAACAATTTGTTTTGTATCCCACTGATAGGCCAGATCCAGACCTGAACCAAAATCAAATCGACTTGTTCTTGTCTAATCAACTCATCCACCTCGTTTTGTCATAAGTCATCCACAACTTTTTGAAATATCCTGTTATATATCGTTTTTGGCCCTATCACTCAATGAAGAAGAATCACTTAAAACATTCTCATATCCGCATCTGGATTCAAATCTCCACCACAACTCAAACAATTCTTCCTTGTCGTGCAGCCAACCTGCTGTCGCGCAGTCCGAATCCGTCCATAACTTTTTGAGATATCCTGTTCACAAATAGACAGACAGGGGTGAAAACATAACCTCCATCCACCATTGGCGGCAGAGGTAAAAATGACAATGGGGAGAAAGAATATTGGCAACAAGGAGATTGTCTGTCTGTACAAATGTAAAATGTGTAGAAAATCCTTAATTATATCATGCAAGCACAAAACACTTGATAAATCAGACGAGAGAATGTTCTTACGGATTTACAAGCTGCAGCAAATGTTTCACTCAATCGTCTCGCCTTAAAACACACGATAATTCACAATTGAGTACGACCTTCATAAGGTCATGACACACACGAGGAGTAATAATGGTGAGCGCTCATACAATTACTGCAACGCAACGCGACGCGCGCGCGTGTACGAGCAACGGTTGCTCGAGTGAGATGTGCATGGAAGAAGCTTCGGGAACTGGGTGGCGTGCTGATGATGAGGGGTGTGTCGTTGAAACTGACGGGAAAGGTGTATGCTGCATGTGTGAGAAGTGTTATGATTTATGGGAGCGAGACATGGGTAATAAACGTAGAGCAGCAACGAAGGTTGGAAAGGGTGGAAATGCGAATGGTTCGGTGGATGTGTGGAGTATCGTTGAGAGAGAGGCAGACAAATGATGCATTGCGAAAGATGATGGGAATAGAGCCTGTGATTGATGCTGTGAAGAGGAACAGGTTGAGATGGTTTGGTCATGTGTTGAGGAAGGATGAAAGTGACTGGTTGAGAAGAGTGATGGAAATGAATGTAGAAGGAAGCAGAGGACGGGGAAGACCGAAAAAGTCTTGGCTAAAGATGGTGGAAGAATAAATGCGGGCAAGGGGGTTAACAAGGAGAGATGCAGAAAATAGGGCAAAATGGAGAAGATTGTCATGGGGACCGCAAGGCTAACCCCCGCTCTAGCAGGGAAAATGGCCTTTAAAATGCATGTTGTTGTTGTTGTTGCTCATACAATTACACAACTTGCGGAAAATTATTCACGCAATTAGCCCACCTTGAAACACACAGGAGAATTTACAATGGCGAATGCCTCTACAAATGTAGTTTGTGAAAATAATGTCGTCCTTCAGGCA
Source organism: Myxine glutinosa (assembly GCF_964187855.1). Classification (NCBI taxonomy): domain Eukaryota; kingdom Metazoa; phylum Chordata; class Myxini; order Myxiniformes; family Myxinidae; genus Myxine; species Myxine glutinosa. Next base: position 93,843,902 of record NC_136265.1, read on the forward strand.
ATCTTCCAATGAGAAATCAGAATGGCTTTGTGTACACTGAGCCGACAGCCTTTAGGATCTGCAGCCCTGGGAGTACTTACTTTACTAGCAGAAGAGTCTCTTTACGGGCAGTAAAGACACTTAAGTTCTGCTCATCTGAATCAGGTCAAATGACCATGTTCTGTGATCGTTGTATTATTTAATTAGTTTCAAATGAAAGGATTTTGTGTGCAGATTTGTCTTTACAATTGAATTCTCATTTTAAGTATCCTCAAAAAAGTCATGTACTCATTTTAATTTATGAAATACGCAATTCTGGAGTTTCATCAACATGCATTGTTGCAGAATGGTATAAAATATAATTGCAGATGAAAGTTAATTGCATTTTTCATCAGAATAATTATAAAGCAGTGAAACATAATTGTCAGGCATCCTTCAACCCGATAACTTGTAATGTGGGGGAAAGGTTTTTGCACTGGGTAAAATAAATGTTTTCATTTAAAGGAATTTGGATATACTTTGAAGAAAGTTGTGGTCAGGTCACACCGAATCAGCTAAGGTTGAATTTGCCTCTGCAAGATCAACACCATATGAGAAGGCTTTGACCAGAGGCCTTGGGAATCCACAACACTAAAATTTAACTTTACCGAAGACAGGCATGGACTGTGGAATGAAAAACAGCTTGGACCCACCTGCACGGGGTGGGCCACACCACCCGTGAGTGACTTTGTACAAGAGTGATAAATTAGCAACGAGTGTGTGGTAGGCAGGAGGAAAGGAGATGTGAACTGAGAGCAGCAAAGGCTCTATCTTGCACCTCTTGTGGCAGAATGCATTTTAAAATCCGGCTCATCCAGCAAAGAGGGAATTGGGAGTGCTGCATGTGAATCAGGACTGGTTCCGCTACTCCAAAGCCCCGACTAAAGAACGAGATTCACCCAAAGGGGTTCGCTCTTATCTACTGGCCAGTACTCGACGAATTGCCTTGGCTCAGAGATGACTTCCAAGCAGGCATCTCCTCGCTTGCTGCATCGAGACAGCAACATGCCTATTCCTTCACTGTCTCTCCTCACCCTGTTGCCAAGTACATGTGGTCCTTAACAGCATGTACTGAAATAATTTAACATCGTTCATCTTGATCTGTGGACACGGATTCATCTGTATTGTTCGGTGCTACCAAGCTCACCGTCTGAGGACTTGCGACGCAACTAGCCGGTCGGATACCAACCTGTGCACACCCATTGGACAAAACTGTTTTGAACATGTTTACAACCGACCCCCTTCACCCATTTGTAACCTCCTGAAGTTTATTTTACGATCTAGTTACATGAGATCAGTTCCAACCTAAAAAGTCGTGAGTGAATTCTTAGCTGCATTGATATTTGTGACATTGATATTTTATTATTTGGGGATTTTTTGGAAAATCATTGAGTGTTTCATTTATTCAGTTTTAGTGTTTTAAAGGGAGACCGCAGGTATTAATAAATATTACTGATTAAATATCCTTCTGCCTCCTGTCCTACATTTGTTTCACCTGTCAAACAATAGACAGGACATGTTGTCCATAAATATTGTCCTGTCAGCCCGGCGGTCAACACCGCTGTATGACGGATAGCCGATCGATCTTACTGCAGAGGCGAATTCCCGAAACTGGCAGTTCATTCCTTCGTGTGCGGGTAAAGGAACCAAAGTGCTTGCCTGCACTTTGCTCACGGGGCTTATACTTGAACCCACAAACACAGAAACACGACAAATGAAAAATGCCACAATAATAAATTTAATGAAAGGCAAACACGGCAAAATAAAAGTTGAGTTAAAAGAACTCCTACAGTGAGACGTCTCCACCCAGACAAAAATCACACACGGGGAAAGATTAAATAAAAATAAGGAGTCTCGTTGTCGTTGGAACTCCGAGTCACCACGCGGGAAGCACACAAGATGGCGCGGAGTCGCGCCTGCAGCAGCCACCGGCGTGAGGTAAGCAGATAGGATAGCCTCCTTTGCCTTGCTCGAGACCTCCTCTGGCTCAGTTCTCTGAAAACTCCTCCACTCTTTGAAAACTCGGTTTATTAATTAGTTTAGATGCTTGTTTCCCAGATGTAGCAAGTCTTATGTTTTGTCTATTCCTAACATTTTCCATAGTTTTCCAAACACAGTATTATTGATCGATTTATAAAAGTCCTTCTCAAAATCTGTCTTTGCCTCTGTTCTCATCTTTGTAGTAAAATCAATGTAGGTCTTTAACCAATGACTTTGTTTTCATTCTAAAATTCTATGAATTTTCTTCACTATCAAACCAGCAGATTAATATTGTCTTAAATTACTTTGATGTAAAACATAATTCCCTTTATTATGTAATGTAGTAAGTGGTTTTTATTATAATAATTCCCCATTGATATTCCCCAATGCTCGGAACGAGGGTTTACCGTGGGAGTTGGTGTATGCAGATTATCTGGTGTTCATTGGGGAGAGTATGGATGGACTGAAGGAAAAGATGAACAAGTGGAAGGAATGTATGGAGACAAAAGGTCTGAAGGTGAATATGGGAAAGACGAAGGTGATGGCAAGTGGTACAGCATGTGGTGAGGTGGAAAGAACTGGGAAGTTGCTGTGTGCAGGAATGGTGTCGGAGTGAACTCCATTCAATGTACAATGTGCGCTGAGTGGGTTCATCAAAAATATAGTGGTCTGAGAGGGTCATTAACCAGTGTGGCAGCTACATTCAAATGTAAGGTGTGCACAGAGGGAGCTGCAGATGAAGGAAATGTTGAGTTGGATGTTGGAGACGGCGTGAAGCTGGAAGGTGTGAAAACATTTTGCTACCTTGGAGATATGCTGAATGGAGAAGATGGATCAGACTCGGCAACAGTTGCTGGAGTGAGATGTGCATGGAAGAAGTTTTGGGAACTGAGTGGCATGCCGACGAGGAGGGGAGTGTCGTTGAAGCTGAAGGGAAAGGTTTACGCTGCATGTGTGAGAAGTGTTGATTTATGGGAGCGAGACATGGGTAATGAACATAGAGCAGCAACGAAAGGTGGAAATGCGAATGGTTCGGTGGATGTGTGGAGTATCGTCGAGAGAGAGGAAGACAAATGATGAATTGCGAAATATGATGGGAATAGAGCCTGTGATGGATGCTGTGAAGAGAAACAGGTTGAGATGGTTTGGTCATGTGTTGAGGAAGGATGAAAGTGACTGGTTGAGAAGAGTGATGGAAATGAATGTCGAAGGAAGTAGAGGACGAGGAAGACCGAGAAAGGCTTGGCTAAAGGTGGTGGAAGAAGAAATGCGGGCAAGGGGGTTAACAAGGGGGGATGCAGAAAATAGGGCAAAATGGAGAAGATTGTCATGGGGCCTGCAAGGCTAACCCCCGCTCTCGCAGGGAAAATGGCCTTAAAATGCCTGTTGTTGTTGTTGTTGTTGTTTGTAGCAAGTGGTTTTTCTGTTGGTTTGCCTGTCGTAAAAAATGATTGTTGACAACTGCTGAGCCATTCTTTTGTTGGACTTTCTTTATCAGGGGCATAAGGCAGGTCTTTTGTGTTTGTTGTGGAGTTCTTCTGGATATTTTAAATCAACCTCAAAATAATACCCAACTTTAGCTTTATCTAATTATTTTTGAGAAGATATAACGATGTCTTGTAAAACTTTTTCATAATTCTTTTCTTTTACCGATTTAAGTTTTCCACAAGGTAGAGATTGAGACATAGCCCATCTATGAAGATTATTAGCATCATAATACATCAAGTAAGAACTATCTTTTTTAGTATCACAGTTAGGAAGATATTTATTATTTGCTTTGGCATATCTCTTTGAACATACTTGAGATATTCCTCCTCTTTTAGCCTTCTCCATCATCAACAACATATCAACATCACCGATTAATTACAAATCCTGTTTGGTCATTTTTAACATGGCACTCCAAGCCAATCTTGGGGCTGTGTAATAATGAGCGGGGTCTAAACCAGAGGATTTTTTATTATGACGGTCTGTTCTAAAAGTCTCAAATGCATCAGCCAATAAAAGAACATCAGTTTTAAGATACAAATCGTGATATTCCCCAAGGTTCTTTGTTTTAAACTTCTTCCAAACATTTTGTGCTTGAGTATAATCTTTATTAGTTATTTGACTTTTATTTAATCCATTATCGAAACTTTAATCCAAACAAAATAAAATACATGTACGTACATAAAATAAAATGAATATACGTACATAAAATAGTAGCGTCCGTAGCTAGTTAACACCAGCCTTGGACGGATGAGCCGAACCAGCCTCAACTCCCAAGGCGACCTCCCGATTATGGTGGTTATTGCGCGTGCGAGATGGAAGAGACATGGGCGTTTGACTACATGAAACACTGATTTTAACCGAAACCCAAAGCAAGAAAAAGACATAAAAATGTACAATAACAATTAAAACAAAATAAAGGCATGGAATGAAAAATAAGGCTGATGTAAAAATGCTAACTTGAGGTACCTGCACTCAGTTGCAAACATGCACACAGGGAGAGGTAACAAAATAAAAGTTCACCGTCCGGCACACTCAACTGGCCCCAAAATCGATCCTGAAGGATTGGCAATTGGCGAAGCGCCAGACCCACCAAGCGGGCAGCGCCAATAAATGGTGGCAACGCCGCCCGTCAAAGGCGATCGGGGATGAGGCGATTCGGCCCTCGTCGTTTCTCTTCCACTTCGGAAAATACAGCGCGGCCTCCAGCCCACCAAAGAGCCCAGTAGTCCAAGCTCCCTCACAATCCCGTTGCTCCGACACGACGCACAGTCCATACTATTTCTATACAATTGTACCTTTCCAGCTGTATTCTCTTACCTTCCCTCATAAACTTAACAACATGTATATATGCATTAAATAAAATCCATATGCGTACATAAAATAAAATGCATATATGTACACAAAATAAATTACATATACATACTGTTGCGAATATGGAATTTGGCCTCCATATCCGCTTGTAAATATTCCCCTATTTTCCCCAATACTCCCCAACTATCCCCAATCCCCCATTCCCTAGTCCCATTGTCTGTAAACAACACTCTGTAGAACCGACCTTCTCCTTTTTCCCCCATTAAATGTCGTGCCCAGGTCCACCGCACCACATGTAGACAACTTTCGGACATCTTGCTAGTTATTCTTAGTCTATGTCAGTTAAGGCCTCGTTTCCATTAATTATGACTCTTCGTTGCACCAGAATGTGATTATATGGCACCAGTAGTGAGTTTAGGACCTTTCCCATACCTCCTCCCATCTTCTTCCCCGTCTACAACAACAGAGGGGCACGGCGCTGCGCGGGGGGGGAGTGTGCGTCCTCCCACGGGCTCGGTTAGCCGCCATCAACAACAATTACAACAACAACGACGCTCCGGACCATGCGCTCCACGGGGTTACCACGAAGGGGCTCCTTGTCAGCTCCTCGTCAGGGGTGGAGCCGGTAACCCCCCCCGCACGCACCCAATGAGAAGCAACGTGCCGATTCCACGAGGCGGAGCTAACGAGCCGAGGGCGTGTCACTCCCCGCCGGATATAGGCGGCCACGTAGCGGACGTGACGTCAGATGCGCCCCGAGCTTGAGCCTTGAGAAGCCAAGAGAGCCACCTCCGAGCGCTGAGAGACCTCCTGCATCTTTTGGACCGAGTCGATCCTGCCCTGAGCCCAGGTGCACCTGGAGCCATCGATACCCGCTTTCCTGCCATCAATCCCCGTGTGAGTCAGCCTTGTCCCGTTTACCTGTCGTCTGTTGGGGTTAATATAAGGTTGTGTCTAAGTGCCTATCTTCCTTTGCTGTCCCTCTCGTCCCTGTAATCTGACCTTCCGTAACGAATATAATCTCCTCCGGAGGTCTTGAGAACTGAACCCTTGGAGTCGTGTCATTTGAAACCCAGCCGTGTGTCCTTTTCCTTCATTGCCCTAGCATAGCGCGACTAGTCAACGTTCGAGTATAATCTTGTGCAGACGTGGTCATACCAAAACCGCTCGGTAAATAACATCCAAGCCACGTCTGTAACAATTGGTGTCGAGGAGTGGAATTCGAACCCGGGACTAAATTTATTAGGCCCAAATTTGTAACAAGTAGAATCGATTCGGAGCGCGTTTCCCGCGCGTTATTAGGCCCAAATTTGTAACAAGTAGAATCGATTCGGAGCGCGTTTCCCGCGCGAAATTATAACGGCGAAATTTGAATTTGTTTTACGAAAATAAAAAAACCGAATTTTGAAAGTCGCGCTATGGCGGATCAAGACAGCTGGGGTCCGGTAAAGGAGAGTGAGGTAGGGTCGATCCAGGACCAAATTGAGGGACAAGAGGAGAGCGAAGCAGTGAGGGCGGCAGGTTCGCAAAATAGCGCCGTCACGCACGAAGTAGCGGGCGCGCAAAATGGCGCCTCGCAAGAGCGCGTGGTAGCCGAGCCCGCTGTATCAACGGGCTTTAACATGCAGCCGATTGACATGCAGGCCCTCATTGCGCAGTTACAGGCAGCTGTACAGATGAGTATGGAGAGCCAAATTGAGCGATTGGGTGAGCGGTTGGGAAACCGGATGGAGGCTCAGAATGAGCAATTGGGGGTAATGGGGAACCGGATGGATGCTCAGGGTGAGCAATTGTGGGTAATGAGGGACGAAGCGAGGGCTCGGAGTGAGCGATTGGGGGTAATGGGAAACCAAATGGGGGTAATGAGGGACGAAGCGAGGGGTACCAGTGAGGGATTAGACAATAATTTTAAGGGATTAGACAATAATTTTAAGGGATTAGACATGAAATTTGGGAAATTAGACGATAGATTAGGGGAAATACAGGAGGGGTTAACGGGGGTAGAAAACAGAATGGCCGCTCAAGAGAATCAAATGGAAGGGATGCAAAAAGGGTTAGAGGGGTTAGAAAACACCATGGAAGGCAAATTGAGGGACATGAGGGACCAAGCGGAAAGGGAAGTTAACCAAATGGGGCAGCAGATAGAGGGGGTCAGAATGGGGGTAGAAACCAAACTGGATGCTCACAGGGAGGAAATGGAGCAGATGAGGGTGGCATCTGGGCAGGAGATGCAAGTGATGGGAGAGGAGATCAGAAGAGGAGTGAGTGAGGAGGTCGGAGGAGTGCGCGAGGAGGTGAGGCACTGTAAGGAGCACATGGAGAAGGAGGTGAGAAAGGGGACTGTAAAGTTACAAGGGGGCATAGAGGTCCTGACGCAGGAGGTGGAACAGCTGACGGAGGGACAAAAAGGACTAACGAAGCAGGTTCAAAGGAACACTGCGGTATTAGGAGGGTTAAAAGTGACACAGAAAGAACTAAAAGACGACTTGATAGCGACGAAGAGGGAATGTCAGATGGTACGTGAGGGACTGACAACGAGGTTGGACGAGGTGGTAGAGGTAATGGAGACGAAGGACCGGCAGGTGAGGACGCACATGGAAACGGTCAAGGTAGCCTTGGAGGACGAGCTTGAGGAGACGTACCGGGGAATAAAAGAGGTGAAGCACAAATTAGAAGAAGTGGAAGAAGGGATGAACGAAATTAAGAAGCGACGGAGAGGGGATAAGAAAGAGATAAAAGAGGAGATAAAAGAATTGGTCCAAAGTCTGTGTTTGGATCGTGATGATGTGCTCATTAACCGGATGAGGGATTCGCAGGTGATGGAGGAGAAGCGAAGAGGAAGAGGACCCGGTGTAAGTGGTGACCAATATGGTCGTGCGTATGATGCGCCAGGGGATTTAAGAAGCTTGGGGGTCGAGATAGACCCGGGTGTTCGTGAGAGGCCGTTGGTGAAGTGTGCGACAGGTCTGGTGTGCGAAAAATGAGGTGTGCAAGAAAGTCCGACTCTGGGGTGTGTGAGGAAAAAGTGCGTGCCAAGGAGTGAGTGTGCTGGCGAGAGTGAGTCGGTCGTAGCGCGTGTGCGAGGGAGCACGTGGAAGCGCGGGGTGGTGAGTGTTACAGAGGGTGTGACGGGAGAGTGTGCGCAAGAGTGTGCGCGAGAAAGGTGTGTGACGGACAGGTGCATGAGGAAAGAGTGCGCTGTCAGAAGTAAGGAAGAGTGTCCACCTGTGGTGAGTGTTACAGAGGGTGTAACGGGAGAGTGTGCGCGAGAAAGGTGTGTGACGGACAGGTGCATGAGGAAAGAGTGCGCTGTCAGAAGTAAGGAAGAGTGTCCACCTGTGGTGAGTGTTACAGAGGGTGTAACTGGAGAGTGTGCGCGAGAAAGGTGTGTGACGGACAGGTGCATGAGGAAAGAGTACGCTGTCAAGAGTGAGGGTGAGTGCGCTGTCAAGAATGGAGGTGAAAGTAGTGAGAGTGACATGGAGCGTGAGTTAGTTGTGACAGGTGAGCGAGGATGTACACCTGGGATGGAAGGATGCACACCTGGAATGGTAGAGCGTGAGTGGGAATGCACGCTGGAGTTGGTGGTGAGGCACGTGGTTGGGTGTGTGAATGAGGACACACCTGTGATTGTCACAGAGGAGGTGACCGAGGAGGGGGCGCGAAGAGGTGTATTGGTGAGGTGTGCGAACAACGAATGTGTGCCAAAGTGTTCGGTGGTCAGGTGTGTGACCAAGGCTGTGAGTGGAATGGGTGTACCTGGGTGTGTAAGGAAAGGTACGAGGAGCATGGGCACGGCTGGATGTGTGAGCAAGGAACGGGCTGCGGGGTGTAAGCGTCCAGGTGAAGCATCGATGTTAGACGGGGTAGAGTTTAGAACGACTTATAGCCGAATCGGGCCCTCGGTGCGTGCTGGGCCTCGCTTTGAACGGCCGCGTCCGTGCTCCACTCGGTGGAGCGGGCAGGCCGATAGGAAGGGTCGTTATGGCGACCACGTTTTGTTGAGACGTGCCGGCAGGTCGAGATCGGGACATTGGATGGCTCCACGCCGAGGTGATGCGTGGGATCTCGGCCCGGGTAAGCCCCCGTCCCTGCACCGAGTGCCGGACGCATCCAGCTGCTGGCACAAAACAACCAGCATCCATTGCTTGGCTTTACGAAGCCGGGCTTTGGACAGGGATTGGCGCACCGAGAGGTATTAGTGAGTCGACTGGGTGATGAGGTTAGTGTTTTGGACCCAAAATTAGAGAAAAACAAAATTTGATGATTGGCAAGGGATTGGCAGTAGTGATTGGCAGATGATGGGCAGTGATTGGCAAATTTTTAATTTGTTGAAATTTGATGTGCAAAATTGGTAGTGAGAGACCCCCGATGTGGTGGGATGGCAAATCCACCATCCCTCACAGTTGGGGGGCAAAGGAGCAATAGCTTATGGGGTGTATGGCAGTGAAAACTAGCCCGGGTGGGTTAGGATATGGTGTGTAGGGATCTAGCGAAGATGACATTAGGTGACGTTAAGTTTAGTTAGTGACTGATACCTGTAGTGGGGACGCAGGTAGATTAGTGTGGATGATAATGACGAGGGAGCGCAATAGTTTAAAGGGACGACTGGGAAGCGCAAGTTTCAGAAGGGAGTAGTTAGCTGAGATGATGCCGTGTGTGTGAGAATTGAACAGGTGTGATTGCACAGGTGTGCAACTGGATAGGTGTGTGGAACAGTGTATGAGTAGTGAGTGTTGTGGATCAGCGCGAATGCGCTTGGGGAGAGAAGGGTGCAGGTGGCACCAGGTGTGAGAGCACAGGTGTGCAAGTACAGGTGTGTGGAGAGAGTTGGAGTAAGTGGTACGGAGTGGTGTGCATGGTGCGAAGGTGTGGATGGGGGAAGAGTGGACCCCTTTCACGAGTACCCGGGGCGGGTAGTGTAAGTGTTAGGTAGAGGGTACAGGTAAATTGTGGTTGGATATTGGCATTTGGGGTGCGGTTGCAGAATGGTGTTGTGAATGGGTGCATTAGTGTTGTGGAAATGGCTGGGCGTGTAGCCTGTTAGTGTGTGTAGTTGGTTGGGCACTCCACCACTGTGAGGATGTCGGCCAGGTGAGGCCGCAGGCGGGCTCTGGGAGCCGGTAGAGTTGTGGATGGGGCCCGAGGATCCGGAGGATGGACCCGGGTAGCCCAGTGCCAGAGAGGGCACCGAGTGGGGAGAGTGCCAGAGGGCCTTCCCCAGGTAGTTAGGTTAGGGTGAGGAGCAGGTAAGCTCGGAGGCAACTGCAGTGGTGGAGGTGTGCAGGTGGGTAGACCCACTGGGAGAGGTACACGCCACAGCCCAGAAATTGTGCGAGGGCACCGGGAGATGAATCGGGGGAGTGAGACCCCAAATTGAAGAGCACCACAGTTTGGCCAATGGGAATTGGTTTTTAGAACCCATAGTGTAAGAGGGCCAATGGTTTGGCCGGAGAAAGACCCCGGGTAGTGTAAAGTTGTTAAAGTCACTTAGGAAATAGTTAGGATTGATGAACCTGTCGCACCATACGCAGCCACTTACCTGTGGTGATGATGATGACTCCACACCTGTGTTTTCTTTGTTTTGTTGCAGGAAATGAGATTGCTGTGGATTTGTGAGACGCATCACGACGTGGATGAGACATTGGGGTGATTCCATCTCTCCCTCCCTAGGAGGGACTGATGATGAATTGGTAATGGCAAATTTTGATGTTGAGTTGAAAATGGCAAATTTTGATGAGAGTTGAAAATGGCAAATTTGATTGGTTAGGAGGGAGAGAAGACGAATTTGGTTTATGGGAGGAACGGGGAAGACAGTAGGGATGTTTGTTGATTTGTAAAATAGATGTTTATGGGTAGTGTTGTGTTTTGTGGATACAGTAAGGGGGTAAGGGAGGGGCCATGTAGGTTACCTGGTGGGGGGGGCGTACGATAGGAACGTACCTGTCTCACCTGGTTCCCATGTGCCCCCAGTGTGCATCACCTTGTATTGCGTGCACTTTTGCGCCCTTACCACCTTACTCACTTGTCTGCTTCTTTTGTCTCCCACCGCCGAGGATCTGGCTTTGGGGTAGAGAGAGAGGAGAGAGAGGTGCTGGCTTCGCAGTTGTGGGCCTGCACTTTCGCTGCTTGCTGCTTGGATCGATACACCATATGGACCGCAATGTTTGTGGCCACCCACAATGGACCGCAGTTCTTTTGCGGCCAAGCACCACCCATGGATGGACCTATGGGTCAACGTGGCACCTATGCCAAACAGGTGAACCACTAACAGTTGGCCCCCTGACGGCCACAATATAGAAATGGACGCGGTTGGCGCCTTTCTTTATTTTTGAAAAGAAGTAAGAAGGCCAAGTGCACCACACGAAGGCAAGACCAGCAGCAGCCACACAATGATTCATAAACACTTTATTGGTGCACCGGATGGTGCTCACTGTGTGATGGGGTGGTGCTTGATGCTTGGAAAGGGGTGCTCTGCACATTATTAAAGGCCGTAGGCCACAGAGCACTCGTGGGTTGGTGTATCGATGCTGGCAAGCGTGCTCTCTCTATGCATAACATCTGCATGTGTTCCTCCAAAAACAGGTCCTGGATCGTAGTGTAAATATCAGCGTAGTCGTGTAAATAATGCTCCCTACCGGCTGTATGTTTAGTTTGAGGATTCTTTCCGGATTCGGTTATCCTGTGGGTGTGTTTCTGTGAGGAGAAGGGTGCAACGTCGCAGGGGGACATATTTACTCATTTGTGAATATCTGTAAAACTGTCGCACTCAGGGTAGAGTTAATAGTAGAGGGAACTACATTGCGTGCCACACTAAAGTAGGTAAAAATTTATCGGGTCGGGACGCCCCGAGGGTAGAGAAGGGTGCAATGTTGCGAATATGGAATTTGGCCTCCATATCCGCTTGTAAATATTCCCCTATTTTCCCCAATACTCCCCAACTATCCCCAATCCCCCATTCCCTAGTCCCATTGTCTGTAAACAACACTCTGTAGAACCGACCTTCCCCTTTTTCCCCCATTAAATGTCGTGCCCAGGTCCACCGCACCACATGTAGACAACTTTCGGACATCTTGCTAGTTATTCTTAGTCTATGTCAGTTAAGGCCTCGTTTCCATTAATTATGACTCTTCGTTGCACCAGAATGTGATTATATGGCACCAGTAGTGAGTTTAGGACCTTTCCCATACCTCCTCCCATCTTCTTCCCCGTCTACAACAACAGAGGGGCACGGCGCTGCGCGGGGGGGGAGTGTGCGTCCTCCCACGGGCTCGGTTAGCCGCCATCAACAACAATTACAACAACAACGACGCTCCGGACCATGCGCTCCACGGGGTTACCACGAAGGGGCTCCTTGTCAGCTCCTCGTCAGGGGCGGAGCCGGTAACCCCCCCCGCACGCACCCAATGAGAAGCAACGTGCCGATTCCACGAGGCGGAGCTAACGAGCCGAGGGCGTGTCACTCCCCGCCGGATATAGGCGGCCACGTAGCGGACGTGACGTCAGATGCGCCCCGAGCTTGAGCCTTGAGAAGCCAAGAGAGCCACCTCCGAGCGCTGAGAGACCTCCTGCATCTTTTGGACCGAGTCGATCCTGCCCTGAGCCCAGGTGCACCTGGAGCCATCGATACCCGCTTTCCTGCCATCAATCCCCGTGTGAGTCAGCCTTGTCCCGTTTACCTGTCGTCTGTTGGGGTTAATATAAGGTTGTGTCTAAGTGCCTATCTTCCTTTGCTGTCCCTCTCGTCCCTGTAATCTGACCTTCCGTAACGAATATAATCTCCTCCGGAGGTCTTGAGAACTGAACCCTTGGAGTCGTGTCATTTGAAACCCAGCCGTGTGTCCTTTTCCTTCATTGCCCTAGCATAGCGCGACTAGTCAACGTTCGAGTATAATCTTGTGCAGACGTGGTCATACCAAAACCGCTCGGTAAATAACATCCAAGCCACGTCTGTAACAATACGTAAAATAAAATAGCATACATGAAATAAAATACATGTACATACGTAAAATAAAATAGCGTACATGAAATAAAACACATATACGTGCATAAAATAAAATACATATACATGCATAGAATAAAATACATATACGTGCATAGAATAAAATACATATACGTGCATAAGATAAAATACATATAGTCTAGTAGGAAGACTAGGTCCCCCTGCACCCCCCGGAGATATACTTCTAATCAGTGTTTCTAGATTGGAAAAAATGTGTAGAAAATGACTAGCTATGGCCCCAAGCTGAAAAAATGTCCCACATACCATTTTTATGCAAATTACTGCTGCCATTATCAAAAAAACGATTTTTGACATATCTCAGCCAATATTGCAGATAATTGAAAAATGAAGGTGTCTAGACCCATGTTTTGAAGGGCATAGATCATGATAGAACTATTCATAACATGATTACATGTGTCTATGGTATACTAGTATGCATATTAATGCTGTAATTACAAAATAATCAGTTTTACAAATGATAAGGATACGTTAATACTGCAGATAACTTAACATGGTACATAAGGGGTCTAAACCCAGGTATTTTCAAGGTTAAATGTCAACAAGATGCTCCTGAGTCTTGCATAGGGGCGGGACATTGGCAGTAACATTGGTACCACTCAACTTTTCTTCCCACCATTGACTTTGTATTGCGAGAGATTTTCACTTGCTTATTTAAAGGTTTCTCACCCAGCCCACGTAAAATCTACCAACTCCTGCTGTTAACTCCCAAACATATTTTTTTATGTTATCCAATCACAGTGCAGAAATGACAGACTAGAGATCCAAATTAGTGCTGCTATAGCTGCCATTTTACATTTCCATCCATGTAACATGCGCGCTCGCGCGCTCGTATCAATTGGTAATGTCGCGCGCTCGTATCAATTGGTAACGTTGATGTTATTGAATACCTCAGTTGAAAGTTCAGTCTTCCATTCCATCTGTGTGTTGTTCTTGGTATTCATCCTCCAATCTAGCCAGGTAAGATGCTAACTATAATGTTACTCACACTCTTGACTTCAGTTTCTGCATGAAATCATAAACAGGCAGAATAACAGCTGAGCCAGCTAGCACCATGTTAGCTAACGTTAAAGCTAGCCTCATCTATGTACAGTATGTTCCTAATGTCGGTGTAACTTAAACTTTTGTTAATGCCAAACATGAGACATATCTGTTGACTTCTGTATATGAATTGAACCAGAAAGAGGCACGACAGCTGAGCTAGCTACAGTAACTTAGCACAATGTTTCATTGGCCTAGATAGCTAACGTTAGTGTGGAAGAATTTAGATGTTTTAGCTATTAGCACTTTTGATGCCACTAAACATGGTTTAGTCAGCTAAAAAGTACCCTAGTGTAGAACATGACTCAGAACCTCTGTTACCTCACTGAAAACTCAGAGCCTCCTTTCACAGGCACTTTTAACATCATTCGTGATTTCTTATTTGTCATTTAACAGTGATGGTAGACATCGACAGCAAGCATGCCCAAAAGAAAACGGAGTGTAGAACCTGCAGCCCAAAGCTCTCCTCCTACATGCATCCTTCATGTACCATCCATGTCTGATCATGGGGATTTCACGCCCCTCCGTAAAATTAAAGGATCTGCTTCAGAAAAACTGCAACTGCTTCAAAAGATCCGGGATAGACGTCTCAACCAACCGCATGACTCCCCATGTCGTATGCAATCAGTATGTGATCAGATCCCGGCAACTCTTCCTGATGACCTAGAAAGAGTAGGATATCACAGCAAGTGTTATAAGCACTTTGTCCGCCACTTTCATCGTCTGGGAGATGATACAGAACCAGGGCCATCAACCTCATCATGGCATCACTCTCCTCGTAAACCAGGAGGTTCTGCTGAACCCATCTTCCCGCCAGAGTGTATATTTTGTGAGAAAGTTGAGACCAAAGATGCTCATCGCAATACTGAGAGGCCTACAACCTTCCCATCCTTTAAAAACAAAGAAAATGCATGGGAGCAAATCGAAACACGGGCTGAGAAAATGGGTCTCTATCGACTCCATCGAAAGGTGAAAAACAAAGACCTCTTTGCATGTGAGGCCAAACACCATCCGTCATGTTTTAAAGCTTTCCGCACAGCATTCTACAACTATGAGCGTGCGATTCACAGAGCCGAAGCACCAAAGGAGCAGGCTTGCATGTCAGCCGCCCATGAAAAGGCATTCAACTCAGTACTGGAACACATTCAAACCCAGGTCATCCAGCAGAATAAAGTTCTACAGCTTTCTTCCTTGCGCTTGCTCTATGTCGAGGAACTGAAACTGAATGGATATGAGAACTCAAATTATCGGTCAGAGAAACTACTGAAACGCCTACAGAATGACCCAATCAAGGAGCATATCCACTTCACGAAGGTTGATCATGACAAATGTGATGTCATTTCTTTCTGGCTTGTGCACAGCTCAAACATAACAGTTTCCAATGCTCTCGCACGAGCATTCACACTCGGAAGCACAAACAAGAACCAAAATGTTGCCCTCCAACTTCGCCAGGGTATTCTACAGGCTTTCAGAGAGTGTAAAGACCAACCATGGCCACCAACAGCTGAAGACATGGAGCTCAATCCTGAAGACATCCTACCTCCAGACCTTGTCCGCTTTCTCAGCGTGCTAATGACTGGCAAGGAGGGCATCGAGACAGAAAAGGTGAAGCGTCTGGTCTTCTCCATTGGACAAGATCTGTGCCGTGCAGTGTCAGATGGAAAATGGAAGTTACCAAAGCACATTCTCCTCTGTGTGACTGTAAGGCACCTGTTCCGAAGCAAACAGCTCACCACAATACTACACAGGCTTGGACACTCTGAGAGCTACGATTTCGCCTTGGAGTTGGAAACTGCTCTCGCCAAGGTCCTGGATGAAGTCTCAACTTATCGTACACCACAAATTGTGACAGGAGAGGGCAACCTTGTATTCCACTGTGAGTGGGACAACTTGAATAAAACCACTACCAGTGTGCACGGCAGCAACATTGTAAACAGTGCTGGAGGAATCATGGTGCAGGAGGTCAAGCCCGGGTTCGAGAGCAGCAAGGACCGAATGCTACCTACCATCAATAGGTCACAACAGCGTAGCCTGAAGGTCGACACACCAAAAACTCTCCCACCCTTGCACTTTACTTCGCACATACCTTCGTGAATGGCGATTCAATTTGTAATTTTTCCTGAAAAAAAGGTGATTACCTGTGATGTTTGTCTAGATCTGAAACTGGCAGTGACTGGTGATTGAAATGCGGTGCCTTTTTGTGTTTCAGGTCGAGGTACGTGAACTCCCCACGATCTACAGCAACCAGGAAGAGACTGATACCAGGGTGGTTCTGTACCTCCATCATGCTGCTACCATCGGATACAAGAACGCTGTAGTCAGAACACCGGACACAGACATCCTCCTGATCCTGCTCCACCATGCCCACAACATCAAGCTGACGGTGTACCTGGATACAGGGTCAGGGAAGCATCGCCAACTTGTCAACGTCTCTGAGCTGGCAGAATCCCTGGGAGAGGACTACTGTGCCACTCTCCTGGGGTACTATGTGTTCAGCGGAGAAGACTGCACCAGTGCCTTCAAAGGGAAGGGAAAAGTCGGGCCCTTGAAAAAGCTGGAGAAGAATCCCAGGTTTCACAGGGCATTCGGTGAACTGGGTGACAACTGGGATGCCAACCCTGAGGTGGAGAGGCAGTTAGAAAAATTCACCTGTGTGATGTACGGCCAGAGTCGCGAGTCATCAGTGGACATTGTCCGTGCCAAGCTGCTACGAAAAATGGTGGGAGAGGACAAGACCCTCACATCCAAGTCCAAGGTTGATCTGGCTCGCCTTCCTCCATGCCAGTCTGCCCTGAAGCCGCACATCCAGCGTGTGAACCACCGCGTAGCATTGTACAAAAGAGCCGATCAACCTATCATCGAAAAGCCAAAACCTTATGAGGAGCAAGGATGGATAAGGACTGATGAAGGACTGTTGAAACCAATGTGGTCCAGTGGTCCCATCCTACCAACCTCACTGGTGGATCTTCTGAACACAGGAGAGCACGAAGAGGAGGAGGAAGAGGAAGGAGAAGAAGAGTTTGACTCTGACGATTTCGATGAAAATGATGATGACTGACTCAGTGTAGAATCACTAATGCTAATGATGTTTATCTAAAACAAGCAAGAGAAGAGTGGTCACATTGAGTGCTAGGACTATTTTGACAGTTGTAATATTTAGAAAAATAAAACTTTGTGTTAACGTCTGTGTAGACGGACCTTAATATGAGTCTATTATTTCGTAAAACTGTGATTATTTTGTAAATAAAGCACTAATTAGCATACTAGTATACCATAGACACATGTAATCATGTTATGAATAGTTCTATCATGATCTATGCCCTTCAAAACATGGGTCTAGACACCTTCATTTTTCAATTATCTGCAATATTGGCTGAGATATGTCAAAAATCGTTTTTTTGATAATGGCAGCAGTAATTTGCATAAAAATGGTATGTGGGACATTTTTTCAGCTTGGGGCCATAGCTAGTCATTTTCTACACATTTTTTCCAATCTAGAAACACTGATTAGAAGTATATCTCCGGGGGGTGCAGGGGGACCTAGTCTTCCTACTAGACTAATATACATGCATAAAATAAATGCATATATGTGCATAAATTAAAATAAATATATGTACATAAAATAAAATACATATACATACAAAAAATAAAATAAAACTAGAATGGCACTCAGTAGAGCGCATACCTCCACGAGGCTGAACAGTTTGTGGTTTGTATCCCACTGATGGTCTGGATCTGGATTCGGACCTGAACCAAAATCTAATCAGCTTGTTCTTGTCACCGACCGAACTCATCTACCAAGTTATTCAAAACTCGTCCATAACTTTTTGAAATATCATGTTATGGATCGGTTTTAGCCCGATCTCTCAATGGTGATGAATCACTTGGGAATTAAATAATTATCGTATTCGAATCCATATTCAGATCACAAAAATCGAATCGATTAGTCCTCGTCACACACACAACCTTTCCACGAAGTTTCGTGCAAATCCGTCCATACCTTTTTGAGATATCCTGCTATATGTCGTTTTTGGCCCGAACTCCCAATGATGAAGAATCACTTTAAAAATCCTACTCGCCGGGTCCGAATCCGGATCTTCACCAAAATCGAATCATTTCGTCCTTGTCATATACACGACCTCTCTGTCAAATTTCGTCTGCATCCGTCCACAACTTTTTGAGATATCTTGTTCACAGACAAACAGACAGACAGACAGGAGTGCAAACATAACCTTCATCCACCTTTGGTGGCGGAGGTAACAACGCACATAAAATAAAATCCATATACTTGCATAAAATAAAATAAAACGTCCATAAAATATCCTTCAATTTGATATGACTATTTATGACTATATTGCACACATTTACAAGAACTTGATTCTTGTTCAAAGTACATTTAGGGGACATGACCATCAGTGACCTCAAAATGACCTTCAGAGTTATGAAAAAAATGGAACCATATTTTATTGTATATCTCATACATTTGTGACGTCATATAGCTTGGGTGTCAATATTTATCATGAGATTCCGACGGCAGAGTATATTCTCCCATGTGCGCCTGCACTAAAAACATCAAAAGGAATAAGAAAATAGGGTAAACTAGAAGGGCACTGAGTAGAGAGCAAACCTCCGCCTGATTGGCCATCTCACTCAATGGTGAAGAATCACTTTAAAAATTCTAATAGCTGTATCCGGATCTGGATCTTCAACAAAATGGAACCGATTCCTCCTTGTCACACAAACAACCTGTCTACCAAGTTTTGTCCAAATCCATCCATAATTTCTTGAGATATCCCACAATGTATAGTTTTTGGCCCAATCTCCCAATGGTGAAGAATCGCTTAAAAAAAAAAAATTCTCATATCCGAATCCACATTCAGATATTCACCAAAATCGAATCTCTTTGTCGTTGTCAGACACCCAACCGGTTTACCAAGTGTCGTCCAAATCCATCCACAACTTTTTGAGATATCCAGCTATGTATCGTTTTTGGCCCGATCTCCCAATGTAGTCCAGTCAAAATGTGAATGGACCCGCCACTAATTGCAAGAGAAACGAAGTAATACTTTTCTGAGACCTTGATGTCTACTAAATATCTGCCCAAAATTATACTTAAATATATTGAGTGGAACATGGTTTTTCAGGTCCTTTCCGATTTGGGAACTTTTCGGACTACCGCAATGTTTGGAAATTAATTCTATGACAATATCACTCTTAATAATACACCAAATCAACTCTAAATTATTTATTTAACCATGTTTGAATACACTACCACAACTATTTGTACCCAATGTCCTTCTGTCCGTTCACAATATTTAACACGTCACTTCCTCTCTTCCATGGTCACTATCATCAGCATCCTCGAAAACGTCCGCTGATTCGTCTGCATTTGCACAAATACCTCTGCACTCCCTACATGCAAATGTGCAAGGCAGCCCAAGTTTCCGACAACCACAACGTTTATCACTGCAACCACCCTTGCAAGAACACCTAACCAGCTTTAGGAGATAGTCTGGTGCTGCAGCGAGGTCAGAATGCATAGGGATCATCCTGGTGTCCATGATCCTCCATCCCCAGTCAAGCGGGTTGAGTTTGTGTCCTTTCCACTCCTGAACCTGTTGGAATACCCGTAGGCTGTGATATTTGGAAGCTGAGCTCGTGGGCGGAAGTACCCGTGGGTGCAACGATGTTTTGTTTGTTGTCACCTTAGCATGAAATTTTGCTTCCCTCAATTCGTTCAAATTGTCTGATGGTTTGCCTCCGTACACACAAACCATTGCTCTGTCTCCTGCAGCAATGACCTCATCCTGTGTTGACCCTTTATTGCCGAAAATTAGGGCCTCTTGCTGGAACATTTCATTGTCCTTGAACAGTTTGAGTCCAGTGCCTTTGCCGATCCCAAAGACCCTTGATGTCGTGTCGCATCCCAGGTACGCATGGATGAAGAGAATGTTTTCACAGACAGTATCACCCAGAGCCTCTCTGACTTTGCCAATGTCCAAGTATTGTCTTGGATTCAATGAACCCTTTTTCGGCTCCGACATTAAGTAGAGAGTGTGCGCAGTATTCTTGCGAAAATAGTAGCACAGTAGTATCAACAAGTCAGTGTCTTCGCCAACAAGAACAATGTTGGATTTTGAAGAGCTACAAACTGCAGTTGTTGCTATGAGTAGGTCCGCATCCCCACTCGCATGAAGCACTTCACAATGAGATTCTACCAGTTTCTCACCAAGAATGTCTATGAATTGTTGCTCGTTCTCCTTGTTCCGAAGAAACTCTTCCTTCTTGACAGAAAGCGTCATGGTTTGAGAAAAAGATACCTTCACTGATGGTCGCTCACCCCTTTTCTGATGGGCACAGTCTTTCGTTGAGGGACCTTCACGATAGCCATCAAACACGACGATAGCATGCCCGTAATGCCTACTAACATATTTCAGGTAGCGGTCAAGAATATCCTTGTACTGTTCACCTGACCGCCACGGTATGCGCTGCAATAGGGCACCGCCATCGAGTACGTATTGTATATCGGACGGTTGTGCAGTATCGGCAGGTGCCAAGGATTTGATTGCTGAGGCTAACGCTGGCTTATTGGCGGACAGCAAGGCATATTTGGTCTCGAACAAAGATGGAGGATATGTGCATAACTCACAAAGGAGTGCTTTGGATAAGTCTCCTACTTCAGTGCCAGCGATCACAAGTCTCTGGAAGAGTAACTGAGGGTCGATATTGATGTCTCCGTCTGGTGTCTTCATTGCAGACTCTGAGTCCATAGTTATGGCTTGACCCTTCTTCTTGAAGCTGTATTCAAGCACACGTTTACCACTCATCTGGCCCAAGAGCCTTTCTCCCACAGTTTTCGCCTCATCAAACATTCACCGTTGTCTGGGAAACTATACCAGTGAAAATGTTGTGAAGAGTATCGTCGTCTTGAAAGGGATCCCTCTCATGAAGAAACTCAAGCATTTTCTGGGTATCAGCTACATCATTCTTCTGTCTAGACTTTGATAGATCCTTGTGCTGTTCACTTGTCACATACATCACATCAGTGAGGTGTTGGAGGGCGTTGTTCACCTCTGCAAAGAAAGGACTAGCCATGACCCAGACTGAGCGTTGTGTCTCTGTCATCCCTCGTCCCCTGGTCAGACCACCTGATGTCTTCAGACTTCTCATAAGTACTTGTTCGATGACTAAATCCTAAATATAATACGACTTACATTCACAATGACCACAGCGTTTAACTGTCCTCAGCACACTGATCAAATCTCTCACTGCAAGCGTCACTCCACCTCTCGTTCACGGCTCTCGTTCAATCTGAAAATAAAGTTTGATCCACTCATTATAATTGAGTATAATTTTATGTATTTGTTCAGAGGATCGACAGGTTTCAGAAAAATATCATTTTTTCTCTCTTGCAATTAGTGGTAGGTTAGGGGTAAAAGTTCGCTAGAATGACTGGACTAATGGTGAAGAATCACTTAAAAAATTCTCGTAGCCGGATCCGAATCCGGATCTTCACCAAAATCGAATCATTTCGTCCTTGTGACACACGTTACATCTCTGCCAAATTTCGTCCGAATCCGTCCACAACCTTTTGAGATATTTTGTTCACAGACAAACAAACAGACGGGGGTGAAAACATCACCTCCACCTTCAGTGGAGGAGTTTAAAATATGGAAGTCGGACGAGACAGCAAAATGGACAATCTATCTATAATTCCAGTAATCTCTGTCTGTACGTTTGTACGTTTGTCTGTGACCGCTGTTTCTCGACAACCACGAGTCCGATATACTTTTAACTTGCCAGGTATATTGCTGGGGACCCGAGGATGTGCCTTTTCAAGGTTTCATATTAATCGGACAATTACTTACCGAGCTATGTCCAAAAAACGATTCAACCAATCAGAGAGCAGCGAACGATCGCGTGTGCCGAACGTGGCGGACACACTCTGCCTCGGATGGCACATTTGACAGCGTATTCATTTATTTCACGTTGGAAAACTATGTTGCCGTTAAACTATGTTTTAATAAAGTTTTAAAACTAATAAAAACGAATTTGCGATTCATTCGCTTTCCTGCGCGTTTGTGCACGCGATGGCGATTTCTTTACCAAACTCCGGAAGCCGTTCGCTTTGGACCAAACCATTTCATGTAAATAGAGGGGGGGGGATTGTCACCACTCGCAAGCCGTTCGCTTTGGACCAAACCATTTCATGTAAATAGAGGGGGGGGATATAATTTTAGATATATATATAGTACGGGCATGCCCTAGTCATTTTAATTTCACACTTACTTGAATTGCACGTGGTACAAATAAATTTTTGAAAATGTTCTTTATCCGCCCAGCACGAAAAGCGTCTCCATGACGGTAATTTTTAAAAAGTCCGTTCAAAAAGTGATTTTTTATCGGTGCATACATGCATCGACGTCCTTCACAACGATCGTAAATATAGAGAATCCATACTTATGTTTAGTTATTTTGTATTTATTTAATAGTCAGGTTCACTATGTTAACAAATATAATTTCGTTCAAAAATTTTGGGATGAGCAAACCTGTACATTTTTGGAATCATCAGAGCATGGAGAATCCGAAAATCAATGTTGGCATTTGCACAGACACCTGCATGGCCGCCATTTTGGATTTCAAAATGGCCGCCATAAAATACATATTTTGCGCTATCTCGGCTTCTCGTCAACCTAGAAACTTGATTAAATATGCTAACCCTATGTTTTCTGGGTCAAGGAATCCAATAAAGTCCTTAAAATAGTGCTCAGGATCATAGAAAAGCAACAAACAAAGGTGATTGAAAACCATTGTCTTTATATTTGTGATATAACTGTATTACATAATACATGATACTGCAAGTCCTTTGAAGTTATAGGTATGGGTTTATAAGGACAAGTAAAAAAAAAAAAAAAGTTTCTCGTCCGGACTTTTTTGAAAAAAGGAGGGAGGCCATTACTATTTACTATTTTCATTTTTTTTCCTATTTTTTTCCAAGATGGCTGCCATGAATTGAATGACCAATTCTGCCATGACCTATTGAATGACCAACTCACTCCAATTCTGCCAATCCTGATCTCGTTCCCTTCTTTCCCACTCTTTTTCCCTCGCACTCTTCCCTTCTGTCATCTTCACCACCGATTAAAGTTAATTTCTGTAAAAACTCTTCCACTCCCCCCACATTTTTTGGCTTGTGGGATTTCTAACTTTTCCATGAGGTGTATTTTCAGTTACCATGTTTCTTGTGGAACGCTCGTCAAGTGGCTTAAGCACTCCAGCAAGCACTCCATTCGAAACCGGTGATAAGGAACGGCCGGCTTGGCAAGCGATAGCTAGCTGTTTGGTGACTGAACACACAACCCTGGAATGAGGGACACACGAGAGAAAGGCAACTCGTCATCCGAAAAACAGGCAACACCAATAAACAACAACAACCTTTCAGTGACGTAAACCTCTCAAAATAATAACGGGGATGTATCTTCGAGCTTGGCTTGTGGAATCAGCTTTTTCCTGTTTTTTTCAGCGTTGGATATTTTTTGTGTGGAATACATTTTGGAAAGATAATAGTGTAGACGGAATGCTGTGGTAATACACGTTGGTGCGGGTGAGATAACGATCGATAAACGTAACATAATGGATTTGAAAAGAAGAAGAGGTGTGTGTAATACCGGAAGAAGAGGCGTGCGCAACAGCGGAAGAAGGGGTGTATGTAATGTAATTAGTAATAGAGGAAGAAGAGGCGTGCGATGATGAAGCGTGGATTGGGATTCTTCGCAGCGAGGGAACGAATGTTACAGAGTCGTGAGTAGAGGAAGAGTTGTGGAGATTTCGGGTTTTAAACGTCTTTGTGAGTAACACGAAAGGTGGTGTTAGATTATAATACGTTTCTTTATTACATAACATAACGGCGATCGACAATGGGGAACACCACGTGACCAGTGGCAGCTTTAGTCATTGACATTGGGAGGCTCCGTGTAACCACAATGAAGAGTTAGTTGGACTTCACTACTAGTACTAGTACTAGTACTAGGCCATAACCACGGCAAAGGTAACCGTAGTCGTCGACTGACTGACAATGACATCAACATTGTTTAATCCAAATAATGAACGACTTGGATAAATCGTGTTTCAGTTCAACATTAAAATGAATAATCGGAGATATAAAAACGAGTTTAATTAATTTACCGAGTGAAAGGTCAGACTCGTTTTAGGCATTTTTAACATAACACGAATGTGAGTGTCGGTGTGCTGGAGACACATTTATTGTAACAAGTTCAACGCAGTTTGTGATTCTGTCTGTGAGGTTTTTGGTACGAAATATATTCATAACTAGCACAAGTACCTGTTGTTGCCTGGAGGGGGAGGGGGAGGGGGAGGGGTGGGCGAAGATGGGGTGAGGGGAGAGGTGGAGGCATAGAAGGGGTGGGGGAATAGAGGGAGTGAGGAGAGAGGTGGGGGAAGGTGGATGAATAGAGGGGGTGAGGAGAGAGGTGCAGGAATAGAGGGGGTGAGGACAGAGGTGGGGGAATAGAGGGGGTGTGGGGAGAGGTGGAGGAATAGAGGGGTGGGGGAACGTGGAGGAATAGAGGGGGTGAGGAAAGAGGTGGGGGAAGGTGGATGAATAGAGGGGGTGAGGAGAGGTGCAGGAATAGAGGGGGTGAGGAGAGAGGTGCAGGAATAGAGGGGGTGAGGAGAGAGGTGCAGGAATAGAGGGGGTGAGGAGAGCGTGCAGGAATAGAGGGGGTGAGGAGAGAGGTGCAGGAATAGAGGGGGTGAGGAGAGAGGTGGGGGAATAGAGGGGGTGAGGAGAGAGGTGGGGGAATAGAGGGGGTGAGGAGAGAGGTGGGGGAATAGAGGGGGTGAGGAGAGAGGTGGGGGAATAGAGGGGGTGAGGAGAGAGGTTGGGGAAGGTGGAGGAATAGAGAGGGTGAGGAGAGAGGTTGGGGGAGGTGGAGGAATAGAGGGGGTGATGAGAGAGGTGGGGGAAGGTGGAGGAATAAAGTGGGAGAGGTGGAGGAATAGAGGCGGTGAGGGGAGGGGGTGGGAGATGGAGGAATAGAGGGGGTGATAGAGGTGGGGGAAGGTGGAGGAATAGAGGGGGTGATGAGAGAGGTGGGGGAAGGTGAGGGGAGAGGTGGGGGTTGGTGAGGAATAGAGGGGGTGAGGAGAGAGGTTGGGGTTGGTGAAGGAATTGGGGTGAGGAGAGAGGTGGGGGTTGGTGAAGGAATAAAGGGGTGAGGAGAAAGGTTGGGGAAGGTGGAGGAATAGAGGGGTGAGGAGAGAGGTGGGTGAAGGTGGAGGAATAGAGGGGTGAGGGGAGAGGTGGGTGGAAGGTGGAGGAATAGAGGGTTGAGGAGAGAGGTGGGGGTTGGTGAAGGAATAGAGGGGTGAGGGGAGAGGTGGGGGTTGGTGAAGGAATAGAGGGGTGAGGAGAGAGGTGGGGGTTGGAGAGGGGAGAGGTGGGGTTGGAGAGGGGAGAGGTGGGGGTTGGAGAGGGGAGAGGTGGGGGTTGGTGAGGGGAGAGGTGGGGGTTGGTGAGGGGAGAGGTTGGGGTTGGTGAGGGGAGAGGTGGGGGAAGATGGAGGAATAGAGGGGGTGAGGAGAGAGGTTGGGGAAGGTGGAGGAATAGAGGGGGTGAATGGAGAGGTGGTGGAAGATTGAGGAATAGAGGGTTGGGGGAGGTGGAGGAATAGAATAGAATAGAGGAGGTGAGGGGAGAGGTTGGGGAAGGTGGAGGAATGGAGGAGGTGAGGGGAGGGGAGAGGTTGGGGAAGGTGGAGGAATAGAGGGGGTGAGGGGAGAGGTGGGGGAAGATTGAGGAATAGAGGGGTGGGGGAAGATTGAGGAATAGAGGGGTGGGGGAAGATTGAGGAATAGAGGGGTGGGGGAAGATTGAGGAATAGAGGGGTGGGGGAAGATTGAGGAATAGAGGGGTGAGGAGAGGTGGAGGAATAGAGGGGGTCAAGGGAGAGGTGGGGGAAGGTGGAGGAATGGAGGGGGTGAGGAGAGGTAGAGGAATAGAGGGGGTGAGGGGAGAGGTGGGGGTTGGTGAGGAATAGAGGGGGCGAGGAGAGAGGTTGGGGTTGGTGAAGGAATAGAGGGGGTGAGGAGAAAGGTGGGGGTTGGTGAAGGAAAAGAGGGGTTGAGGAGAGAGGTGGGGGAAGGTGGAGGAATCAGAGGGGAGAGGTGGGGGAAGGTGGAGGAATAGAGGGGGTGAGTAGCGAGGTGGGGGAAGGTGGAGGAATATAGGGGGTGAGGGGAGAGGTGGGGGAAGGTGGAGGAATGGAGGGGGTGAGGTGGGGGAAGATGGAGGAATAGAGTGGGTGAGGAGAGAGGTTGGGGAAGGTGGACGAATAGAGGGGGTGAGGAGAGAGGTGGGGTTGGTGAAGGAATAAAGGGGTGAGGAGAAAAGTTGGGGTTGGTGAAGGAATAGAGGGGTTGAGGAGAGAGGTGGGGGAAGGTGGAGGAATCGAAGGGGTGAGGGGGAAGGTGGAGGAATCGAAGGGGTGAGGGGAGAGGTGGAGGAATAGAGGGGGTGAGTAGCGAGGTGGGGGAAGGTGGAGGAATATAGGGGGTGAGGGGAGAGGTGGGGGAAGATGGAGGAATGGAGGGGGTGAGGTGGGGGAAGGTGGAGGAATAGAGGGGGTGAGGAGAGAGGTTGGGGAAGATTGAGGAATCGAGGGGGTGAGGGGAGAGGTTGGGGAAGGTGGACGAATAGAGGGTGTGAGGAGAGAGGTGGGGGTTGTTGAAGGAATAAAGGGGAGAGGTTGGGGAAGGTGGAGGAATAGAGGGGGTGAGGAGAGGTTGGGGAAGGTGGAGGAATAGAGGGGGTTAGGAGAGAGGTTGGGGAAGGTGGACGAATCGAGGTGGTGAGGAGAGAGGTGGGTGTTGGTGAAGGAGGAGGGGCAGAAGGTTCAATTTCAATTTTTCAATTTTGGTTATTATTCAATTAAAATGGAGACATTGAAGCGCGGTGCTACGCGCGCTTACTTGTATAACAAGAAGGAAGCGGACAACGCGGTAAGTTTAAGAGTCTTTATTATCAGAGCTCAACTGTAGCACTCGCGCACTCCGGGCTGCGCGCCCGGTGTATATCCCGCGGCCACGCCTACCCCTCGGGCGTGGCCGCCGCCCACTTGGTGCGCGGAATGATGCCCTCACGCCAGTGAGCTTTCGTGTCCGCCACACGCGCCCCCCAGAAGTCCCGCGCACCTGGAGGGCCAGTTTGCGGGGCAAACGGATGACCCGGCCGAAGCGCCCTCTGGCGACCGGCGGCATCTGGGGTGCAGGGATGCCAGCTGGGATGCCTCCGGCTGCACTCGGGATGGGTGCAGGACCAGGGGGCGGCGGGCCTGGGCGGTGCCGGGGTTCCCCCCCCCCGGGGGCCGAGCCACCGGCGGTGGGTGGTCCACGTCGAGGTGGGCCGGCTTGAGGCGATCCACCGAGACGTGGTCGGGAGTACCGCCGATGTCCAAGGTGAAATGTTTCACCCCGGTCTCCAGCACGCGGAAAGGCCCGTCGTACGGGGGCCGCAGTGGTGTCCGGTGGGCGTCGTGCCGGATGAAGACGTACTCCGCGGTGCGAAGCTCCGGGGCGACGTGCGTAGGCGGGTGCCCGTGGTGCGCCGTCGGCACCGGGCCGAACCTCCGGGCTGTCTCCTGCAGCGCGGAGCGCTCTTGCGCCGTGGACCATGGTGCCGTGGGGTCGGGGAGGAACTCACCCGGCACCCGCAGCAGTTGTCCGAAGACCAACTCTGCCGTGGATGCGCGCAGGTCGTCCTTGGGTGCCGTCCGGAGGCCCAGCAGGACCCAGGGGAGCCTGTCGACCCAGCCGCCGTCACGGAGGGTGGCCTGGAGCGTGGCCTTCAACGAGCGGTTGAACCGCTCGCACAGGCCGTTGGCCTGGGGGTGGTAGGCCGTGGTACGGTGCAGCTGGACCCCGAGCCCCCGCGCCACCGCCCCCCAGAGCTCCGAGGTGAACTGGGGGCCGCGGTCGGACGAGATGTCCGAGGGGGCGCCGAACCGGGCGACCCAGTTGGCGATGAATGCCTGCGCGACGTCCGCCGCCGCCGTCGTCGCCGCCAAAGGCACGGCCTCCGGCCACCGAGTGGTGCGGTCCACGATTGTCAGGACATGGGTGAAACCCCGCGAGGGGGGCAGAGGTCCCACCAGGTCCACGTGAACGTGGTCGAACCTACGTTCCGGCACCGTAAACGGGGCCAATGGGGCCTGGGTGTGTCGGTGCACCTTCGCGCGCTGGCACGCGAGGCATGTCCTGGTCCAGCCGCGGACGGCCTTCCGGAGGCCATGCCAGACGAACTTGTCGGTGACCAAACTCTGGGAGGCCTTCGTGCCCGGGTGGGACAGGCCGTGGATGGCGTCAAAAACCTGGCGCTGCCAGCCCGCGGGCACGATGGGGCGAGGCCGCCCGAGGGAGAAGTCGCACAAGAGGGCCGCGCCGTCGAACGCCACCTCGGTGACCCGGAGGCCCGTGACGGCGGTCCGCAAGGCCTGGACGCCGGGGTCGGCGGCCTGGTCCGCCGCCATCCGGGCATAGTCGATGCCAAGGTGGACTGCGTGGGCGACGGACCGGGAAAGGCAATCCGCCACCGGGTTGTCCTTCCCCGTGACGTGCCGGATGTCCGTTGTATATTCGGACACGGCCGAGAGGTGACGCTGCTGCCGGGCCGACCACGGCTCGGCGACCTTGCCCATCGCGAAGACCAGTGGCTTGTGGTCGACGAAGGCCGTGAACGCACGGCCGTCGAGCAGATGGCGGAAGTGCCTGACCGCCAGGTGAAGCCCGAGCAACTCGCGGTCGAAGGTACTATAGCGGCGTTCGGGTGGGCGAAGCTGCCGGCTGAAGAACGCCAGCGGTTGCCAAGCACCACGCACCCATTGCTCGTGCACCGCGCCCAACGCGTAGTCCGAGGCGTCGATGGTGAGGGCGATCGGTGCATCGGGCGCCGGGTGCCGGGTGCGCGAGCATGGTGGCGTTAGCCAAGGCGAGCTTCACGCCCACGAACGCCGCGTCCATCTGCTCGGTCCAGGTAACGTCGCCTTTGCCCGGCTTGCCCCGGAGGGCCTCGTGCAAGGGGGCGCAGGAGCTGGGCGATGCGGGGCAGGAATCGATGGTAAAAGTTTACCATGCCCAGGAACTCCTGGAGCCCCTTGATCGTGCGGGGGCGCGGAAACCCCTTCACCGCCCCCACCTTGGCCGGTAGGGAGACGGCCCCGTGCCTGGTGACGCGGTGCCCCAATAAGTCGATGTCGGCGACGCCGAACCGGCACTTGGCGGGGTTCACGATGAGGCCGTGCTGGCCCAGACATTCGAAGAGCGTGCGGAGATGGTGTAGGTGCTCTTCGCGGGACGCGCTGGCGACGAGGATGTCGTCCAGGTAGACGTACATGAAATCCAAGTCGCGCAAGACGCTGTCCATTAGTCGCTGGAATGCCTGAGCCGCATTCTTCAAACCGAAGGGCATCCGAAGAAATTCAAAAAGTCCGAACGGCGTGATGACCGCCGTCTTCGGGATGTCCTCCGGCCTGACGGGGACCTGATGGTAGCCGCGTATGAGGTCCACTTTCGAAAAGGACATGCCCGCCAACCGGGCGGAGAAGTCCTGGATGTGGGGGACGGGGTTGCGGTCGGGGGTGGTGGCGTCGTTGAGGCGCCGGTAGTCCCCGCACGGTCGCCATCCCCCGCCGGGCTTTGGCACGATGTGAAGCGGCGACGCCCAAGCACTCTCGGAGCGCCGCACGATGCTGAGCCGCTCCAGCGTAGCGAACTCCGCTTTAGCTACCGTGAGCTTCGTCGGCTCTAGGCGGCGTGCCCGGGCGTAGACCGGTGGCCCGGCGGTAGGGATGTGGTGTTCCACCCCATGCTTGACGGCCCCCGCCGAGAAGGTGGGCCTCGTGAGGGCCGGGAAACCCGTGAGGAGGCGGGGGAATTCGTTCGCTGCCGGAAGCGTACAGATGAACCTGGCCGGAACCGTACCGCTCAGCAAGCCGCTCGATGAGCCGCTCCGGGAGCTGCTCAACGAGGCGGGCAGCGCGCACGCGAGCGAGCTGAACATCTCAGCCTGGACAAGCCTTCTGTGCTTGACGTCCACCAGTAGACCATTGGCATACAGGAAGTCCGCGCCGAGCAGTGCCATAGGCACGTCGGCAGTGACGAACGACCACCGGAAAACCTGCCCTCCGAACCGCAGAGAAAGGCAGCGTTTTCCGTACGTGCGAATGGACGTACCGTTGGCGGCAAGCAGTGCGGGGCCCCGGCCCGCGGACTGCTTGTCGGACGTACCGGCGGGAACGACACTCACCTGCGCTCCCGTGTCGCACAGGTAACCGTGCCCGGATAAGGTGTCCGTGATGAACAGTAGGCTGTTTGCACGGCCGGCGCTCAGTGCCACTACTGAGGGCCGGCCCGGGCGTTTCCCGACCTGCCGAATGAGCACGGCGGGCGACATTGCCGAGCCTTGTGGCCGAACTGGGCGTGGAAAAAACACCAGGTTTGCGGCGAAGGCGGTGGGCGGGGCGTGGCGGCGGACGCGAAATGCGCATCAGCCTTGAGATCCACTAGGTGTGGTGCATCAGCATCAGGGTCAGCCCCGAGAGCCGCGACGGCCGCGCCAAAACTCGCCTGGGTGTCCAAAGCCGCGAAGAACCTGTCGGCCTCGGCAGTGAGAGCTCGGGGTTCCGTCATTGCAGAACCGGCCAACGCGAGGCGGACTCGTGCCGGCAGCTGGCGTCGAAACAACGCCCGGAATAGAGCGTTCAGGGTTTCGTCGCCCAACAACGACAGCATATGGTCCATGCAGACCGACGGTCGCGTGTCACCGAGCTCGGGGAGGTCCAGGAGGCGGTCGGCCCGAGCGTCCACCGTGAGGCCGAACGTTGCGAGGAGGAGACGCTTGATCTCCTCGTACCTGCCGTCGGCCGGTGGGTTCCTCAGGACCGACACGATGCGGGCGGCCGTGCCGGCCCGAGGGAGGCAACCACGTGGCAGTACATGGTCTCGTCCACCGTGATGCCTCGAAGTCGGAACTGGGCTTCCACCTGCAGGAACCATACTTCACTTTGCGCCTCCCAGAACTGGGGGAGTTTGATCGTAACCGCGTTGTTTGCCATTGCGATGGCGTATTCGGTCGGTCAGCGATGGCTGATCCAACGTCAGAGGGTCACCAATGAAGCGCGGTGCTACGCGCGCTTACTTGTATAACAAGAAGGAAGGGGACAACGCGGTAAGTTCAAGAGTCTTTATTATAAGAGCTCAACTGTAGCACTGGCGCGCTCCAGGCTGCGCGCCCAGTGTATATCCCGCGGCCACGCCTACCCCTCGGGCGTGGCCGCCGCCCACTTGGTGCGCGGAATGATGCCCTCACGCCAGTGAGCTTTCGTGTCCGCCACAACATAACAAAAGTCTGAAGACTCAAAAGTCAAGTTTGCAGTGTATATCTATATAAATAAAACTGTGTGTGTGTGTGTGTGTGTGTGTGTGTGTGTGTGTGTGTGTGTGTGTGTGTGTGTGTGTGTGTGTGTGTGTGTGTGTGTGTGTGTGTGTGTGTGTGTGTGTGTGTGTGTGTGTGTGTGTGTGTGTGTGTGTGTGTGTGTGTGTGTGTGTGTGTGTGTGTGTGTGTTAGTTACGTTACTGATGGAGTCCTAAACGGAGAGGCTCACGTGCTTGATATTTGGCATAGACATGGCCATTGAGCCTGGGAAGAACATGGCCTCCCTAAAAAAAATTATTTCATAATATTTTTTTACCATATTTTTACCTTAGCGCATTTCAGCGAGGAATATTATACACGGAATCTGAGCCGGTGGCAGAGCAGCGCGCTGATTCGCTCAGAGCGATCACGTGATGTTCCATCCTCGCCGCCAGACCATCTATATATATAAAACACAGTTTGTGTGTGTAATGTTACCGAAAGACTCCTAAACAGAGAGGCTCACGTGCTTGATATTTGGCATAGACATGGCCATTGAGCCTGGGAAGAACATGGCCTACCTCAAAATATTTGACGAGATCCATATTTTTTATTCATATTTGCCTCAGCGCATTTCAGCGAGGAATATTATACACGGAATCTGAGCCGGTGGCAGAGCAGCGCGCCGATTTGCTCAGAGCGATCACATGATGTTCCATCCCCGCCGCCAGACCATTGAACATAAAACAGTTTGTGTGTGTGTAATGTTACCGATAGACTCCTAAACGGAGAGGCTCACGTACTTGATATTTGGCACAGACATTGCCATTGAGCCTGGGAAGGACATGGCCTACCTAAAAATATTTGACGAGATCCATATTTTTTATTCATATTTACCTCAGCGCATTTCAGCGAGGAACATTATACACGGAATCTCAGCATGTGCCAGAGCAGCTCGCTGATTCGCTCAGAGCGATCACGTGATGTTCCATCCCCACCGCCAGACCATTGAACGGAAAATATATCGAATCAATGACAATTGCCATTCACACCACATAGGTGGAGATGCAGCTACCGGGCGCCATCTTGGTTGGCACTCGATGCTGGGCGATGGTGATTTCCGTCACATGTTTGCACGTAATTCAGAGCGAAAAGCGATTACGTTTTTTCACCTTTTGTGTGATCGTGTATTGTGTCGATTTTGTGCGATATGAATTAAACGTCTTTGAAAATTAAACGTCTTTGAAACAGCTGTGAAACGTCTTTCCACAACCCTTCCGTAACCGATTGGAGCAGTTTATTGCCGCTCAAAATGGCATTTTAACAGTTGTCTGGCTTTTGAAATCTGGGACACATTCAAAACAAACGAGATCCGCGAAGCGAGTTGGTCGAGTCGTGCTAACCAAGATGGCGACATGGCGGCTACACTTTTCACGGAGTATGAGCGTTCTATATGTTTTCAATTCAGTGTGCCAGACTCGCTCATGTACTTGATTTGTGGCACAGACATGGCCATTGGGCCTTCACGGTGTAATTTGTGCGAGGCTTTTGTCCGAGTGAGCTTGAGTCGAGAGGGCGAATGTATGGGTTGAGAATGTACGGGTCTCCCTTCCCCCGCCCGGCAACGCCGGTAATGGAGGGCGTCACAGGATCGGTGAGTCTGCAAAATCCGCTTCGTGCTGTTGTCGCGAAGATGCTGGACGATGTCGCGATTGTTGTGCTGCTCTCCTACCATGAGAACGGCAACGTCATTGTTGCCTGGCCCTCCCCTTCCTCCTCTCCCCTTCCCCCCTCCCCCTTCTCCCTCTCCCCTCTCCCTCCCCTCCCCCCTCGCCCTCGCCCTCCCCTCTCCCTCCCCCTCCCCTCCCCCCTCTCCTCCTCCCCTCCCCTCCCTTCTCTCCCTCCCTCCCCTCCCTTCTCTCCCTCCCCCTCCCCTCCCTTCTCTCCCTCCCCCTCCCCTCCCCCCTCTCCTCCCTCCCCCTCCCCCTTCCCCTCCCCCCTTCCCCTCCCCCTCCATCCTCCCCTTCCCCCCTTCCCTCCCCCCTTCCCCTCCCCCTCTCCCCTCCCTCCCTCCTCCCCCTCCTCCCCTCCCCCTCCTCCCCCTCCCCCTTTCTATCCTCCCTCCCCCTCCCCTCCCTCCCCCTCCCCTCCCCCTCCCGCCCCTGCCCCTCCCTCCCCTCTCCCCTCTCCCCTCCCCCTCCCCCCCTCCCCCCCCCCTCCCCCCTCCCCCCTCCCCCTCTCCCCTCCCCCCTCTCCCCTCCCCCATCTCCCCTCCCCCCTCTCTCCTCCCCTCTTCCTCCCCCTCCTCCCCTCCCCTCCCCCCTTGCCCTCCCTCCTCCCCTCTCCCCTTGCCCTCCCTTCCCCCTCCCGCTCACCTCCCTCCTCCCCTACCCCTCCATTCCCCCCTCCCTCTCCTCCTGCCCCTCCTGCCCCTCCTCCCCCTCCTCCTCCCTCTCCCCTCCCCCTCCCCCTCCCCCTCCCCCTCCCCCTCCCCCTCCCCCATCTCCCCTTCCCCCCCTCTCCTCCCCTCCCCCCCGTTCCCCTTCCCCTCCCCCTCCCTCCCCCGCCCGGCAATGCCGGGTACTTCTGCTAGTTTAAAATAATAAAAACTTATATTGGCAAATATAATTGCTCAACCAAAAGCATCATTAAAACAACAATTAAAGGTAAAGAACAATGGGAAATCAAACACAGAATTGTTAACAATAGAACACGACAAATTGATATACGTCAATAAAAATAGTTGCACAAGGAAAAAGAAAAAAGAAAGAAAGGGGGAAAGAGTGAAGAAAACAGAGAAGTAAAGTGATTTCTCTGCAACACCATCCTTGTTTTTCATAAAGTAAATGTTCAAGCAAAGTATTAGGGACAAATCATTGATTGATATTGACACAACCAAAAAATCTGAACAGGCAAAGAGTTCTGCAATGATTTAAAAATCCCAACAGACATCGGTGAATAAACACGACAATAATGAGCATATGAGGACATGGCGAAATATAATTTACGACTGATTTACCAGCTGTACCAGGTTTGGAACAGTTGATTGTTGATATATTTTAGCGCGGGTTTTCGGAACATGTAAATAAATGTGTTTCTGAGATCCAGACCAGTGATGTGTTGGCGCTTCGGTGGGAGCGTGTTTGGATGACGATTGAACATGATAAGGGACTTTCCAAAGCAAGCTTGAATTGTAATTCTCATTTCCGCTTGCGGGGGGGGGGGGGGGGGGGGGGGTGAGGTTAGGTTATCGGCACAGAGCAGATCAGCATCATGGGATGTCTCAGGAAAAGTGATAAAGCGGAGGGCTCTTCGCTGTACCAGCTCAATGCTTTGTGACTGCTTCACGGTCAGGCTAGAGCTCCAGACAGGAGTGGCGAACTCCAACAAAAGTCTAATGTACATGATGTATATAATAATCAGGTCTGCGATGGGAACACCATTTCTCTTCAGTGAGCACAGGATGTAGAGACGACGTGAGGCTCGTGAAATCATTTTTGAACTTGCACATCCCATTTTAGGTCCGATTGAAGAGAAACTCCAAGGAGGCAAAGCGAAGATACTATCTCAAGTGCCGTGTAATTTATACAAATCAAAGGAAGGAGGTGGGGAGGAGCAGGACACAGAAAGCCAACCTGCAGAACTTTACATTTCTGAGGCTTTGGATGCATGCAATTATCGTGTTTCAAAGCAGAAAGAACATCCAAGTGTGTCTGCAGAGCACCTTCTTGTGATTTAGGAACAATTTCCATAAGCATGAGGTCATCCACATATTTCCACCTATTGTCACAAGAAAGCACAGCGTCATTGACCATTATGAAAAACATAATGGGCCCAAGCTTCGTCCCCTGAGGGATGCCGGGCGACAGAATTTGGGATGATGAGGTGGCACCATTGTAACGCAGAAAAGAAGCTGTGAGCAGAGTTTGTGAGCGATCAGAAAGGAAGCTGCATATGGTCGGGATGATTGCCGGGTCAATGCCCAGTTTAATTGGCTTTCGAACTATGGTCAATTTGACCTCTTGACCCAAAATCTAATCGGTTCATAGTTGCATCATTTGACATAATTGAACCAAATTTGGTCAGAATCATCACCTGTTCACAAGTTATCGTGGTAACAGGATTTCTATCTAACATGACCTTTGGCCTTTGACCTTGTGACCCCAAAATCGAATTGGTTCATCTTTACCTCATTATACATACCTGCACCAAGTTTGACTAAGATCCCTTCAGCAGTTGTCAAGTTATCAAGGTAACAAAAACCTATCACGGATGGACAACCTGAAAACATAATGCCTCCGGTGACGTCGGCGGCAGAGGCACAATAATTCTTCTTCCCACTCATCTTTAAAGTTGCAAATTGGAAGTGAACGTTCTCGACTTATTTTGTGGAGGTCCTGTCTCAAGTTCCTGCATTATTTATATAACGGATACCATGGGGGGGAAACAGAAACAACTGATATGACATTTCAACTTAAATCCTGTTATTATGCTGGATTGCATAAATCACTTGCTACTCAAACTGATGTATGGCGGAAAGGATGGTTTCGCTCACAATGGATTATGCCGAATGATATTAATTTTTTATGACGTCAAGCAATGACGTTCTAGTTTATTGGTGTTTTTGCTGTGATCTGATTTTTTGAGATCACAATGGAATATACAGGAGATTGCGTACTTCCGGTTCCAAATGAGCCGTTCGGTTTGAACAGCGGTCATGGGCTTGTCTGTCTGTCTGTCTGTTTGTTTCTTTGTTTGTTTGTAGATGAAGATTTGAATCCGGATCCGATAATTTTAAAGTAATTCTTCATCATTGAGAGATTGGGCCAAAAAAAAACCAAAGAAATACCAAATGATATTGCTAAAAGTTGTGGCTGGATTATAACAAAACGAGGTGAATGAGTTGGTTTGGCAATGAGAACAAGCGATTAGATTTCGGTGAAGGTCCGCATTCAGATCGGGCCTATCAGTGGTACACAAAACGTAAACTGTTCAGCTTGGCGGAAGAACGTGTCGTTCTCGTTTATTGTTGTTTATGCCCTGATCAGAGTTTTTTTTAGATGAGGATAAAATATACAGTACATTGTGTACTTCTGGTCACAAATGAGCTGTTTGGTTCGGTACGACTGTGTTTTCAAGAGCGGTCCTGGGAAATATCTGAGAGTCTGGCAGCAACGTGTTGCCCACGAGCCATGGATTAGGGGCCCTGACTCTCGGTGATCCTGCCAGCCCATAATCACAATGTAGGAAATATAAAATACATTGTAAGCCCTGCTCATGTTTATGTGCTGTTATTCTTCCTGTTCCTCTTGGTGATATGATGTCAATAGATTGAATAAATGTGGGTTGAAAAAGCAGGAGTATGATGGGCTAAGTTGTTTCCTGCGTAAAAGTTTCTTGAATAACTTATCCTATACCTTATAGGGGCTGAGAGGAAACTTTGGAGAGCTATTGACTTTTCCGCACCATGGGGAAGGTATTCGAGTAGATGAGGAGCCATTTTGTAAATTAATTTCAGACAGCTGGAATGAACTTGCAAAGGGAAAATCATGTAAAAAATTGTTGGAATTCTTTGAGGCAATTGCTGATTGGGTAGATGAAGCAAGAGCAGTGGGTTTAGCACACCTAGACTTTGGGAAGGCATTTTGTAAATTGCTAAATAAGAGGCTGTTCGTTGGGTTTTAATCTGGCAGTGTTCAGTGCAGAGGCTAAATGGAGCTACAACTGGCTTGGGGGGAAAGGAAAGAAAGGGTGATGGGTTGTGAGAGGATGTTAGACTGGGACATTATAAGTATGTGACATCGTTCCTCACAGATCACTGGGACCATCATTGTTTGGAATTTAAAACTGATGCGCAGTCACGCACGGATTTAAAAAGTGCTTGGACGCACAATAATCCATGATCTGCAGGTGTCTGAGGGTTGTTTTGGTTTGTTTCGAGAAGAGAGACGAAGGTTTCTGAGTATACAGGTATATCAAGAAGGTATTTGGGTATACAGGCAAGTATTAAAACCACACGATCCTGCCCATTTGTCTGTTGTTGAACATTTGGGGTTTTGGGATTTGGTGATTCTTGTTGCTCTTTCCTGTGCAAACATGCTGTTATGTTTGAGGGGTAGATGATGGAATACCATCGTAAAGATAGGATTGTATATTTAGAGCATGGACCGTGGATGTGTAGGAGACATCTCGATGTATTTAAGTAGGGAAACTGGAGCTTAAGATTGTTTGTGTCTTTGCATGAGGGGTGAAGCGGTGTTGACTGCTTAGGGATTAAGGTTAGTTCTCCCCAGTACATGATATTCCCTTTGTGATCTTGTCCCTACGTTTTTATAACTACAACCAGGCCAGCCATGCAAAGCCTCCATTAAACAACAATAACCGTCCACTGCATGCAAACAGGTTCCTGAACATTGCCGATTGGCAAGTAAGCCACGTCTTGAGGAACACTGACGCCAAGCAAAGCCGGCAGGCCAGGCCCCGAAGTTTGTGATTGGTCGAGAGGAATGTTGGGTGATTTGAAAACGCTTGCCGATTAGTAGGGGTGACGTCAGAGCAAGAAGCTTCGAGAGGGAGTGAGAGGAAGAAGAGCACATGCCACTCGCTCTTTCAGTGTGAGTTTTTGGAGGAGGAAGGTGGCGCCATTGTGTGGTCCTGGAGCTTGGAGTATGAGGTGCACTTTTGAAGAGAATGGGGGGGCTCTTTGCTACGTGGGCAGCATTGTGAGGTGTTTTTGCTGTGGTGCTCTTCAGAGGGGGAGGAGGCCGCGAACGAAGCGAAGGAGGCCATCCTGTCTGCTTGCCTCAAGCCGGTGGCTACTTCGGGTACGGCGTGGCCACCATCTTGTGCCGGGTTCCGCCAGAGGGACATCAAGCTCTGGGCCTCGTCCCCAGGTGCAAACCTTGCAGAGGAACTCGTGAGGCCAGAGCGAAGTGACTGCACTATGAAAAAGGAACATTTATTTTATTTTGTCTTTCCCCTTGTCTGTATTTGAGTCAGTTTGTGGAGGTACCTCACGTAGGAATTCGTTTTTTTTCACCTCAACATTTAATTTGACATTTTCGTCTTTGATTTAATTTCATTAAATCATTATTGTTTAATTTCCTTGTCGTGTCTGTTCGTTGTGGATACCGGATTAAACCTGTGTGTTTTGTTTAATTAAACATCTCAAATTCCTTTATTCCTGCACATGGCAAAAATAGCCGTGATCTTTCGGGAACGCCTCTGAGTTAAAGCTTGTTCGGCTATTCGTCCAAGGCTGGTATTCATCGGCTACGTCCAAACACACGGCTGATATCGGCTAGTGTTCAAATTATTTAATGATACAATTGGTCTTCCTTTAGATCTTTAACACAGGTGACCCAGTACTACTTGCCTGTGTGATGCACTTTATCTGAATTCCCACAGATGTTTCAGAAGAATGTTGTTGTGCCATCTGATTTTCTTAAAAGTGGGTTCCTGATTTATTACCTGAAAGTTAGTGATGTCAGGGAAACTGTGTACATATCAGCATATCTGCGGCATGGATTACAACTGAGTACAAATACTCATTAGTACACATCCCCTGTGATTGTGCGAGTCCTTCTCACCATTGAATGTCTTCTACCTAAAATTGTTGAATAGGCTCAGATTTTCTATTAATATCTAAACATTTGTTTCCACTCTAAATGGATGAGTTGTGTGTGTGAGGCATACTTTTTGTATCTATTAATTACATACTATTGAAATTTTCCTTTTGAGCCTTTAGACTGCTGAGACCTCTTCGACCTTGGAAGACCGTATTACACTTGAGACCCAAAAGACCCTAAGGACCCAAAAGTCCCCAAGGACGCAAAAAGTCCTTGATGACCCAAAAGTCCCTGAAGACCCAGATGACCCAGATGACCCAAATGTCCCTGAGGACTAAAAAGACTCAGATGACCCAAAAGTCCTTAGGACCCAAAAGATCCAGATGACCCAAAAGACCAGACGCAAAAGTTCCCAAGCACCCAAAAGAAACCCCCTCACCCCCTTCTTGAGTGCAGCAGGCAGGTGTGCTGCAAGGCCGTGAAGACCAATGAAAATTTGGTCCGATGGATCAACCGGTCCCTTAGTGTTTCAAAATTATATCAACACTAGGGCATGCCCGTACGTGGGTGCCCGTTCCTTGCCAAAAAAAAAAAAAACGCTACCCGTACGCTCTACCCCGCCCGTACGCCCGTAAACAAAAAAAACAACGCTCTTCGCTTCCGCCCTTCGCTCTGACTGAATTGGGAGAAATAATGCGCATAAGAAATCGAGAAATTATTATTTTCTCCGGAAGAAATCGAATTACGTACCGTAATGGCGCACGCGCTGGGCTCAGCTCGCTCTCACATCGGCCACACCTACGCAATAACGCGTTCTGTGATTGGCTGCCGGAAGTGCAGTCCTCACTGTCCGGAAGGTCGCAAATCGCAGTTACGATGAATCGCAAATTAGTTTTAATTAGTTTTAAAACGTAGTTTAACGGCAACATAGTTTGCCGACGGGAAATAAATGAATACGCTCTCAAATGTGCCATCCGAGGCAGAGTCTGTTCGCCACGTTCGGCACACGTGATAGCTCGCTGCTCTCTGATTGGTTGAATCGTTTTTTGGACATAGCTCGGTAACTACTTCTGCGATTAATTTAAAACCTTGAAAAGGCACATCCTCGGGTCCCCAGCAATATACCTGGCAAGTTTCAAGTATATCGGACCGGTAGTTGTCGAGAAACAGCGGTCACAGACAAACATACATACAAACATACAAACATACAAACATACAAACATACACACAGAGATTGCTGGAATTATAGATAGATGTAATACAATTAACAGTACTGTATTGTCAAAAAGCCTGCAACATGTACAATTAATTTCAGTGGATGTCCCAGAATGTGCCGTATGTGTGTGATGAATGTTTAAGTTACTCTAACTGATTTAGGCAGAGGGTAAGGTCTCAAGTGCAGAGGTACTTCACATGTAGGTTCTGTGTGGTATCAAAGTACTCAAGGTGAGGCAAACATCAGGAAGAGTAAGGGTGGTATGTTTTTTGCCTCTCTGAAGGTTCACCCACCATGTACGCTCAAGTTGGCTGTGCGAAGGATTCCTGTCATGAGCAGCCGGAATCGGAACAGCCGCCTGTGCTCGGGTGTAAAATGAGGGTTGATGAGCTGGAAGGATCTTCTGAGATTTTGCAGATAAAAATAGAGGATATGAACTCCTCTGGTCTGGAAGAGGAGCAAAGCGACCGGCCAAATGGTGAGTTATGTGATCTTCGTCACTTCTGATGAGATATGTGTTTGTTTTGTGCCGAGTTTTTTCTTTTATTTTTATTTTTTCTAAATTTGATAAAGGCTTGTGGAAGACAAAGAGTAGAACGGAAGAAAATAAAATGGAAAGGGGAAAACTACTACTAAACTACTACAGCAAACGTGCCCTCACTGCTTTCTGTTTGGCAGCGAAGGTTAGCCTTTACCCTTGTGTGTAACCACCCTCTCCACCCTCCCCCATATGCTTTGAGAGTGATGGATGAACTATGGATGTGGGGGTTCTTTGTCAATTTCCGATAAAGGGAAAAGGGCATGACTCCAGTGTCAAGCTTGACCTTCACCTTCAGCCTTTCAATAGATAAATCTGGGAAGCAATTCTTGCCGGTGACGGAAGCAACTAGAACGCCACTCAGTGAGCGCATACTCCTGCCGTGGGTCAAGTTGGAATAGTACGATTTCACAAAAGTTTGAGGGAGTAGTTCAGTGACAACACAACACAACACAACACAACACAAGAGAGACTGCACAGATATAGGCCTATATTTAGAATATATAGAAGATAATGTTAAAAAAAAACAAGGCAATTTCACTTACATTTTCGGATTCAGCGTTTAATTCCATATAGGTGAGTGTATTTTGAGGCATGTGTGACTTCAAATAAAATTGTAAGCCAGGAAAAACGTTCGTTTCATTCCTTAGGGATACAACATGTAAAACTGGCCCAAACGTGAAAACAAAACTCGCTCATTTTAAGTCGTACAAGCTAATGCGACCACTCATTCTGCTGGGAAGAATCCCGTGCACATGCTTGTCACACTTATAAGTCACCTAAGTCTTTATAAGTTCATCAAATACTGACACCGCGATTGACATTCGCTGAGGTAAATAAATGTTGATATCTCTTCTGTAGTTAAAAAACAAAACAAAAAAAACAGTTTTAAAGCATTATACGTATCAACCGATACATTTTATGAAACGGGGAAACCTAATACACACTTTGGTGGTTTTAAAATGACAGAATGTCTTTATTAGAAAAAAAAAAAAAAGAACATTGAAGACGACGCTGCGAACAAAATACACCGCTCGAACACATAACAACGAGTTTAAGCTACATTTACAACAAATATGAAAACTATTTTCATATCACAATGTTAAATATAGAATATATAGAAGATAATGTAAAAAAAAAAATGAGCCCGATCTTCCAATGGTAAAAAAATCCTTCAAAAAATTCCTGGATCCAGAATAATACCCTGAGCTTCACCAAAAACTAATCAATTCT
The DNA here is from genome assembly GCF_964187855.1 of Myxine glutinosa. Taxonomy (NCBI): domain Eukaryota; kingdom Metazoa; phylum Chordata; class Myxini; order Myxiniformes; family Myxinidae; genus Myxine; species Myxine glutinosa. Next base: position 93,885,743 of record NC_136265.1, read on the forward strand.
TCCTTATCCCAAGGGCAATCATCAAACCAACTTTCATCCAAATCCGTTCAGAACTTTTCCAGATATCTTGTTCACACACACACACACACACACACACACACACACACACACACACACACACACACACACACACACACACACAGACACGGACACGATCGAATGCATTACTCCCTAGCGGGAGTAATAATAAAAAATAATTTTAAAAGTGCAAATATATTATTAATGCACTTTCAAATCATTTCTAAACAAACCCGAAGCAAACATATATCTTCCTCTGTGGAGCAGGCAGGATACTGGTCCCAGGCCATGCCCCTTTCAGCTGCCAGTGAATGATCAAGAGTTATTCACCCAGGAGGGTGGAGCAATGATTTCATCAGGAGCCGGTGACAGCTCTCGATTACTCAAGAGCCTGTCTCGACCCCATCCAATAAGTGGCATTATGGGAAATGCTGATACCTGAGAAATTTTAACTACGTATTGTTTGGCAGTGGCATTATAACTTGTGCCCGAATGATTGTCCTGCCTTGGGATGATTTGGAACTTTGGAAGCCGAACGCGATTAATCTCTTGTAGCTGAAAGACTAACAGGAGGTTTATTATATTTGTTTGATCGTACTTTTTTGCTTTGAAAAATTGACTTTGTGGACCGCTGAAAATCCCTCCACGGTCCATGGACCCCACATTAGGAACCACCAGCTTTGACGGAACGATGTCTGTGGAGGAACCCACATCCTTCATTTGGTGAACAACACTTGGTTCTTGATTTGTTACATTGTTGGACATCCGACTTTGCTACTGATGTAGATTAGACCAAGAATTTTAAAAAAAAGTATTCATTGTGCCGGGATTAACTCGCATACTCTTCCTGAAAGACAACACGGCATCCCAAATGTCCACTAACTAAAGATGGGACATTTTGGTCAATATTATTCTGAGGGAAAGCACACACATTGACAAATTCACTGCAAGCGAAAATTCAGGATGGCAGTTTGCACGTGTCGAGATTTGAAATCGGACAAGGTAGCTCAAAATGTGTGTACATACTTGGAAGGTATCTTGCAAGTGCAGTCCTTCAATACAATTAATGATTAACAAGTGATTTTTTTTCTTTCTTTTTTCTTCTTTTTTTGCAAACCATTCCTGAGCTTTTCTCCACTTGCTGAATATTTTGCTCCTTTCCACTCCGCTTACGGAATGGTGACTTTGGCCAATCATACAGTCACTGTCTTAGCTTCAGGCTTCAGCCTACTCATTCCAATCTCTGCATTTGTCAATCTGTTAACCTGCCACCCTCTCTCTCATTTAATTTTCCATGAGGGTTGACATTTGAGACAAAAAAAATGAACTGGTGACATGTTGGATCTCAAATGATTGTCAATAATTTGCAGTTGGGTAGAAAACCTGGATTTTTACCTTCCCAGCCTTTCCCACATTTTTCTTATATCTTTTGTTGGTTTTGATTTTGGGTGGTCGTGAAATTCCCAATTAAGTTGTAGTCGGGTGGGAAGCATCTCGTAACATTGAGGCAGTTTGTACAGAACATAATGATTTGACACCACGAAATTCCGACAGGGAAATGTTTTATTTTCTCTCTCCAAGGAAGACCTCCAATCAGATTGTAATGCAATATTTACTTATTTATTTTAAGAATGTGGAACCAGCTATGCATGTAACACAAGATGCCTGCCTTTAATAAAAGTTATTTTTCCAGATTTATTTGTGAAAGTGGAAGTGAAAGCTGAGCATGACATTGATGTTCACCTGGGTCTTCCAGAACGAAATGATGCTGACGCTTCTTTCTTCAAGGACCATCCCTATGAAGGTTTTTGTCTATGTCGAAACATTTTGATTTGGATAGTTTGATGACGAACTCTGGTGTGAAGAAATAAAACATGACATAATGATTTAATTGATTTAAGAAATGACCACGATGGCAGATCAATTTCTCAAACGTCCATTATTCCCTTTTTTATCCTCATAATAAATATTTTAATGATAATTTTTTTTTAAATTAAATTAAAACGAATTAAATGATAACATAAAATAAAATAAAATAATTAAAGAATAATAATTATTTTAAAATGATAATTTATCATTCTCCCAATGTTGCCGAATATCTGATCGATAATGCTGCCGATTGTGTTTGGGGTACTGTTATTGCGTGAGAAACAATTGTTGACCGCCGGACGGACACAGATGTATGGACACAGGCACACGGTGATCGAGCTCCTTTTATATATATACTAGGACGTGCCCGTACGTGGGTGCCCGTTCCTTGCCAAAAAAAATAAAAAAAATGTCTTCGCCCATGCATGCATGGGCGTGCCCGTAAGTGCGTGATGCGACCGTACAATGAATGTATCGTCCCGACGCCGCAGCTCGGATGGCGCTGCAGTTAATCGGGCCTGTATCGGCAGAGTTATTATAAACGTGTACTACAATCGATCGTACCTTACAACAATCAACACAGATTGCAACGTCAAATAAATGAATACGCTCTCAAATGTGCCGTCCGAGGCAGCGTCTGCTCGCCACGTTCAGCGTCACTATGACTATCCGTAAGTCCGGAAGTGACGTCCTCATTTGACTGTCCGGAAGGTCGCATATCGCAGTTACGATGAATCGCAAATTAGTTTTAATTAGTTTTAAAACATAGTTTAACGCCAACATAGTTTGCCAACGTGAAATAAATGAATACGCTCTCAAATGTGCCGTCCGAGGCAGAGTCTGTACGCCACGTTCGGCACACGTGATAGCTCGCTGCTCTCTGATTGGTTGAATCGTACCCCTCTATTTACATGAAATGGTTTGGTCCAAAGCGAACGGCTTGCGAGTACGGTGACAATCCCCCCCCCTCTATTTACATGAAATGGTTTGGTCCAAAGCGAACGGCTTGCGGAGTTTGGTAAAGAAATCGCCATAGCTCGGTAACTACTTGTCCGATTAATATGAAACCTTGAAAAGGCACATCCTCGGGTCCCCAGCAATATACCTGGCAAGTTTAAAGTATATCGGACCCGTGGTTGTCGAGAAACAGCGGTCACAGACAAACACACAGACACACAGACACACAGAGATTACTGGAATTATAGATAGATGAGAAAAACTCAGGCACACGGTGATCGAGCTCCTTTTATATATGAGAAAAACACCACGTATCGTTGATAATTGCATTAATTTACGCTAAAGTATGAATATCATGGGAAAACCCAAACTTTTGCACAGGACTGGATATTTACATCAACAATTTTTTTTTTTTTTTTTTGCTTTTGTAGTGAAACAAATACATATATACATGTTTCGGTACGTCTGGTAGGTCATATGAATATGATTTATTGGTACTTTACTGTTATCCCGCACCTTTTACATCAGCGTTTTTATTACCTCAGCAGTCTATTTCCTAACTCTAACACGAACCCGAAACCCAACCTAAAAAACGCTGAGGTAAAAGGTCCGGGATAACAGGAAAGTAACTTTCTTTTTACGGGTCATTTGATGTTGTATTTACAGGTGAATACATGGTATCTACAAGGGAGACTGCACCTACATTTATGAACTGCACAGACGCCTACCTGCAGGACTCGCCAAGTGAAACCAACCAGAGGAGTTTTCACAAACGAGAGAAACTGAATGAAGAAATGTTTGCACAGAATAATTTTCACAAGACTCACAAAGGAAAGAAAGGTGAACATCAATACAAATGCACAAGTTGTGAAAAATCTTTCAGTCGCTCAGACAGCCTCGATATACACATGAGAGTTCACAGTGGAGAATGCCCATACAATTGCATAGTCTGTGGGAAAACTTTCACAAGGTGGTCAAGCTTTAGACAACACCTGATGATTCACAGTGGAGAGTGCCCCTTGAAATTCTCAAGTTATGGAAAATCTTTTAGTCAGTCATCTAACCTAAAATCACACATGAGAACACACAATGGTGAACGCCCCTACAAATGCACAAATTGTGGAAAATCCTTCAGTCATTCATCCTTCCTTAAAAGGCACATGCCGATTCACAATGGTAAGCTCCTGTACAAATGCACCAATTGTGGGAAATCCTTCAGTCATTCATACCTCCTTAAATTACACATGACAATTCACACTGATGAACGCCCATACAAATGCACAAGTTGTGGAAAATGTTTTCATCAGTCATCCCTCCTTAAAAGGCACATGACAATTCACAATGATGAACGCCCATACAAATGCACAAGTTGTGGAAAATCTTTTAATCAGTCATCCCATCTTACAAGGCACATGAGAATTCACAATGGTGAACGCCCATACAAATGCACAAGTTGTGGAAAATCTTTTAATCGGTCATACAGCTTGAAAATACACATGACGATTCACAATGGCGAATGCCCATACAAATGCACAAGTTGTGGAAAATCTTTTAATCAGTCATCCCATCTTACAAGGCACATGAGAGTTCACAATGGTGAACGCCCATACAAATGCACAAGTTGTGAAAAATCTTTTAATCGGTTATTTACCCTTAAATCTCACATGTCAATTCACAATGGCGAACGCCCATACAAATGCACAAGTTGTGGAAAATCTTTTAATCGGTCATTCCTCCTTAAAAGGCATGTGACAATTCACAATGGTGAACGCCCATACGAATGCACAAGTTGTGGAAAATCTTTTAATCGGTCATCCACCCTTAAAACACACATGACAATTCACAATGGAGAACGCCCATACGCATGTACAACTTGTGGAAAATCTTTTAATTGGTCATCCTCCCTTAAAACACACATGACAATTCACAATGGAGAACGCCCATACGAATGCACAAGTTGTGGAAAATCTTTTAATCGGTCATCTACCCTGAAGACGCATATGATAATTCACAATGGAGAACGCCCATTCACATGCACAAATTGTGGAAAATCTTTTAATCGATCCTCCAACCTCAAAACACACATGACGGTTCACAGTGGAGAACGCACATACAAATGTACAAATTGTGGAAAATCCTTCAGTCTTTCATCCAGCTTGAAAATGCACATGGTCATTCACAATGGAGCACGTCCATTCGCATGTTCAACTTGTGGAAAATCTTTTAATCGGTCATCCAGCCTGAAAACACACATGATGATTCACAATGGAGAACGTCCATACGCATGTACAACTTGTGGAAAATGTTTTACTCGGTCATTCACCCTTAAAACGCACATGAGAATTCACAATGGAGATCGCCCATTCAAATGCACAATTTGTGAGAAATCTTTCAATCAGTCATCTCAGCTAAAAAGTCACCTGACAATTCACAACGGAGAATGATCCAGACATAGAGCTCAAACACAAAAAGGAAAAGTCAGTTTTGTTGATTGAGCGTTCAGTTTCCAATGGCTTTGGACTACATGCTACAGAAACCAGAAAAATGATCAAATACCAGGATCTGAAAAATGAGGTCAAGTTATGGAAAACCGAGGTCAAAAATGAGGTCAAACCTGCAAATTGAAGAAAGCTGAAATTGTACCAGTGATAGTTGGAGCAACAAAGATTATCACGAAAACTCTTACTGATCACTTAACAAGCATTCCGGGGGAAATCGCTACAAACGAGCTGCAAGTGGCGGCTTTCAGAGGTTCAGTGGCGATTCGAAAAAGAGCCCTTGAAATGAAGCTATGAGAAGGAAGTTTCCCAAGCCTCGATTCAGTATACAAAAAAAAAAAAAAAAAAAATCTGGTTCATGAATAAATGATCCTTTACAGAAAAAGGAGGTGGAGATATTGAGTTCCAGGAGAACATCCTCCCACTACCAAAAACACACATAATTATGGAGATAACGAGCAACGTGAGAACACCTGCAGAAATGCACAATTTGTGGAAAGCCTTTTATTCATCCATCCACCCGTAAAATGTACATGGGAATACACAATGGATAACATTCATACAAATACACAGTTTGAGAACATCATTCACTCATTTGTGTGCCACTTCAAAAGACATTTAAAATTTCACAATGGAGAACACCCATGGAAATGTGCATTGTGTGAAATGCTTTTTAATTCTGTTTCATTCTCAGGAGAGGCAGAAAATGACATCTGTCCAATCTCAAATGAAATTTCAAACTTGTCTCCTCCAAAACTTGATGGTGCCTGATTAGTCTGTCTCCGGTATATGCTCCACCTCCATCCCTTCCCTTTCTTCAAATGGCAACACAGCCGATTCCACTTGTTAGAAGGTTGAATGTGTCAGTTCTGTGTTTGCTTCCACAGCTTGTATCCTCAACCACTCGCTCTCAGTACCCATCCTTCTCTGTCGTGTCCAACTGCTGCTGAACTGTGTCTTTTGCACTTGAGAAGGTGGAGAAGGTTCTTTCAATGCTCGACTCTGTCTGTTATTGGACTAGAAGGCATTGGCTTATGTGTCATAAAAACCTGCTTTGTTGCTCTTGCACGTGTTCTCTGCCCTTTTCACCCTGTCATTTGCACACGTTCATCTTCCATCTGCTTGGATATTCTGCCCAACATAAAAAGAGCAAAAACTTATTCCCTCGCCGACAGACCTATCAGCTTCCTTCCAATCATTGGCAAGGTCTTGGAATGCATCATCGTAGTTGATATGAATTCCCTTCTTTTCTCCAACAACTTCATCTCAGATCAACAATTTGGTTTCGGGCCAGGCCTGGGTCTCACCAGCCATGATCTTTCTTGGGCAAGCCACATTTCTAAGTTGGCCTCCAAAGCCAGCGGCTGACTGGGCATCCTCCGTAATACAAAGTCCTTCTTTGGCACACCTGAACTCTTATCCACCTGCAAGGCCTTCATCTGCATCTTGATGGAGCACTGATCTCCTCTTTGCCTGGCTCCCCGTGACTCACGTCTTGTTCAGCTTGGTGCAGTGGTAACCAAGGCCTTAAAGTTTATTGGAATCTTTGCAATGAGCGAAATCGCCATTGCAAATCACCTATCACTTCAACATTGCAGACCAACGCTGTTGAAACCAAAGGTTTCAGAATCATTGGAATATCCCACGATGAAGCTAACTCCGAGGGCCTTTCACTCGCTCACCGCAGGCAGGTTGGTGGTCTCTGTCTTCTACCCCCTCCCCCTTTCTGGTTTTGCACCTTCTTCTTTCTCTGTGCTTTGTCCCTCCCCCAAACTCTCAGGTTTCTGCAGGGCTCACACTGTCCACCATCAACCCCCTTCAACTGAAACTACCCAAATACAGGATCACTGCTCACCTCCACTCATTCGTTTCTATTTCTTCCCACTTGTGGAACCAATGTCGACATCTCCAATCTGATTCTTCCCTCCAGATCTTCAAGGCAGCTGTTCACCACCATCTCAGGTCATCCCCAATCCAAAACCATGCATGATCTTTTCTACCCTCATTAACCCTCCCACCCCCAATCACCCCACCATCCAATTCCCATTTTTCCCTCCTGAGATTTCCCTTCTGTATCGACCTTGTCCACTCCATGCATCCTCTCCTGCCGCCCCTCCATCGCCCCTTACCCAATTCCTCCCCACACCCATTGCTTGTTTGCCTCCCTCTATGTTGGCCTTCGGCACTGCAGTTGGTGTTTCCCCCGCTCTCTCTCTCTCTCTCTCTCTGCTCTTACTTTTGTCCTGTTGCGTCTTGGTCCGTTCAGTGGACTAGTACTGGCTCTTCCATAAGCCTCGACTATGTATTAAAAAAAAAAGAAGTAGAACAGCACTCAGTCAGGAGTTTACTTACCTCCACCAGCCTGAACATTTTGTTTTGTATCCCAATGATACGCCATATCCGGACCTGAACCAAAATCAAATCTGATTGTTCTTGTCGTCGAACCAACTCATCCACCTAGTTTTGCCTTAAAACATCCCCAACTTTTTGGAATATCCTGTTACATATCGTTTTTTGCCCGATCACTCAATGGTGAATAATCCCTTAAAAATTACCGGATCCAGATCTGGATCTTAACCAAAATCTAATAATTTTGTTTTTGTCACATTCCCAACCTCTCCACCAAATGTCATCCGAACATATTGTAGTCCTTCAGGCAATCTTAAAATGCATAAGAGATATCCGAATGGCATTTTGAGTGCACTGAGCAGAAAACCAGAATTAAGAATGTGCAGCCCTGGGAGTATTTACTTTACTGGCAGAAGAGCCAAGACTGGCTCTCTATGGGCAGTAAAGACACTAAGGTTCTGTTCTTCTGAATCAGCTCATTTGACCATGTTCTGTGATAGTTGCATTATTTAATTAGTTTCAAATTAAAGGATTTTGTCTGTAGATTTGTCTTTACAATTGAATTCTCACTTAAGTTTTCCCCAAAAAGTCATGTACTCATTTTAGTTTATGAAATATGCAATTCTGGAGTTTTGTCGACATACATTGTTACAGAATAGAATAAAGTATAATTGTAGATGAAAGTTAATTGCATTGTTGCATCAGAATAATTATAAAGCAGTGAAACCTATAATTGTCAGGCATCCTTTGACCCGATAACTTGTCATGTGGGGGAAGGTTGTTGCACTGGGTAAAATAAATGTTTTCATTTGAAGGACTTTGGATATACTTTGAAGAAAGTTGGGGTCAGGTCACACCGAACCAGCAAAGGTTGAATTTGCAATATTAACATCACATGAGAAGACTTTTACCAGAGCCTTTGGGAATCCACAACAACACTAAAAAAAACTGCCCCAAAGGTGGACTGTGGACTGTGGAGAGAAAAACAGCTTTGACCCTTCGGCCCCAGGTGGGCCACATCACCTGTGCGTGACTTTGTACGAGTCATGTTGTGAAAATAGAGCTGGAGACCTCTCATGCAAGGAGGCTTTATTGCAATCGATACATAACAAGATCACAACATTAGTCTACATGATACAAACAAAGCATCCCGATACATTTAAAATGAGGCAAACTACGAAGCAGCAAATTAATAACTCTTACCGAGCTCTCCAAGAGTCACAGCAGCAAATATGGCAGTCTCCCACTCACAGCTGGTTACATATGCAAAAAAAACCCATCTCCGCATGGACCGCCCCTGCCAGACAGTTAGTCACGTGAAAAAGTAAGTACACCCCATGTAAAGTTTTGAATTTTTCAACATATTTCAACATACAGCTATTTGATCTTCATTTCAACAATATTGATAGATAAGGGTGATATAATATAACAAATATCATGAAACATTTACATTTTGTCGTCCATTGTATAATTTCAATAAACATAAATGCATATTTCACATGTGGAAAAAGTAAGTACACCCCTACATTTATCACTACTTCAAATACCTCAAATTAGAATCAGGTGCACCAGCTCAGGTGCAAATGATTAGAACATCGTTGGAGAGGATCTTGGAGGAACCTGTCTTATTTAAACCTCAGACATTTACTTTGGTTTGCTCTTTGTTGTTGAAGTGTGTGGTGTCACCATGCCAAGATCAAAAGAGCTCTGAGGCCTTCAGAAAGAAGGTTATAAATGCCTATGAGTCTGGGAAGGAATTTAAAAAGATCTCCAAGCAATTTGAAATCACTCTTCGACTGTCCGGAAGATCATCGACAAGTGGAGAAGATTCCAAACAACTCCCAACTTGTTCAGGCCAGGCCGCCCCAGCAAGTTCAGCCCGAGAGCAGACCGCAAGATGCTGAAAGAAGTCTCTAAGAACCCGAGTATGTCATCACGGGACCTACAGGTAGCTCTTGCCACTGTTGATGTCAAAGTGCACGAGTCTACCATTAGAAAGAGGCTGCACAAATTTGATCTACGTGGGAGGTGTGCCAGGGGGAAACCTTTGCTGTCCAGAAAGAACATCAGGGCAAGACTAAAGTTTGCCAATGAACATCTAGGGAAAGACCAGCACTTCTGGAACAATGTGCTCTGGATAGATGAGTCAAAGGTAGAGCTATTTGGCCACAGTACCAGAAGACATGTTTGGCGAAAACCAAAGACAGCATTTGACCACAATAACCTGATACCAACTGTAAAGCATGGTGGTGGAAATATTATGGTTTGGGGCAGCTCACCATCATAGAATCCAATATTAATTCTTCATTGTACCAGAGGGTGCTTGAGGATAATGTGAGGCCATCTGTCGGAAAGTCATCCGCAGCTCATCATAATCATAATGTGATTTCATCCGCAGCTCAATGGAATACTGTTCTCCCCTATGGGCCGGTGCTCCTGCCTCACACCTAGCTCGGCTTCACGCTGTTGAAACCAAAGCTTTCAGAATTATTGGAATCTCCCGCGATGAAGCTATCTCTGAGGGCCTTTCACTCACTCACCGCAGGCAGGTAGGTGGTCTTTCTGTCTTCTACCGACTCTTCTCCGGCCTTGCACCCCCAGCTCTCTCTGTGCTCTGTCCCCCAAATATTCCTACAGGTCGCACAAGATCTGCCAGCAACCCTCTGATGGTTAAACTGCCGAAATCTCGGCTCTCTGCTCACCTTCACTCTTTCATTCCTCTTTTCTCCCGCCTCTGGAACAAACTCCCTCACTCCCTTCAATCCCACTCCTCCCTCCAGGTCTTTAAAACAGCTGTTCACCACCATCTCTTATCTTCCCCCATCCAAAACCTTGATCTTTTCTACCCCCGCTAATTCACCCCAGATCCACCTTGTTTGAAATTCCAACTTCTTTCCTGGAAGTCCTGGCAGTGTCCATATGTTTTATACCTCTCCCACCGCCCCCTTCCCACGCCCCCCCCCCCAAAGCCCTCGCCCTCTCTCAGATCTCTCGATGTCTCCATGTCTCTCGGTCCCTGCTCTCAAATGTTGTGTTTGTGTCCTTCCCCCTCTCTCCCCATCTTGTCTACCGTCTACCGCTCCCTATGTTATATGTTTTATGTGTCGGTTTGTCTTTCTGTGTGATTAATGTTCGCTCTTTCACGAGCCTCGACCTTGTATACAAAAAAAAAAAAAAAAAAAAAAAAAAAAAAAAAAAAAAAAAAAAAAAAAAAAAACGTTGAAGCTCAACCGAAGGTGGACCTTGCAACATGACAATGACTCTAAACTTACCAGTAAATCCACCAAGGAATGGCTGAAAAGAAAGAAATGGAGGGTTCTGGAATGGCCAAGTCAAAGCCCGGATCCAAATCCCATCGCGATGTTGTGGGGGGATTTGAAACGAGTTGTGCATTCAAGAAACCCCTCAAACATCGCACAGCTGAAATAATTAGGCATGGAGGAGTGGGCAAAAATTTCTCCCAGTCAATGTCAAAGACTGGTAGACAGTTATAAGAAACGCCTACTTGAGGTTGTTTCTGCCAAAGGGGGCAATACCACCTATTGGAGCCAAGGGTGTACTTACTTTTTCCACATGCGAAATTTGCATTTATGTTTATTTAAATTATACAATGGACTACAAAATGTAAATGTTTCATGATATTTGTTATATTATATCACCTTTATCTCTCAATATTGTTGAAATGAAGATCAAATAGCTGCATGTTGAAAAAGTCAAAATCTTACATGGGGTGTACTTACTTTTTCATGTGACTGCATGTGTATCACACCAGCAACTAGCTTTTATGTCGTCCGATTCATCATGTCATAAATTAGCAATGGAGTGTGGCGCAGGAGGGAGGGAGATGTGAACTGAGAGCAGCAAAGGCTGTATCTGCACTTCCTGTTGCAGAATGCATTTCAAAATCCGGCTCATCCAGAAAAGAGGGAATTGGGAGTGCTGCATGTGAATCGGGACTGGTTCCGCAACTCCAAAGCCCTGAATAAAGAACCGGATTCACCCAAAGAGGTTCGCTTTTATCTACTGGCTGGTACTCGACGAATCTATTGCCTTGCCTCGGAGATGACTTCCAAGCAGGCATCTCCTTGCTAGCTTCATCGAGACAGCAACATGCATATTCTTTCACTGTCTCTCTTCACCCTGTGGCCAAGCACACGTAGTCCTTAGCAGCATGCGGTTAAATAATTTAACGTCAATCATCTTGATCTGTGGACACGGATTCATCTGCATTGTTCGGTGGTACCAAGCTGGTCGGATACCAACCTGTGCACACCCATTGGACAAAACTGTTTGGAACATGTTCACAGCCGACCCGCTTCACCCATTTGTAACCTGCTGAAGTTTATTTTACGAACTGGTTACATGATAGGTTAGCACCTCCATCGTCGTGAGTGAATTCGTGGCTGTATTGATATTTGACATTGATATTGTCGCGTCCGCAGCTGGTTGCCACCAGCCTTGGACAGATGAGCCGAACCAGCTTTAACTCCTGCGGCGATCTCCAATTTAGCGGTTATGATGCGCGCGGGATGGAAGAACCACGAAGCGCTTATTCTCACAAAACACATGGATTTATTCCGAAACCCAACCAAGAACACGACAACAAAAATGTAACAATGATTTATTATAAAATGAGGTGCAGAATGAAAATAAAGAAAATATGGCTGAGGCAAAATGCTTTTAAATCAGGGTTTTCATGTGACTTTATTTCCTGCAGGTTTGGACTGCCGGCGATCGCGACAGGTAAGCCTCAGCCTCTTCTCCTTTCTTCCCCCGCGTGTATAAAATCTGCATTTAGACATCGCCTTCGGAGTTAAAAGCTCGCTATTGGCCATCCGTGACTCTCCTGGTGTTAACTGGGAGGGAAACACATGACATTTATTGTTGAGTGGGATTTTTAACCCTCTGGAACATTTGGTGTCAAGAGTGTGGGATTCGGAACAAATTTTTTTGAAGTACCGAAGCGCTAAAAAAATTTTTTCATCGTCGATTGGTGTTGGGAAGGGCTCAAACAGCACGTCGCTAAATTTAAATTTTCATTTTTAAGGTAAAATAAATATGTGCGTGGGAAAACTACTTCCTCACAGCGGGTGGAGGGGGTGAGTGATATAGAAGAACGGGTAGCGGATGCTGAAGGCTCTGGAAGTGAGCCCGAAGTAGAGGGATTTGAGAATAGTGGTGGAACTTCCCTTGTTCCGGAGCGATTGAGCCAGGAGACGGGCCAGATGGATTTCCAGGCCATGGTAATACCTTTTATGGGACGATTGGAGAATGATATGAGGGGAATGGAAAATAAGATGAATGCTCAGAGTGAGCGATTGAATAACAAAATGGATGAACAAAAGAAGGGAATGAGTGAGCAAATTAATGCTCAAACTGGCAAAATTAATGGATGGATGAGTGCATTGAAGGAAGAGCAAGAGAGTGTTGCCAATGGGGCACAGGAAAAGCCAAGGGTGGCAGAATTTGAATTTAAACGGGGGGAATTGACAGTGGAAGAGTGTGAGACCCAAGCTGATGTGCTTCGGGCAAAGGAGGGGGAAAATTTGATTACAGAATGTTTGGAGGTAAATGACACTGTGTGTACCCTCTAGTGTGCAAATATTTGTGCAAATGTGCAAATACCCTCGAGTGTGCAAATGTAAATAGGGGAAGCTCAAATTTAAATGGGAAATATTTGATGAACATTAGGGTGGTCCAAAAAACATCGATCTCTCCGATTTTGATGCTCTACTGGATTATTGTTAGAAATGGTCTTAAACATTCACCCACCAAATATTTTCGCTCAATTCCATCTAGAAACTCATACACACTTCAATTGAAATATGGCGTTTTTCACCAAATTTGGCTAAATGAGAACAATCCAATAGCAACCTAGGTGGAAAAAGTACATGCACTATTGTACGAAGCCATTTTGTGGTTCATGACGTTTTGCTTGCGCCTGTGAGTGTGAAATCATCATGGTCGAAACATGTTTGACAATGTTTGAAACATGTTCATACATGTCTGACTCATGTTTCGACCATGAGGACTTCACAGGGGTATGTACCATCAATGACATTATTTCGGAAAAAAATATTTCTAAAGTCTTTGAAAGTCATTAAAATTGACCAAAATGACAAATTTATATGTTGAGTGTGTATGAGTTTATAGATGACTCGGATGCAAAATATTTTTTGGGTGAATGATTTAGACCATTTCTAACAATAATCCAATAGAGCATCGGACGGCATCACTGTGGTGGCGGCATCACGGACGGCAAACATGGGCCTGATGTGGTGACCGACCGGGCATGCGGCCTGACAGCCTCTCCCTGAGACTCTGGGAAAGCCAGCTTGTGTTGACGTGCTGGGCCATGGACGCGGGCCAAACCACATGGACAGGGATGGATTATAGCCCACCGGACAACCATTGGGTCATCTGTGGAACATGATGGTGTGAGAATGATCGTCCACAGATGATCTGTTGTGATTTGTGGACTCTCTGCTCGGGAAGAGAGCTGTTAGGGAATTAATTTAGCCTTGAATGATTGAGAAGACTCAATAATTAATTGTCCAAACTGTTTCGAAGAAAATCGACTGATTTTTAATGAAACGTGGAGGACTTCGCTTGGGTTACAAGGAAGATACGTCAGAGGAATACAGAAAACCACTTGGCAAGAATCCAAATCCAAAAAGAACACACACACACAACAAATCCGAAGCAAAATCCTGAAGCATTGGTGCAGCACAGTCTTATACTTTTGTGAAGAACAAGGACAATATGGGTGGGGGCTGAGGGGAGGAGAGAGAGGGAGGAACTTAGATGGGGGAATGAGATAAGAAAAGTTGCAAGAGATTAAACAAGTTCTGTGACTTTTAAGACAACAACTGGGTTCGTGACGACGGCAATCTGGTTTGTCCCTTCCTTTCATCTTGGGAGAGATTTTGGGTTACGGAAAGTACAATTCTCAGTTATTGTGAAGCTGCAGTTATATCTTAATGCATTTCCCATACAGCATTAACCCACAGTTGTGTAAGCCAACAAGAGAAAGTGTGTGATTTTCATTTAAACAGGGAATTATTTATTCTCAAAGGGATTAAGTTGCAATGTGCATACAAGCCCATTCCAAGAAGTACGTGCACAAAGCACGAACTGCTGCCGACAGCTAGAACAAAGGTTCTTTGGTTTTCACTCTTTTAAGCAAACAGATTTATTTAAAATCTCCAGTTCTAAATCCCACTCATCAAGGTTTCTGAAACACCCTGCCACACTGGCATTTTCCCCATGAGTATTTATTTAATTCACCTTTTACCCACAATTATCCAGTTTTGTTCATACAGAACAAGGCACCCGGCTCTCGCATTGTTCTGTACGAACAACTTCCAGTCGTTACATTTGTCTCGAGGTAGTGCAAAGCTCACCCCCTTTGGGGCATCCCCTACTTTCGCTCCATGGGAGGCTGTCATTCTGGCAAGTGAATGCAGCCTCTGACTTGTTGGGTGCCATCACCTCCCCTTCATTTCATGGAGTTTGGGCATCAAGGTGCCCTTTCAGAGAGAGAGATTGCACATTTTAGATATGCCCATTGGGTAACATCGTACCCTTGTATACCCATTACCCCTTTGATTTATATATATATATATATATATATATATATATATATTGTTATAGATCGCGGTTTGGATGTTATAGACCGAGCGGTGGTTTAAAACCGCGACCTAACAAAACTCACCCGATTCCACCCGAACGTTGGTTGTATCGCACCCTAGCTGCTCAATGAGGGAAAAGACAAAAGCGACGCAATGCAAGAGGAAAACGGAGACAAAAAAAGGTTCGAAATACTACCACATTTATTCCTACTATTTACACACAAGCAAAAAGACAGATGTCACGTTTATTTACAAGCACAAGACGCAGGTGACACAGTGCAAATTTAGCTTACCTACAGACTTAACTTATATCCCAGGACAGAACAAACAGAACGCTGACTCACGCGGGGAATGCCAGGGATGGCAGAAGGTGGATGGCTGGAGGGAGAGGAAAGGTCCAAGGGGGGTCCCACAGCACAACCGGCACGTTCAGCAGCCGCCGTTCCGTTTCGGCCCTGCTCCGAACCGCCGTTCAGGCCCCCTTTGGCGGTGGGGTGGCGCGGCTGCGGCGGCCTCCGTCCGCTGCGTTCCCAGGACTTGTCTCACTGGTCTGGTCCCTCAACCCTCAACCCTCAACCCTCAACTCTTTCTTGCTTCTCTCACTTCTCACCACCGACTCCTCTCTCTGGCAACCGACTGTGACCAACTCCTTGCAACCAACTCCTCCTCTCTTCACAACCCTTCTTTTTCCAACCCAGAGTGCATCTCTCTTTCTTCTTCTCTCTCCCACTCGACTTCCGGTTGCGCCCTTTTATAGCGCCCCCAGCGATCACGCCCCCGGCGCTTTGGACACGCCCATCGGGGCGCTCACCTCGGCCCTGGCTGGTCGCACGACCCTCGGGCTCCGCCCCGGACGACGACGGGCGGGCGCGCCCCTCCCCTCCTCTGACGAGGTGGAGACACGCCTTTCTTCCCTGACTCGAGCCTCGTGGTCAATGGCGGTTATTGGAGGGGAGGTAATATGGGCAATCGAGGCTCGCCAATGACGAGAGGGGGATGTAATATGAGGTCATTGGAGGTTTTGGAGGGGATGGAAAGGGAGATTTTTGGGGATGGGAAGGAAAGGGGGTCTATTCTCTTTCACTGGTGCAATGGAGTACTTTTAATTAATGGGAGACACAGCCTTATCCTAAAACACAGAATAAGAGATAACTATCAAAAGAAAAGATATATCGTGTCCTGCATGTATGTTTTTTTATGGACTAACTACGGGAACGCCCTTTGACCTTTATACAACCACAACGGAGGGAGGAGGGGTGATATTTTATGACAACCTTTTACAACAACATTTTACCACAACCATAAAATAAAAAAACATTCTCATATCCACAACACTGCACCCTCCTCCCCTTAGGCACGTCCCAGGCCTATTACTTTTACCTTAGTGTGGCATGTAGGTGTAGTTCCCTCTACTTTTAACCTGACCCTGAGTGCGACAGTTTTAAAACATAAATAAATGTGTCCCGCTGCTCCATTGCACCCTGCCTAACAGACTTACGCCCACAGTTAACCGAATTGCGGAATGGTCTTCAAACTATACAATGACGGTGGGGAGCATTATTTACACTGACGCTAATTTTATTTACAAAACTAACCCAGGACCTGTAATTGTTCTTTCTGGGGGGAGGACAGTCTGCTCTGCATCAATGCACCATTAAAGCACCCAAAAACGCACCAATACACACCCAAGCACCAATCGGTGCAGTCCCCATTGTTCAATGAATAAAATAAAACCAACAAACCCAACCCTGCAGGTGTCTCTTGCTCTTCGGCTCCCTCTGCTGGTTATTATTATTTGTCTTCCAGATGTTGTCATTCTCTTTTGCTTTGCTTACTGGCGGCCTATTTGCAATAAAGTGTGCCCAATGTGCCCTTCTTTATTTTCTTTTATTTATAGCCCACAGGGCCGACTAGTGTGGTTCACCTGTGGGGCATCGGTGCCCTGTGGCCAAGGTCCGCCAGCAAGATTTCAGGCCCTCATGGCCGGTTCCAGCAGAGGGGCCATGCCCCAACCCATGGGGTCCATAAGTGGTGCTCGGCCACAGGCATGTGGTCCATAATGTGGTGCATCGATGCAGACAGCTGGTTTTGGGAATTTCGGGCGCACAATGGCCGACCCACGCACGCTCCCCTCGGCGCCCAACGGCGCTCAGGTCCTCATGTGGGAGACAAAAAGGGGGGACAAGACAGATGAGCGAGGGGTAAGGTCTCAAGGGTACACATCAAAAAGGCAATGCAAGGCGAAATGCGTACGGAGGGCGAAGTGAGAAAGCTCGTCCCTACCGTACGTCACCCCCCTGTTACCTAGCCCACCCTTGCCCTTACCCCATATGTACAAAACCTACACATTACCAATTCGTCACTACTGTCACGTCTTCCCCATATTTCCCCTATATCAAATTCGTCACCACAATCCCTCTACTTCAAAAATTTGCCATCATCAATTCATCATCAATCCTCATAAGGAGGCAGAGATGGAACATCAAAGCACAATGTCACACCCACGTCATGATGCGTCTCACATTCCAAACATTTGCACAATAAAAAATAATAAAACATGGCATGGTGTGGAGTTACCTGTCACCTCCGGTGAGTGGGTGCAGATGGTGCGAGGAGATCCTTCATCCTAACTATCCTCTAAATGACTTTAACACACTTTACACTACCCGGGGTCTTTCTCCGGCCAAACCATTGGCCCTCT
Source organism: Myxine glutinosa (assembly GCF_964187855.1). Taxonomy (NCBI): domain Eukaryota; kingdom Metazoa; phylum Chordata; class Myxini; order Myxiniformes; family Myxinidae; genus Myxine; species Myxine glutinosa. The sequence continues at coordinate 93,903,766 of NC_136265.1, forward strand.
TACACTATGGGTTCTAAAAACCAATTCCCATTGGCCAAACTGTGGTGCTTTTCAATTTGGGGTCTCACTCCCCCGATTCATCTCCCGGTGCCCTCGCACAATTTCTGGGCCGCGACGTGTAGCTCTCCCAACAGGTCTACCCACCTGCACACCTCCACCACTGTAGTTGCCACCCGAGCTTACCTAGCTCCTCACCCTAACCTATCTAACTGGGGGCAGCCCCTCTCCTGGCTCTGTCACCCCATGGTGCCCTCTGGCACTGGGCTACCCGGGTCCGTCCTCCGGATCCTCGGGCCCCATCCACACAACTACTACCGGCTCCCAGAGCCCACCTGCGGCCTCACCTGGCCGACATCCTTACAGTGGTGGAGTGCTCAAACAACTACACACACTAACAGGCTACACGCCCAGCCATTTCCACAACACCAACGCACCCATCCACATACCATTCTTTCACCTCGCACCACAGATGCCAATATCCAAACCACAATTTACCTGTACCCTCTACCTAACACTTACACTACCCGCCCCGGGTATCCGTGATGGGGGTCCACTCTTCCCCCATTCACACCTTCGCACCATCCACTCCACTCCACAATTTCCACCATTCTCACTCCACGACCATCCATTCCAATCCTCCAGACCATTTATTCCATACACCTGTCTTTCATTCACCTGTCGTTGCACACCTGTGCAATCCTACCTGGTGCCACCTGCACCCTCCTCCTCTTCCTGGACCATTTGGTCAACACAACACTCAATCACCACTACTCCCTCATACACTGCTCCATTCACCTGTTCAGTTGCACACCTGTGCAATCACACCTGTTCCATTCTCACCTGTCCAATCCTCACACACACGGCATCATCTCAGCTAACTACTCCCCTCTGAAACTTGCGCTTCCCAGTCGTCCCTTTAAACTATTGCGCTCCCACGTCATTATAATCCACACTAATCTACCTGCGTCCCCACTACAGGTATCAGTCACTAACTAAACTTAACGTCACCTAATGTCAATCTTCGCTAGATCCCTACACACCATATCCTAACCCACCCGGGCTAGTTTTCACTGCCATACACCCCCTAATCTAGTGCTCCTTTGCCCCCACCTGTGAGGGATGGTGGATTTGCCATCCCACCACATCGGGGGTCTCTCACTACCAATTTCGCTCGTCCAAATCCAACAATTCAAAAATTTCCCATTTACTGCCAATTCTATTCACTTTTCTAAATTTTGTATCAAATCACTACTATCACTATCACCATCACCCGTCTACTTATTACATCCTCTCGGTGCGCCAATTTCCTTCGAAAGCTCGGCTTCGTACAGCCGAGCCATGAACGCGGGTTCTTTTGTGCCAGCGGCTGGATACGTCCCGCATTCGTGGCAGGGATGGGGGCTTACCCGGGCCGAGATCCCACGCACCACCTCGGCGTGGAGCCATCAAATGTCCCGATCTCGACCTGCCGGCACGTCTCAATAGAAAGTGGTCGCCATGACGACCCTTCCTATCGGGCGGCCCGCTCCGTCTAGTGGAGCCCGGACGCGGCCGTTCCACGCGAGGCCCAGCGTGGATCGCGCACGGCAGTTCTTTCGAAACCGCCGTGGTTCGGATCCCCGCTGGTTCTCGCGGCACGCGAAGCCCGGCACGCACCGAGGGCCCGAGTCGGCTATAAGTCGTTCTAACCTTTAACCCGGTTATCGTCGACGCCTCACCTGGATGCTTACAAGCATACGCTACCCCTTTCGTGCTCATACATGCAGCCGTTTCCATGCTCTTGGTCGTACCTTCTCTAACACACCTCGGTACACTCATTCCGCTCACCGACTTGGTCACACACCTGACCACCGAACACTTTGGCACACATTCGTTGCTCGCACACCTCACCAATACACCGCTTCGCGCCCCCTCCTCGGTCACCTCCTCTGTGACAATCACAGGTGTGCCCTCATTCGCACACCCAACCACGTGCCTCACCACCAACTCCAGCGTGCATTCCCACTCACGCTCTACCATTCCAGGTGTGCATCCTTCTATTCCAGGTGTACATCCTCGCTCACCTGCCACAACCAACTCACGCTCCGTTTCACTCTCACTACTCTCACCTCCACTCTCGGTCGCGCACTCACCCTTACTCTTGACAGCATGCGCTTTCCCCATGCACCCGTCCGTTACACACCTTTCTCGCGCATCCTCCCGCGCACACTTCTTCGTTACTTCCTCCGTAACACTCACCACAGGCATGCATTCTCCCTTACTCTTGACAGCATGCGCTTTCCCCATGCACCCGTCCGTTTCACACCTTTCTCGCGCGTCCTCCCGCGCACACTTTTTCGTTACTTCCTCCGTAACACTCACCACACCGCGCTTCCCTGTGCTCCCTCGCACACGCGCTTCGACCAACTCACTCTTGACGGCACACTCACTCCTCGGCGTGCACTTTTTTCTCACACACCCCATGGTCGGACATTTTCGCACACCTCTTTTTTCGCACACCAGACCTGTCGCACACTTCACCAACGGCCTCCCACGAACACCCGGATCCAAACCAATCCCCAAGCCGACTGAAGCTTTCCTCACATCATATACATTGCCACTCACCTCCGTACTTCGTCTCCGCCCCTCCTTTGCCACCTGCAAACTCTTTATTTGGTCAGTGAGCATCACATCATGATTTGAACACAGACCTTGTACATATTCCATGACTTCCTCCTTTATCTCCCTCTTAGTTTCTGTCCGTCCCTTCTTAATTTCACTCACCTCTTCTCCCACTTCCTCTAGTTTTTGTTTAACCTCTTTTATTTCTCGGTGCGTCCCCTCAAGTTCGTCCTCTAAGGCTACCGTGACCGTCTCTATGTGCATCCTCACCTGCCGGTCCTTTGTCTCCATTATCTCCGTCACCTCCTCCACCCTCATTGTCAGTTCCTCCCGTACCATCTGACATTGCCTCTGCGTCGCTATTAATTCGTTTTTAATTTCTTTTTGTGTCGCCTTTAACCCTCCTAGTACCGCAGTGTTCTTTTGAACCTGCTCCACTAACTTAGTTTGTCCCTCTGTCAGCTGCTCCACCTCCTCCGTCAGATCTTCTATTCCCCCTTGTAACTTAGCCGTATTATTTCTCACCTCTTTCTCTATACGCTTTTCGCCTCGCTTTACCTCCTCGCGTAGCCCCGAGACCTCCTCACTCACCCCTCGTCGTATTTCCTCCATCTGGTTCCCCATCTGTTCGATTTCCCGGGCGGATTGTTCCCCTATTTCCCGCAATTTGTCCTCCATCCTATTTTCTAACCCCATTAACCCATTTTTCACCCCCTCTAACTGATTCTCCTGGGCAGCCATTCTGTTTTCCACCCCCGTTAACCCATGTTTCACCCCTTCTATCCCATTGTCTAACCCCTCAAATTTCTTGTCTAATCCCTCAAATTTCTTTTCTAATCCCTCACCGGTACCCCTCGCTTCGTCCCTCATTACCCCCATTTCGTTTCCCATTACCCCCATTTGGTTCCCCATTACCCCCAATTGCTCACTCTGAGCATCCATCCGGTTCCCCATTACCCCCAATTGCTCACTCTGAGCATCCATCCGGCCCTCCAATCGCTCACTATTCTGGGCCATAAGGGCCTTCATTTGTATAAAAAAAAGGTTCAAATCCATTGGCATCTCCGGTTCGACTACCGCGACCATGGGCGTGGCTAAATGTGGCGCCGCTGTAATCACGTGCGCTAGAGCGCCATTTTGTGCACCTGAAATTCCCGCAACCACATTGCCATTTTCCTCCTCCCTTTCTTCCCCGAAGTCCTGGGTTACTTCTAACCCCTCTATCTCTCCCACCGGCATCCCGTCGCCTTGGACAGCCATGGCGCGATTTCAAAATTCGGGCTCTTCCTTTAAAACAAAACAAATTTCGTACTTTATAATTTTGAGCGCGTGAAGCGCGCTCCGGGTCGATCTCACTCCCCGACACCAATTGTTATTGTACTAACACAATTGGTGTCCAAAATTTGGGCTAAATAAATTTAGTCCCAGGTTCGAATCCCACCTCCTGACTCCAATTGTTATAGATCGCGGTTTGGATGTTATAGACCGAGCGGTGGTTTAAAACCGCGACCTAACAAAACTCACCCGATTCCACCCGAACGTTGGTTGTATCGCACCCGAGCTGCTCAATGAGGGAAAAGACAAAAGCGACGCAATGCAAGAGGAAAACGGAGACAAAAAAAGGTTCGAAATACTACCACATTTATTCCTACTATTTACACACAAGCAAAAAGACAGATGTCACGTTTATTTACAAGCACAAGACGCAGGTGACACAGTGCAAATTTAGCTTACCTACAGACTTAACTTATATCCCAGGACAGAACAAACAGAACGCTGACTCACGCGGGGAATGCCAGGGATGGCAGAAGGTGGATGGCTGGAGGGAGAGGAAAGGTCCAAGGGGGGTCCCACAGCACAACCGGCGCGTTCAGCAGCCGCCGTTCCGTTTCGGCCCTGCTCCGAACCGCCGTTCAGGCCCCCTTTGGCGGTGGGGTGGCGCGGCTGCGGCGGCCTCCGTCCGCTGCGTTCCCAGGACTTGTCTCACTGGTCTGGTCCCTCAACCCTCAACCCTCAACTCTTTCTTGCTTCTCTCACTTCTCACCACCGACTCCTCTCTCTGGCAACCGACTGTGACCAACTCCTTGCAACCAACTCCTCCTCTCTTCACAACCCTTCTTTTTCCAACCCAGAGTGCATCTCTCTTTCTTCTTCTCTCTCCCACTCGACTTCCGGTTGCGCCCTTTTGTAGCGCCCCCAGCGATCACGCCCCCGGCGCTTTGGACACGCCCATCGGGGCGCTCACCTCGGCCCTGGCTGGTCGCACGACCCTCGGGCTCCGCCCCGGACGACGACGGGCGGGCGCGCCCCTCCCCTCCTCTGACGAGGTGGAGACACGCCTTTCTTCCCTGACTCGAGCCTCGTGGTCAATGGCGGTTATTGGAGGGGAGGTAATATGGGCAATCGAGGCTCGCCAATGACGAGAGGGGGATGTAATATGAGGTCATTGGAGGTTTTGGAGGGGATGGAAAGGGAGATTTTTGGGGATGGGAAGGAAAGGGGGTCTATTCTCTTTCACTGGTGCAATGGAGTACTTTTAATTAATGGGAGACACAGCCTTATCCTAAAACACAGAATAAGAGATAACTATCAAAAGAAAAGATATATCGTGTCCTGCATGTATGTTTTTTTATGGACTAACTACGGGAACGCCCTTTGACCTTTATACAACCACAACGGAGGGAGGAGGGGTGATATTTTATGACAACCTTTTACAACAACATTTTACCACAACCATAAAATAAAAAAACATTCTCATATCCACAACAATATATACATATATTGTACACAGAATCGAGGCTCGTGTAAGAGCTAACATTGATCACAAAAAGACAAACTGACACATAAAACATATGATAAAGGGAGCGGGAGAGAGAGGGAAGCGCACAAGTACAACATTTGAGAGCAGGGACATCGGGAGATCTGTGGGAGGGGGAGGGCTTGGGGGAGGAGGCATGGGAATGGGGGGTGGGAGAGGTATAAAACATTGACATTGCAAGGACTTCCAGGACAAGTCGGAATTTCAAAAAAGTGGGTCTGGGGTGAATTATCGGGGGTAGAAAAGATCAAGGTTTTGGATGGGGGAAGATAAGAGATGGTGGTGAACAGCTGTTTTAAAGATCTGGAGGGAGGAGTGGGATTGAAGAGAGTGAGGGAGTTTGTTCCAGAGGCGGGAGAAAAGAGGAATGAAGGAGTGAAGGTGAGCAGAGAGTCTTGATTTTGGCAGGTTCACCAAAAGAGGGTTTCTGGCAGATCTTGTGCGACCTGTAGGAATATTTGGGGGACAGAGCACAGAGAGAGCTGGGGGAGCAAGGCCGGAGAGGAGTCGGTAGAAGACAGAAAAACAACCAACCTGCCTATGGTGGGTGAGTGAAAGGCCCTCGGAGTTAGCTTCATCGCGGGAGATTCCAATGATTCTGAAAGCTTTGGTTTCAACATGGTGAAGCCGAGCTAGGTGTGAGGCAGGAGCACCAGCCCAGGGGGGAGAGCAGTATTCCATTGAGCTGCAGATGAAATCATTGAAAGTGGTCAGGAGCTCAGGTGTATCAACGAAGGACTTCGCATGACGGAGGATGCCCAGTCAGCGACTGTCTTTGGACGCCAGTTTGGAAATGTGGTTTTCTCAGGAAAGATCATGGCAGATAGTGAGACCCAAAAGCTTGAGCGACAGAACTTCTTGGAGAGGATTGTTGAGAAAGTAGATGGGAGGGTTTTCCAGTTGGACTTGTCGGAGAGACATAGTGAGAGTGTGAGATTTTTCAGGATTGAAAGACATGTTCCACTTCTTTGACCAGTCTGTAATTTTGTCAAGGTCTGCAGAGAGTGAGGAGGCTGTATACTGCCGATTTGAGGGATGAGGAATGGAGTGGCAGATAGTGGAGTCATCAGCAAAGATGTAGAGAGGATTTTCAAGGGTCAGAGAGATCATTGATGGAGACCAGAAATAGCACAGGGCCCAGAACACTACCTTGGGGAACTCCAACCTGAACAGGTCGGGGAGATGAGAGAAATCCATTTCGGGCCACACGCGGACTACGACCAGAGAGGAAGTGCGCAAGCCATGAGTGGAGATTTCCATGAATACCATACGAGGAGAGTTTGGTGAGCAGAGCGGGGTGCCAGACCATATCGAAGGCATGTGATATGTCAAGGGAGACAGCTCTAATTTCCTGTTTGGCATTGAGGACCTCCATCCATTGTTGAGAGACAGCAGAAGCAGCATGTTGAGAGTAGAATGACCTGGTCTGAATCCAAATTGATGATCAAAGATCAAGCCATTGGGGAAGAGGAGGGATTTGATATCAGATGCAATGATGGATTCCATGACTTTGCTGATAATTGGGAGCAGGCTGATTGGTCTGTCGTTGCAAGGATCTGTTTTTGCACCTTTTTGTGTAAAGCGGTAATGTTTGCTGATTTGCAAGATGCTGGCAGATGACCTTGAGCAAAAGAGAGGGTGAAGAGAACAGAGAGAGGGTGAGATAGAGCAGAAGAGCAGGATTTTAGGAACCGTGGGCTGATGCTGTCTGGTCCAGGTGCAGAATCAGAGTCGATACATTAAAATAATGTCGATACAATAATGTGAATTGATACAACTAGGGCATGCCCGTACTATATCTATATCTAAAATTATATCCCCCCCCTCTATTTACATGAAATGGTTTGGTCCAAAGCGAACGGCTTGCGAGTACGGTGACAATCCCCCCCCTCTATTTACATGAAATGGTTTGGTCCAAAGCGAACGGCTTGCGCTTGCGGAGTTTGGTAAAGAAATCGCCATAGCGTGCCCAAACGCGCAGGAAAGCGAAAGAATCGCAAATTTAAGGAAATGCCCGTACTTCCGTAAGGAAGAGAAAAAAAATGAAAAGGAAAAACATTCCAAACCGCGAGGGAAAACAACACGGCACGTCGACTCAACAACGTGTCCTGTGATTGGCCGTACGTGGCTGCCAGTAGCTGCCCCCAAAAAAAAGCTTTCACCGTCCGGCGACTGAATTTAAGGAGAAAAATAAAACGCTCTTCGCTTAAAACAACGCCCTTCGCTCTGACTGAATTGGGACAATGTTTTTATGTTTTTAATTGAATTACTATCCGTAATGGCGCACGCTCTCACGGGAGCTCCGGAAGGTCGTATATCGCAGTTACGATGAATCGCAAATTCGTTTTTATTAGTTTTATATTAGTTTTAAAACATAGTTTAACGCCAACATAGCGCCAACATAGTTTGCCAACGTGAAATAAATGAATACGCTCTCAAATGTGCCATCCGAGGCAGAGTGTGTTCGCCACGTTCGGCACATGCGATAGCTCGCTGCTCTCTGATTGGTTGAATCGTTTTTTGGACATAGCTCGGTAAGTAATTGTCCGATTAATATGAAACCTTGAAAAGGCACATCCTCGGGTCCCCAGCAATATACCTGGCAAGTTTAAAGTATATCGGACCCGTGGTTGTCGAGAAACAGCGGTCACAGACAAACAAACAAACAAACAAACAAACAAACACACAGAGATTACTGGAATTATAGATAGATACAACCGAAAAGGTCTGTTTGTTTGCTCTATGAACATAAATCTACGTTGTCAATACACGACACAAAATACACAACACAAGCAAGGCTCCTCGAGGGTCTGCAATCTATGATTGCTTTTTATTGTGTGTTGTTATTTATTTATTTATTTCATGTCTGTGTCTCTATCGTCTGGTCACGTGTTTTAGGACTCCACTACCATTCTTTCCCGCTCTTTTTCCCTCATAATCTTTCTTTCTCCCTCTTCTTCCCCATCCGATTAAAATTGATTTCTGTAAAATTCTTTGACAGAAACGTCTCCACCTTGTCAGGAGAGAAGCACACAGAGTCCAGGAGCAGTTGGGTTCGACTGGGTACGGTGGGTACAGAGAGGGATGGGTTTGAGACTCAAGATTTTTAGGCAAACAGAGTTGAGGCATTCGGCTTTTTCATGTGTGTTGTCGGCTGTATTGTCGTTTGAGGTAAGGGAGGGGCTGGAGGGGGACAAACACCAGAAACGGATTTGACAAGACGCTTCCAGGATTTGAAGGAGGGAGACAGGTTTGAGAGTAGAGAGATATTGTTTCCTGGCTCTCCTGAGGGTGGACACACACTTGTTTCGGGCTTTGTGAAAGGAAATTAGATTTCCTTCCGTTGGATTTGCTTTCCAGGAGACGAAAGCAAGTTGTTTCTGGGCAACAGCCTCACCACAAGATTCCGTGTACCATGGACGGGAGGAAGGGTATGACAACTGAAGACGATATAGGATAAATCTGTGCATGAGAGAGAGCAATTTACTTTGGAAGAATTCCCAGGATGAGTTGATGTCAGAGGCGGTAGAGATGGGAGACCAGTCCAGATGATTGATGGCTGCTTGAAGACCGTGCCAGTTGGCCTGAGTGAAATGCCAGACTAGTCGATGCTGAGGAGGCTCTCTGAGAATGGTCAGAGAGATGTCCACTTTAACAAGCACATGATCACATGAGCCGATTGGAGCAGAAGAAAAGCAGCAGACATTTTCAGGGAAGTTAGTTATAACCAAGTCCAGAAGAGAAGATGCTCCGTTGACAGAGATCCGGGTCGTGAAATTGACAGATTGTGTCAGTCCCAGTGAGTCGCAGAAGTCCTTTGCTGAAGCGCCATGGCTGGTGAGAGAGGTACCCACACCCAGCCAACTGGCATGGTGACAATTGAAATCACCACATATGAGGAAGAGAGAGTTGGGATGGGTAGATAGAAGTTTGTCCATATTATCAGACAGCGAGATGTAGATGGAGTCATCACTGTTTGGTGGACGGTATAACACACATATGAACAAAAGGTGGGAGCGAAGGGGAAGCCGCAGCCAAAGGTATTCCTGGGGGTGAGGTGGAGAGAGGGCAGTGCAGGGCGAGTGAGGAAGAGAGTTTTTTTATAAAGATAGCAACCCCACCTCCAGGACGAGGCTCAGGTCTATCATACCGGAGGAGGGAGTAACCTGGGAGAGATACCAAGGAATCAGAGACATCATGAAGGAGGAAAGTTTCTGTTCAGCAGATCACGTCTGGTTTGTCAGAAGCAACCTGTATAAAGAGACCAGTCAAGTTTGAGTGAAGGCCCCGGATGTTTGAGGTCCATACCGTTAATGAAGAGGAAGGGGGAGCATCGGATACAGAACAGGGGGGTGGGGGGGAGGGGTAGGGTAAGTATGGTAAGATGTGGAAGAGGAGGAAGAGGTAGGGAGAGCTGTTGAAGGTGTGGCAGAGATTTCAGAATAGCTTGGAGAAAGGGAAGGGTGGGGCGGACAAAAGGTTTGATGGTGATTTGGTGAGGCACAGTGAGGTGTTATTTGAGGAGGGGAAGAGCGAGGCAGAAGGTTGTGGGAGATGAAGGTGAAAGTTTGAAGGGGGAAGAAGTGGGGAGGATGCTTTGAGGAGGAGGGGTGACTGAAAAGTAAGGATTGCTGCATCTGTGACTGCTGAGTCTCTTTACAACTTTCAACAAGGGTAAGATCATCCACATATTTAAAATACGGGATTGGACTTTTCTTACACGCATCATTGATCATAACCGAAAACAAAATTGGACCTAATTTTGTACCATGTGCTACTCCAGCATGACTATTTTTCATATCTGATATGGTTCCCTTATATTTCACGCACTGCTGACGGAATTCCAAAAAGCTAATAATCCAGGAGATAATACATGGACGTACTCCAAGGTGAATCAATTTACAAACCAGAACATTGTGATCAATTCGGTAGAAGGCTTTTGAAAAATCTGTGAGAACTACGGTGGATATTGATTTTGGATTATCAGCATTTTTATGTAGCTGATGAAGCATTCTTATTAGATAAAGACAAGTTGATAGCTTTCTTTAATTGCCGTACTGATTAGGATCAATTTTTAGCGGCGTCACAGACGCTGGTCATAGAGTGCCCTCTGCTGTTGTTGTTGTTGTTCTTCTTGTTCTTCTTCTTGTTCTTGCAGAGAAGACAAAACCTCAAAGCTCCACCCATTCTGGGAACCATAGCTCCACCCATTCTGGGAGAGCCTTCATATAAACAAATATCCACCATTATATTAACTCGCATAGCTTTGAGGCCTATTTTGTAGGCCCGTGGTGTCTTCCTCTCTCACACAGTTTTATTTCAAATCAAATTCGATATATCATTTCATTTTTCACAGTCGCTAACATAGTTTTAGACTTGGTTGAAAAATAACGGGAAGAAAATCCGATGAAAGTTGCCCTTTATAGAACGAAATGAATTCTCAAAGGCCTGTAACTTCAAGTCCATTGGGATATATATTTTTTAAATCGCGGCATGGTCAGTCATACACCGCCCGAAATAAGAGACGGGAAAATGCCGAGATATATATATTTTGTTTAAATCGCGGCATGGTCAGTCATACACCGCCCGAAATAACAGACCAGACGGGAAAATGCCAAGATATATTAAAAATTCGTCCATTTGATGACAATCGTCACGATGAAATATGTAATTTATACGTCGTCACAATAATGTGGAGAGGAGCATAGCTTCGTTCACGTGTCGCCACACACGGGAAATTGCCGAGATTTATATATTTTAAATCGCGGCATGGTCAGTCATACACCGCCTGAAATAACAGATGGGAAAATGCCGAGATATATTAAAAATTCGTCGCCACACACGGGAAATTGCCGAGATATATTTTCACTTTGCACAAAAATAACATCAAGTAATCGAATCAATAGGAATGTCCTGTGCCTATAACATCGACGTTATAGGCACAGCTGCATCTAGGCATTGTGTAACATCGACGCGGCTTTTGTTTTAATTAAAACTTTTTGTACTTGTTTTTTAATGTCCTCTGGGAGCCATTTTGCAATAAATGATTCCGCAACTTTTGCGAAGTAGCTCGTCGGTGCTATTGGTTTCAATTCCAACAAAGTTGGTGGTTGTGACTTTGAAATGGGCATCACCTCTTCGTACTTCCAACTATCCGGAAGTTTCGCCTGTTCAAATGATGCATTAAAAAAATCAGTCAAGGGAAAACTTAAATCGTTAGCAAATTCACGGATTACTCGCACAGGTTGGTCTCCAGAAATGCTTGCTTTTTGTAATTCGAGTTTACATAATTGATTATAGACCTGTTGGGGTTAGACACTAGACTAGGAGACCTTAACAGGGAGGGTAGGTATGCTGGTAATTTTGTTCTATCAATTCTGGGTAAATGGTCTGCTGTCGCAATAACATGTTCGTTTATTATGTTGGCTGTGTTTTTGTGTTGTTGTGGATCATCAGAATCAATACCTGGTGTCGTTAGAGAGGCTGGGGCCTGTGGACCTTGAATAAATGTTTTAATCTGTTTATACCAGCCTGGAGCGTTATCAGATTTTAGTTTGCGTACCCTGATATAATAATCTGTCTTAGCTTGAGAAATAGATCGTCTTGTAGCGGTTACCGGTAGCATGACACAATTACCCTGCACCGGCCGATGACGCAACCGGCGAGCGATCACGTGTCCGGACTCGCCCGGGCGTGTTGAGACTTGCCTTTACCGGGCGAACGCTTGCCTTGCATACCACGCCCCGTTGAGAGGCGTGGCTTTTCTATTTGCATACCACGCCCCGCCTGAGAGGCGTGGCTTTTGTGTGTTGAGTTTCTGATATATATTGCCGCCCGTTCGATGGGCTGATTCAGTGCTTTTTGAGTTCTTTCGAGTGAGCTGGAAATAAATAGCTCAGAGAAACTTAATTCCTGGCGTCGTCCATTTTGTCCGATTTTATCGTGCGAGCACAGCTCCCACAGTATGGTCTTATTTCTTAGGTAACGCCAAAGAGCTGTGTTACCTTGATACTGTAGCGTGGTGCTACGCACGCAACTTGTTTCCCAGAGAAGGTAAGCCACAACGCGTAGGGTCAAAAGAGTCTTTATTGTAAAGCTCAAACTGTAGCACTGACTCGCTCGGGGCTGCGAGCCCCGTGTATATCCCGAGGCCACGCCTACCCCTCGGGCGTGGCCGACACCCTCTTGGTGCGCGGAATGATGTCACCGCGCCAGCCAGCCATCGTGTCCGCCACACGCGCCCCCCCAGAATTCCCGCGCACCTGAAGGGTCAGTTTGCGGGGCAAACGGATGACCCGGCCGAAGCGCCCTCTGGCGGCTGGCGGCGTCTGGGATGCCGGGATGCCATCTGGGATGCCGCTGGCGGCATCTGGGATGGGTGCAGGACAGGGTGGTGGCGTGCCGGCGGGGCTGGGTGGTGCCGGGGGTCCCGGCACCGCCCAGCCCGACGAGGGGGCCGAGCCACTGGCGGGGGGTGGTCCACGTCGAGGTGGGCCGGCTTGAGGCGGTCCATGGAAACGCAGTCAGGAGTACCGCCGATGTCCAGGGTGAAGTGTTTCGCCCCGGTCTCCAGCACGCGGAAGGGCCCGTCGTACGGGGGCCGCAGCGGTGTCCGGTGGGCGTCGTGGCGGACGAACACGTACTCCGCCGTGCGAAGCTCCGGGGCGACGTGCGTTGGCGGGCACCCGTGGTGCGCCGTCGGCACCGGGGCGAACCTCTGGGCGGTCTCCTGCAGTGCGGAGCGCTGCTGCGTCGCGGACCATGGTGCCGTGGAGTCGGGGAGCAACTCGCCCGGCACCCGCAGCGGTTGTCCGAAGACCAACTCCGCCGCGGATGCGCGCAGGTCGTCCTTGGGTGCCGTCCTGAGGCCCTGCAGGACCCAGGGGAGCCTGTCGACCCAGCCGCCGTCGCGGAGGGTGGCCCGGAGCGCGGCCTTTAAGGAGCGATGGAAGCGCTCGCACAGGCCGTTGGCCTGGGGGTGGTAGGCCATGGTGCGGTGCAGCTGGACGCCGAGCCCCTGCGCGACCGCCCCCCAGAGCTCCGAGGTGAACTGGGGGCCGCGGTCGGACGAGATGTCCGAGGGGGCGCCGAACCGGGCAACCCAGGTGGCGATGAACGCCTGCGCGATGTCCGCCGCTGTCGTCGCCGCCAAAGGCACGGCCTCCGGCCACTGGGTGGTGTGGTCCACCATGGTGAGGACGTGGGTGAAACCCCGCGAGGGGGGCAGAGGTCCCACCAAGTCCACGTGAACGTGGTCGAACCAACGTTCGGGCACAGTAAACGGGGCCAACGGGGCCTGGGTGTGGCGGTGCACCTTCGCGCGCTGGCACGCGAGGCACGTCCTGGTCCAATCGCGGACGGTCTTCCGGAGGCCATGCCAGACGAACTTGTCGGCGACCAGCCTCTGGGAGGCCTTCGTGCCCGGGTGGGACAGGCCATGGATGGCGTCAAAAACCTGGCGCTGCCAGCCCGCGGGCACGATGGGGCGAGGCCGCCCGAGGGAGACGTCGCACAAGAGGGCCATGCCCACGCCATCGAACGGCACCTCGGTGATGCGGAGGCCCGTGACGGCGGTCCGCAAGGCCTGGACGCCGGGGTCGGCGGCCTGGTCCGCCGCCATCCGGGCATAGTCGATGCCAAGGTGGACTGTGTGGGCGACGGACCGGGAAAGGCAATCCGCCACCGGGTTGTCCTTCCCCGTGACGTGCCGGATGTCCGTCGTGTACTCGGACATGGCCGAGAGGTGACGCTGCTGCCGGGCCGACCACGGCTCGGCGACCTTGCCAATCGTGAAGACCAGTGGCTTGCGGTCGACGAAGGCCGTGGTCACACGGCCCTCGAGCAGATGGCGGAAGTGCCTGACCGCCAGGTGAAGCCCGAGCAACTCGCGGTCGAAGGTACTATAACGGCGTTCGGGCGGGCGAAGCTGCCGGCTGAAGAACGCCAGCGGTTGCCAGGCACCACGCACCCATTGCTCGTGCACCGCGCCCACTGCGTAGTCCGAGGCGTCGGTGGTGAGGGCGATCGGTGCATCGGGCGCCGGGTGCGTGAGCATGGTGGCGTTCGCCAAGGTGAGCTTCGCGCCCGCGAACGCCGCGTCCATCTGCTCAGTCCAGGTAACGTCACCATTGCCCGGCTTCCCTCGGAGGGCCTCGTGCAAGGGGCGCAGGAGCTGAGCGATGCGGGGTAGGAACCGATGGTAAAAGTTTACCATGCCCAGGAACTCCTGGAGCCCCTTGATCGTGAGGGGGCGCGGAAACCCCTTCACCGCCTCCACCTTGGCCGGTAGGGGGACGGCCCCGTGCCTGGTGACGCGGTGCCCCAAAAAGTCGATGTCGGCGATGCCGAACCGGCACTTGGCGGGGTTCACGATGAGGCCATGCTGGCCCACATGTTCGAAGAGCGTACGGAGATGGTGTAGGTGCTCTTCGCGGGACGCTCTGGCGACGAGGATGTTGTCCAGGTAGACATAGACGAAATCCAAGTCGCGCAAGACGCTGTCCATTAGTCGCTGGAATGCCTGAGCCGCATTTTTCAACCCGAAGGGCATCCGAAGAAATTCGAAAAGTCCGAATCGCGTGATGACTGCCGTCTTCGGGATGTCCTCCGGCCTGACAGGGACCTGATGGTAGCCACGTATGAGGTCCACCTTTGAAAAGAAGGACATGCCCGCCAACCGGGCGGAGAAGTCCTGAATGTGGGGGACGGGGTAGCGGTCGGGGGTGGTGGTGTCGTTGAGGCGCCGGTAGTCTCCGCACGGTCGCCATCCCCCGCCGGGCTTTGGCACGATGTGGAGCGGCGACGCCCAAGCACTCTCGGAGCGCCGCACGATGCTGAGCTGCTCCAGCGTAGCGAACTCCGCTTTAGCTACCGCGAGCTTCGTCGGCTCGAGGCGGCGTGCCCGGGCATAGACCGGTGGCCCGGCGGTGGGGATGTGGTGTTCCACCCCATGCTTGACGGCCCCCGCCAAGACGGTGGGCCGTGTGAGGGTCGGGAAGCCGGCGAGGAGGCGGGTGAAGTCGTCCGCTGCCGGAAGTGTACAAGCTAACCTCGCCGGGACCGAACCGCTCAGCAAGCCGCTTGGCGAGCCGCTCGGTGAGCCGCTCAGTGAGCCACTCAACGAGCTGCTCAGCACGCAAGCGAGCGAGCTGAACGTCTCAGCCTGGACAAGCCTTCTGTGCTAGACGTCCACCAACAGGCCATTGGCACAGAGGAAGTCTGCGCCAAGCAGTGCCATAGGCACGTCGGCAGTGACGAACGACCACCGGAAAACCTGCCCTCCGAACCGCAGAGAAAGGCAGCGTTTTCCGTAAGTGCGAATGGACGTACCGTTGGCAGCAAGCAGCGCGGGCCCCGGCCCGCGGTCTGCTTGTCGGACGTACCGGCGGGAATGACACTCACCTGCGCTCACGTGTCGCACAGGTAACGGCGCCCGGATAAGGTGTCCGTGATGAACAGTAGGCTGTTTGAACGGCCGGCGCTCAGTGCCACTACCGAGGGCCGGCCTGGGCATTTCCCGACCTGCCGAGTGAGCACTGCGGGCGACATTGCCGAGCCTCATGGCCGAACTGGGCATGGAAAAAACAGCTGGTTGATGGCGGAGTCGGCAGAGGCCGCGGTTTTCTCCGCGGCGGCCGCGAGGTGTGCATCAGCATCAGCCACGAGGTGTGCATCAGCCTCGGGATTCGCGACCGCCGCGCCAAAACTCGCCTGCGTGTCCAAAGCCGCGAAGAACCTGTCGGCCTCGGCAGCGAGAGCTCGGGGTTCCGTCGTCGCAGAACCGGCCAAGGCGAGGCGTACTCGTGCCGGCAGCTGGCGTCGAAATAACGCCCGGAATAGAGCGTTCGGGGTTTCGTCGCCCATCATCGACAGCATATGGTCCATGCGGACCGACGGTCGCGTGTCACCGAGCTCGGGGAGGTCCAGGAGGCGGTCGGCCCGTGCGTCCACCGTGAGCCCGAACGTGGCGAGGAGGAGACGCTTGATCGCCTCGTACCTGCCGTCGGCCGGTGGGTTCCTCAGGACCGACACGACGTGGGCGGCCGTGCCGGGCCCGAGGGAGGCGACCACGTGGCAGTACATGGTCTCGTCCACCGTGATGCCTCGAAGTCGGAACTGGGCTTCTGCCTGCAGGAACCAAACCTCGGCTTGAGCCTCCCAGAACTCGGGGAGTTTGATTTGGACCGCGTTGGTTGCCATTGCTGTGGTGGGTTCGGGTGGTCAGCGACGGCTGACCAGAACATCGGAGGGTCACCAATGAAGCGCGGTGCTACGCGCGCTACTTGTATAGCAAGGAGGAAGCGGACAACGCGGTAAGTTCAAAGAGTCTTTTTTACAAGAGCTGGAGCTGTAGACTGTAGCACTGGAGCGCTCCGGGCTGCGCGCCCGGTGTATATCCTGCGGCCACGCCTACCCCTCGGGCGTGGCCGCCGCCCACTTGGTGCGCGGAATGATGCCATCACGCCAGTGAGCTTTCGTGTCCGCCACAGTACTGTAATTATTTCTTTATGAATAAGGTTGATATAGTTTGATATATTGTGCCTTGAAATATAGTGTTGGGATTATGTATTTCCACTGTTGAATTCATCAATATGATGTTGCAGATATGACGAATTATGATTTAGGAAAATCATGTAAACATAAACTCGTTTGTGTGTGTATATATATATATATATATATATATATATTGTTGCGGATATGGCATTTGGCCTCCATATCCGCTTGTAAATATTCCCCTATTTCCACAACACTCCCCAACTATCCCCAATCCCCCATTCCCTAGTCCCATTGCCTGTAAATAACACTCTGTAGAACCGACCTTCCCCTTTTTCCCCCATTAAATGTCGTGCCCAGGTCCACCGCATCTCACGTAGACAACTTTCGGACCTCTTGCTAGTTATTCTTAGTCTATGTCAGTTAAGGACTCGTTTCCATTAATTCTGACTCTTCGTTGCACCAGAATGTGATTGTATGGCACCAGTAGTGAGTTTAGGACCTCCCCATACCTCCTCCCATCTTCCCCATGCAACAACAACAACAACTACAACAACAACAACTACAACAACAACTACAACAACAACTACAACAGCAGAGGGGGGCGATGCGGCACGGGGAGTGTGCGTCCTCACTCCGGCTTGGTTAGCCGCCATTGCCATGTGCGCCCACGGGGTTACCACGAAGGGGCTGGCTGTCAGCTCCTCGTCAAGGGCGGAGCCGGTAACCCCCCCGCACCCAATAAGAAGGGCGGACCGATTCCATCTGGGGCGGAGCTAACTAGCCGAGGGCGTGTCACTCCCCGCCGGATATGCGCCGCCACTTACCGGATGTGAGGTCAGATGCGCCCCCAGCTTGAGAAGACAAGTCGCGACCTCCGAGCGCTGAGCGACCTCCCCGCATCATTGGACCGGACCGGGTCGATTTTGCCCCTGAGCCAAGGTGCACCTTGAGCCATCGAAGACCTGCCCCTCCTTGCCATCAATCCCCGTGTGAGTCAGTTTTGTCCCGTTTATCTGTGGTCTGTCGGGAATAAGATAAGTGTGTCTAAGTGCCTATCTTTCTATGCTGTCCCTCTCATTCCTGTAATCTAACCTTCCGCCATATTATAACCTCCTCCGGAGGTCTTGAGAACTGAACCCTTGGTGTCGTGTCATTTTACCCCAGCCGTTGTGTCCTTTTCCTCAATTGATTTAGCGTAGCGCGACTCGGCCAACGTTCGAGTATAATCGGGTAAACGTGCAGACGCGGTCATACCAAACCGCTCGGTAAACCAACATCCACAACCGCGTCTGTAACAATTGGTGTCAGGAGTGGGATTCGGACCTGGGACTAAATTTATTAGGCCCAAATTTTGGAACACCAATTGTACCACTAGGGTAACAATTGGTGTTGGGAGGTAGAATTCGATCCGGAGCGCGTTTCCCGCGCTCGAAATTATAACGGCGAAATTTGATTGTGTTTTACAAAATATAAAAACCCGAATTTTGAAAGTCGCGCTATGGCAGACCAAGTCGGCTGGGGTCCGGTAGAGGAGAGTGAGGCAGGGTCGGTCCAGGACCAA
Organism: Myxine glutinosa; assembly: GCF_964187855.1. Lineage (NCBI taxonomy): Eukaryota > Metazoa > Chordata > Myxini > Myxiniformes > Myxinidae > Myxine > Myxine glutinosa. The sequence goes on from NC_136265.1 coordinate 93,922,242, forward strand.
AATGAGGGACATAAGGAGAGCGAAGCAGTGAGGGTAGCAGACGCACAAAATAGCGTCGTTGCGCCCGACGTTGCGGGCGCGCAAAATGGCGCCTCGCTGGTCACGGCGACCGCGCCCGCGACCGTGGCAGCGCCCCTGGTGGATCCGAACCTTTTCCTCCTGCAAATGAGGGCCCTTATAGACCAAATTGGAGGTTTGAGAAACAGTATAGAGGCTAATAGTCAGCAATTGGGAAACCAAATTGTGGGAATGAGGGCTCAGAGTGAGCGATTGGAGGGCCAATTGGGGGTAATGGGAAACCAAATGGGGGTAATGAGGGACGAAGCGAGGGGTACCGGTGAGGGATTAGACAAGAAATTAGAGGGGTTAGACAATGGGATAGAAGGGGTGAAACATGGGTTAGGAAGTAGAATAGAGGGATTAGACAATAGATTAGGGGAAATACAGGAGGGGTTAATGGGGGTAGAAAATAGAATGGCTGCCCAGGAGAATCAGATAGAGGGAGTGAAAAATGGGTTAGAGGGGTTAGAAAACAGTATGGAAGGCAAATTGAGGGACATGAGGGATCAAGCGGAAAGGGAAGTTAAACAAATGGGGCAGCAGATAGAGGGGGTCAGAATGGGGGTAGAAACCAAACTGGATGCTCACAGGGAGGAAATGGAGCAGATGAGGGTGGCATCTGGGCAGGAGATGCAAGTGATGGGAGAAGAGATCAGAAGAGGAGTGAGTGAGGAGGTCGGAGGAGTGCGCGAGGAGGTGAGGCACTGTAAGGAGCACATGGAGAAGGAGGTGAGAAAGGGGACTGTAAAATTGCAAGGGGGCATAGAGGACCTGACGCAGGAGGTGGAACAGCTGACGGAGGGACAAAAAGGACTAACGGAGCAGGTTCAAAGGAACACTGCGGTATTAGGAGGGTTAAAAGCGACACAAAACGACATAAAAAACGACTTAATAGCGACAAAGAGGGAATGTCAGATGGTACGTGAGGGACTGACAGCGAGGTTGGACGAGGTGATAGAGGTAATGGAGACGAAGGACCGGCAGGTGAGGACGCACATGGAAACGGTCAAGGTAGCCTTGGAGGACGAGCTTGAGGAGACGTACCGGGGAATAAAAGAGGTGAAGCAGAAATTAGAAGAAGTGGAAGAAGGGGTGAGCGAAATTAAGAAGCGACGGAGAGGGGATAAGAAAGAGATAAAAGAGGAGATAAAAGAATTGGTCCGAAGTCTGTGTTCGGATCGTGATGATGTGCTCATTAACCGGATGAGGGATTCGCAGGTGATGGAGGAGAAGCGAAGAGGAAGAGGACCCGGTGTAAGTGGTGACCAATATGGTCGTGCGTATGATGCGCCAGGGGATTTAAGAAGCTTGGGGGTCGAGATGGACCCGGGTGTTCGTGAGAGGCCGTTGGTGAAGTGTGCGACAGGTCTGGTGTGCGAAAAAGGAGGTGTGCAAGGAAGTCCGACTCTGGGGTGTGTGAGGAAAAAGTGCTTGCCAAGGAGTGAGGGTGCTGGCGAGAGTGAGTCGGTCGTAGCGCGTGTGCGAGGGAGCACATGGAGGCGCGGTGTGGTAAGTGTTACAGAGGGTGTGACGGGAGAGTGTGCACGAGAGTGTGTGCGAGAAAGGTGTGTGACGGACGGGTGCATGGGGAGAGAGTGCGCTGTCAAAGGCAAGGAAGAATGCACACCTGTGGTGAGTGTTACAGAGGGTGTAACGGGAGAGTGTGCGCGAGAGAGGTGTGTAACGGACAGGTGCATGAGGAAAGAGTGCGCTGTCGGGAGTAAGGGTGAGTGCGCTGTCAAGAGTGGAGGTGAGAGTAGTACGAGTAACACGGAGCGTGAGTTGGTGGTGACAGGTGAGAAAGGAAGCACACCTGGAATGGTAGAGCGTGAGTGGGAATGCACGCTGGAATTGGTAGTGAGGCACGTGGTTGGGTGTGCGAATGAGAGCACACCTGTGATTGTCACAGAGGAGGTGACCGAGGAGGGGGCGCGAAGAGGTGTGTTGGTGAGGTGTGCGACCAACGAATGTGTGCCAAAGTGTTCGGTGGTCAGGTGTGTGACCAAGGCTGTGAGTGGAATGGGTGTACCTGGGTGAGTAAGGAAAGGTACGAGGAGCATGGAGACGGCTGGATGTGTGAGCAAGGAACGGGCTGCGGGGTGTAAGCGTCCAGGTGAAGCATCGACGGTAACCGGTTTAGAGGTTAGAGCGACTTTTAGCCGAATCGGGCCCTCGGTGCGTGCTGGGCCTCGCTTTGAACGGCCGCGTCCGTGCTCCACTAGGCGGAGCGGGCAGCCCGATAGAAAGGGTCGTTATGGCGACCACTTTTTGTTGAGGCAGTCCGGCAGGTCGAGATCGGGACATTGGATGGCTCCACGCCGAGATGGTGCGTGGGATCTCGGCCCGGGTAAACCTCCTTCCCTGCACCGAATGCGGGACGTATCCAGCCGCTGGCACCAAACAACCAGCATCCATTGCTTGGCTTTACGAAGCCGGGCTTTGGACAGGAATTGGCGCACCGAGAGGCATTAGTGAGTAGACTGGGTGATGAGGTTAGTGTTTTGGACCCAAAATTAGAGAAAAACAAAATTTGATGATTGGCAAGGGATTGGCAGTAGTGATTGGCAGATGATGGGTAGTGATTGGCCAAATTTTTGATTTGTTGAAATTTGATGTGCAAAATTGGTAGTGAGCTATGGGCCCGGTGGGTAAGGGTGGCATCCTTGCCACCCTTCCCATATAATGTGGGGCAAATGCGCTATAGTTTATGGGGTGTATGGCAGTGAAAACTAGCCCGGGTGGGTTAGGATATTGATAGGGATCTAGCGAAGATGACATTAGGTGACGTTAAGTTTAGTTAGTGACTGATACCTGTAGTGGGGACGCAGGTAGATTAGGATGGATGATAATGACGAGGGAGCGCAATAGTTTAAAGGGACGACTGGGAAGCGCAAGTTTCAGATGGGAGTAGTTAGCTGAGATGATGCCGTGTGTGTGAGAATTGAACAGGTGTGATTGCACAGGTGTGCAACTGGACAGGTGTGTGGAGCAGTGTGTGAGTAATGAGTGTTGTGGATCAGCGCGAATGCGCTTGGGGAGAGAAGGGTTCAGGTGGCACCAGGTGTGAGAGCACAGGTGTGCAAGTAAAGGTGTGTGGGGCGAGTTGGAGTAAGTGGTACGGAGTGGTGTGCATGGTGCGAAGGTGTGGATGGGGGAAGAGTGGACCCCTTTCACGAGTACCCGGGGCGGGTAGTGTAAGTGTTAGGTAGAGGGTATAGGTAAATTGTGGTTGGATATTGGCATTTGTGGTGCGGTTGCAGAATGGTATTGCGGATGGGTGCATTAGTGTTGTGGAAATGGCTGGGCGTGTAGCCTGTTAGTGTGTGTAGTTGGTTGGGCACTCCACCACTGTGAGGATGTCGGCCAGGTGAGGCCGCAGGTGGGCTCTGGGAGCCGGTAGTTGTGAGTGGGTGCCTGAGGATCCCGGGTGTGGATCGGGCAGCCCAGTGCCAGAAAGGGCACCGAGTGGGGAGAGCGCCAGAGGGCCTTCCCCAGGTAGTTAGGTTAGGGTAAGGAGCAGGTAAGCTCGGAGGCAACTGCAGTGGTGGAGGTGTGCAGGTGGGTAGACCCGCTGGGAGAGGTACACGCCACAGCCCAGAAATTGTGCGAGGGCACCGGGAGATGAATCGGGGGAGTGAGACCCCAAATTGAAAAGCACCACAGTTGGCCAATGGGAATTGGTTTTTAGAACCCATAGTGTAAGTTGGCCAATGGTTTGGCAGGAGAAAGACCCCGGGTAATGTAAAGTTGTTAAAGTCATTTAGGAAATAGTTAGGATTGATGAACCTGTCGCACCATACGCAGCCACTTACCTGTGGTGATGATGATGACTCCACACCTGTGTTTTCTTTGTTTTGTGTTGCAGGAAGTAAGGATTGCTGTTGGATTTGTGAGACGCATCACGACGTGGATGAGACATTGGGGTGATTCCATCTCTCCCTCCCTAGGAGGGACTGATGATGAATTGGTGATAGCAAATTATGATGTTGAGTTGGAGATGGCAAATTTTGATGAAAGTTGAAAATGGCAAATTTGATTGGTTAGGAGGGAGAGAAGACGAATTTGGTTTATGGGAGGAACGGGGAAGACAGTAGGGACGTTTGTTGA
>NC_136265.1:93931408-94016908 GCF_964187855.1 Myxine glutinosa
TTATTAAAAGATGAACAGTGTGATTGGGAAACACATTTAATGCATTATTAAAAGATGAACAGCATGATTGGGAAACACATTTCATGCAATATTAAAAGATGAACAGCACGATTGTGAAACACATTTAATATATTATTAAAAGATGAAGAGTGTGATTGGGAAACACATTTAATGCATTATTAAAAGATGAAGAGTGTGATTGGGAAACACATTTACTGCATTATAAAAAGATGAACAGTGTGATTGGGAAACACATTCAATGCATTATTAAAAGATGAACAGTGTGATTGGGAAACACATTTAATGCATTATTAAAAGATGAAGAGTGTGATTGGGAAACACATTTAATGTATGATTAAAAGATGAAGAGTGTGATTGGGAAACACATTTAATGCATTATGAAAAGATGAACGGTGTGATTGGGAAACACATTTACTGCATTTTAAAAAGATGAACAGTGTGATTGGGAAACACATTCAATGCATGATTAAAAGATGAACAGTGTGATTGGGAAACACATTTAATGCATTATAAAAAGATGAACAGTGTGATTGGGAAACACATTGAATGCATGATTAAAAGATGAACAGCACGATTGGGAAACATATTTAATGCAGTATTAAAAGATGAACAGTGTGATTGGGAAACACATTTTTGTATACTGAATCGAGGCTCGTGAAAGAGCTGACATTTACTTCACAAACAAATCAACCAGACAAACAAAATATATAAAAAGAGGGAGCGGAAGACAAGAGAAGGGGAAGCACACAAACACTTGAGAGCACACAACATTTAAGAGCAGGGAGATGTGTGGTAGGGAGAGGGCTTGGGGGGAGGAGGCATGGGAAGGGGGGGGGGGGGGGGGTGGGAGAAGTATAAAACACAAGGACACCAAGGACTTCCAGGACAGAAGTTGGTATTTCAAAAAAGTGGAATTGGGGTGAAATTAGCGGGGATAGAAAAGATCAAGGTTTTGGATGGGGGAAGATAAGAGATGGTGGTGAACAGCTGTTTTAAAGACCTGGAGGGTGGAGTGGGATTGAAGAGAGTGAGGGAGTTTGTTCCAGAGGCGGGAGAAAAGAGGAATGAAGGAGTGAAGGTGAGCAGAGAGTCTTTTAATGCATTATTAAAAGATTAACAGTGTGATTGGGAAACACATTGAATGCGTTATCAAAAGATGAACAGCACGATTGCGAAACACATTTAATGTATTTTTAAAAGATGAACAGTGTGATTGGGAAACACATTTCATGCATTATTAAAAGATGAACAGTGTGATTGGGAAACACATTGAATGCGTTATTAAAAGATGAACAGCACGATTGGGAAACACATTTAATGCATCATAAAAAGATGAACAGTGTGATTGGGAAACACATTTAATGCATTATTAAAAGATGAACAGCACGATTGGGAAACACATTCAATGCATTATTAAAAGATGAACAGTGTGATTGGGAAACACATTCAATGCATTATTAAAAGATGAACAGCACGATTGGGAAACACATTTAATGCATTATTAAAAGATGAACAGCACGATTGGGAAACACATTTAATGCATTATTAAAAGATGAACAGTGTGATAGGGAAACACATTTAATGCATTATAAAAAGATGAACAGTGTGATTGGGAAACACATTCAATGCATTATTAAAAGATGAACAGTGTGATTGGGAAACACATTTAATGCATGATTAAAAGATGAACAGCACGATTGGGAAACACATTTAATGCATTATTAAAAGATGAACAGCATGATTGGGAACCACATTTAATGCATTATTAAAAGATGAACAGTGTGATTGGGAAACACATTCAATGCATTATTAAAAGATGAACAGTGTGATTGGGAAACACACTAAATGCATTTTAAAAAGATGAACAGTGTGATTGGGAAACACATTTAATGCATGATTAAAAGATGAACAGCACGATTGGGAAACACATTTAATGCATTATTAAAAGATGAACAGCACGATTGGGAAACACATTTAATGCATTATTAAAAGATGAACAGTGTGATTGGGAAACACATTCAATGCATTATTAAAAGATGAACCGTGTGATTGGGAAACACACTAAATGCATTTTAAAAAGATGAACAGTGTGATTGGGAAACACATTTAATGTATTATTAAAAGATGAACAGTGTGATTGGGAAACACATTTAATGTATTATTAAAAGATGAACAGTGTGATTGGGAAACACATTTAATGTATTTTTAAAAGATGAACAGTGTGATTGGGAAACACATTTAATGTATTATTAAAAGATGAACAGTGTGATTGGGAAACACATTTAATGTATTATTAAAAGATGAACAGTGTGATTGGGAAACACATTTGATGTATTATTAAAAGATGAACAGTGTGATTGGGAAACACAATTAATGTGTAGTGAAATCGTATTCGTACTGAACCCGGGGTGATGCTTGCTGCTCGTTGACACCGCTAGGGGCGTGACTATAAGACCCGCTGCTGCGGACGGTGCTCCGAGACTTCTCCTGTGACACGTTACATCTGGTAGACTCGCTAACGGTACGCCAGCATAGAATATCCAGCTTGCTTGCATTGAATGTTATGAATGGTCCCATGTGATGTCACATCGTATACTTATTGTATTTCCTGCTTTACAGGATGATGTTATGATCTAAATGGAATTAAACCACCCGTTGGACTAAAGTTGTGTGGACCTGATTGGTTTTCCACAACACTTAATTCCATTTATATCTACTGACATGGCTGGCAACAAGACGCTGGCGGTTGCCGTATTCTGCGCCGACCCGCAAGCCCCGGATGGTGGCTTGCAACTGAAGCACTGGCTCAGAACATTGGAGAATCATTTCGACGAGCCTGAGACCGCGCCGACGGCTGCGGCTAAGCTAGCAACACTTCATTCAAAAATCGACTACAGGGTGTACAACTCCATCGCTCAATGCGCGACGTATGACCTCTCGATCGCGGAGCTCAAACGGCTGTACATAAAGGAAAAAAGCCCGGTGTATGCACGATATTTGCTGCAAACGCGACGTGAGCACCCCAACGAGGCGATGGACCACTACGCCCAGGAGCTCCGGCAGCTCTTGCTGGACAGCACCAGGGAGCCACGGACTCCCGCGCAGTCTCAGGATGATCTTCTTTTAGATGCCTTTATTGCAGGGGTCTCCTCCCAGGAACTAAGGCTCAAGCTCTTAGAGAAGACCGACCTGACCTTCGCTACGGCACTCGAGCAAGGGAAAGTATACACCGAAGCGCGGATGCAATCGAACACCTATGATCGCACGCGCCTCTTGGCGGGCACTACACTACACGACCGGCCAGAGAGTGCTACCACCGAGGACGCGGACCTGCTCTCGGAACTCTGGGATGCTCCGGAGGAAGACCCAGTCCTGACGGCTGCCGTTACGACCAGACCCAAGGCCTTACGCGGGGCCGCATGCTTTTTCTGTGGGGGGCCACGCCATGCCCGGCCCGTGTGTCCGGCACGAGACGCTATATGCCATTTGTGCTCGCAAAAAGGACATTACGCGAAAGTGTGCAGGAAAACGGCACGCGGCTCGCGGCTCATTGAATCGCGCGGTCGCGGTCGCGCGGGCGCGGCGACCTTGAATGGGCTCATTGCGGAGCCTGCGAGCCGAGCCCGAAACCCGGCGCCTTACCCGACTTCGAAGGGGAGGGCCCCTCTCTGCGGGCCCCTGGGCGCTCAGACGTCCTTGGCGGGCATCACCGGACAGCCACCACAGTCTCATCCTCAATCGGGCACGAAGTACGTGTCCTTGACCAAACTCCGGGCCACGCAAGGGGCTTTGAAGCCTCGCCAAGCCCCAGCGGAACGTTCTCCTCGAGTCGTCCACGAGCTAACGGTGGCCCTCACCCCGGAAAAGGCGATTTCGAATACTACGGAGGCCTTTTTCTGCCAAAAGTGTCAAAAGGCGATTTCGAATACTACGGAGGCCTTTTTCTGCCAAAAGTATCAAAAGGCGATTTCAAATACTACGGAGGCCTTTTCCCATCAGAATTGTCAGATTTTGAATCGCGAAACACCGGAATGCTTGGGAAAGCCCTCTGATGGCGTTAATGGATTCCCCATGGTCAACGCAGACTCCGACCACGACCGCAAAACTGCTGCTGGCATAGGATCCACCCGCGAGGCTTGTCCGACCCATTCGGGGGGCTCAGTCCCACTCCCAGCAGCCTCGTCTGGCCTGGCTCAGGCCCTTATTCCCCTCATGGTCGAAGGCCATTGTGTTCGGGCCTTGGTGGATACAGGGTCTACGGATAGTTTTATCGACCAGCGACTTGTGCTCAGGCATGGATGGCGGATCTGGAGGTCTACGAGACGGATCTTCATGGCTTCCCAGGGGCTTCGACTCAGCACGAAGGGGGAATGCCGATTGAAACTCGTGCTAAAGGGACGGGTTTTCCCTGATGTACACCTTATGGTTTTACCCGCATTATGTGCTGATATTCTGTTAGGACACGATTTTCTTAAGCTGCATGGACGTCTGGTAATGGAGTTTGGTGGGCCTGACACGCTTGTTGTGGGGGCGGACGACGCGCTTGCGGTGTGCGCCCTAGCGCAAATGGACGTCCAGCCACTTTCGCTGTTCCCCAATCTAACCTCCGACTGCACCCCTGTCGCGGTGAAATCACGGCGCTACTCTCGCGCAGACATGCAATTCATTGCGGGCGAAACGGCTCAGCTCTTGAAAGACGGCATCATAGAACCTAGTAGGTCGCCGTGGCGCGCCCAGGTCTTGGTGGTGCGCAGTGAGGCCCATCGCAGATGCATGGTAATCGACTATTCCCAAACGATTAACCGATTTACACAGCTGGATGCCTACCCCCTTCCGGGGATGGACGCGCTGGTGCAACAGGTGTCCCAGTATTCGGTCTATAGCACTCTCGATCTCCGTAGTGCGTACCACCAGATCCCTATCTCTAGGGCGGATCGTATCTATACCGCATTTGAGTCGGGGCAGCGGTTGTACCAATTTACGCGATTGCCTTTTGGGGTAACGAACGGGGTCACTTGTTTCCAGAGGGCCATGGATGACCTCGTTGCGCGGGAGCACTTAACCGATGTTTTCGTCTACCTCGATAATCTTACGGTTTGTGGATATGACCAAGGGCACCATGATGCTAATCTGAAGCGCTTCCTTGAGGTCGCGCAGAGGTATCACTTAACTATGAACGAGGATAAGTGCCAATACTCCCTACGCACGATAGATCTTCTGGGGTACACCGTGACCCATGGCTCTGTCGCTCCGGATAAGGAGCGTCTGCGACCTTTGCTCGACATGGCCCCTCCCTGTGATCGGGCGTCCCTGAAGCGCGCCCTTGGGCTGTTCGCCCATTACTCCAAATGGGTGCAAAGTTTCTCCGCGAAACTTCGCCCCCTCGTGGCCTGCGACACCTTCCCACTGAGTCCGGCCGCATTGGCGGCCTTTGAAGGCCTTAAGGCCGACATCGCCCGAGCCGCCGTGGCGACAATCGACGAGAGCGGCTCTTTCGTCCTCGAAAGTGACACCTCGGATCAGGCCATCGCGGCGACCCTCTCCCAAGGGGGGCGTCCCGTGGCTTCCTTTTCACGGACTCTTACCACCGCTGAGCGGAGATACTCGTCCGTTGAAAAGGAAGCGTATGCGATCGTCGAGTCTATTCGGCGATGGCGCCCGTACTTACTCGGGCGGAGCTTCCAAATCATCACGGACCAGCAAAGCGTTGCGTTCATGTACGACACCTTACACGCCCAGCGCATTAAGAATGAGAAAATCACTCGCTGGCGTATCGAACTCGCCGACTTCTGTTACACCATCAAATATCGCCCGGGGAAGGATAACCGGGCCGCCGATGCCTTATCACGACTGGCTACATGCGCGGGTATCACCTCTTTGGAGGGCCTACGGGTGCTGCATGCCACTGCGGGCTATCCCGGCGTAACGCGTTTCGCTCATTTTGTGCGGTGTGGCAATCTCCCATACTCGATTGACGATATCCGCCGTATCTGTCGCGACTGCGCTATCTGCGCGGAAATCAAACCGCGTTTCTATAACCCTCCCATGGGGACTCTGGTTAAGGCTACGCGACCGTGGGAACGCTTGGCGATGGATTTCAAGGGCCCATTGCCGGTGTCGAGCGGCTCTCGCTATCTGCTCACTATCGTCGATGAGTACTCGCGATTCCCCTTTGCTTATACGTGCGCGGACATGACTGCTGCCATGGTGATGCGATGCTTACAGAACTTGTTCTCAATGTTCGGTTACCCGGCCTATGTCCATACCGACCGGGGTGCGGTCTTCTTGTCTCAGGAGGTGCGCGGCTATCTGCTCCAAAATAACATTGCTTCTAGTTACACCACGCCGTACAGACCCCAGGCTAATGGGCAGATCGAACGCTTCAACGGGATTACTTGGAGGGCCGTCATGCTCAACCTCCGGACCCTCGGCCGGGGCCTTGATAAATGGGCTTGGTCGCTACCTGCGGCGTTGAACTCGATCAGGGCTCTCCTGTGTACGGCAACCAACCAAACTCCCCACGAGCGACTTTTCCACCACCCCAGGAGCACGGGGTGTATACGGTCTTTGCCCAGTTGGCCTGCTGGGCCCGGGCCGGCCTACCTTAAACGGGCGGTTCGCGCGAGCAAGTACGACCCCCTAGTGGACAAAGTGCAGATTCTCCAGGCTAATCCTGAGCATGCTCGTGTGATTGACGACTGATGGCCGTGAGACTACTGTCTCCGTCCGTCACCTTGCCCCTTGCGGGGTCGCCGACCTGAGTAGGGAATCGGACGAACCGATCGAACCCATCTATGAGACTATGGCCTCTCCTGACGCTCCCATCGCCGAAAGTCTACCGACCCTCCCCTCGCCGAGTCTACCTGGGCCCGACGACTTGGAGTTACCCCCTTCGTCACCCGACCCTGATGGCGCCTCCGACGCCGGGGACACAGGGATACGTGATGCCGTACCCGGGGAATTTCGGACGCGTGCTGGCAGAGAAATTCGCCGCCCGGCCCGATACGGTTGGGTCGACTGATGTTCCGCACCCTGTTCGTGCTGACGCTCACTCGCTTTTAGCCGCACTGCCGTATAATTCTGACGGGGGGGGGGGGGGGGGGGGAATGTAGTGAAATCGTATTCGTACTGAACCCGGGGTGATGCTCGCTGCTCGTTGACACCGCTAGGGGCGTGACTATAAGACCCGCTGCTGCGGACGGTGCTCCGAGACTTCTCCTGTGACACGTTACATCTGGTAGACTCGCTAACGGTACGCCAGCATAGAATATCCAGCTTGCTTGCATTGAATGTTATGAATGGTCCCATGTGATGTCACATCGTATACTTATTGTATTTCCTGCTTTACAGGATGATGTTATGATCTAAATGGAATTAAACCACCCGTTGGACTAAAGTTGTGTGGACCTGATTGGTTTTCCACAACATAATGTATTATAAAAAGATGAACAGTGTGATTGGGAAACACATTCAATGCATTATTAAAAGATGAACAGTGTGATTGGGAAACACATTCAATGCATTATTATAAGATGAACTCGACATCTCTCACCATGGCAGCCTCCGCCACGGTTATTTCAGAACGAGGTGATTCATGGCAACGTCATATATTGTTAAACCCAAAGTGGGGGCGTTCAAAAATTACATCATATATATTTTTTAGCAATGTAAGCACAATACTCAGTTCGTTTAAAATGTAATCACAATAGTTAATTAGTTATAACATGTAAGCACAATAGTTATTTATACGTGAGCACAATTCTTAGTTCGTTTAAAATGGAAGCACAATAGTTAATCCTGGGGAAAATGCCAGGGGCATAGAAAAGGCCCATTTGTATGGTATGTGCCACGTGGCAAAGTATAGAAAATGAGGGCCGTTCCATCGCTTGTAGAAAATGCCAAACCAATAAGAAAATAAGGGGCATTCAAAAAAATCTCGTGTGCATGCTGCACTAGCCTTGTGTTCTTAGAAGGAACCAAGTAATGCTCGAGAAAAGTTCATATAAAGGGGCGCTCTACATCTGGCAAATAAAATACATTTACTTCTTCATGCAGCTTCAGAATCAAATTGGCACCGCTTTATATGAACTTTTCAAGAGCATTACTTGGTTCCTCCGAAGAACACAAGGGTAGTCTAATATTCATACGAGATTTTTTGAATGCCCCTTATTTTCTATTGTTTGGCATTTCACTCGAGAGTGCAACGTAATGATACAAACCAGCAGGGGGCACTGCATCATCGGCACAGCCTCGCTCTCAGCAATGACACAAACCAGAAGGAAGGACAGCATCATCGGCACAGCCACATTCTCAGCAATGATACAAACCAACAGGGGGCACTGCATCCTCAGCACAGCCACATTCTCAGCAATGACACAAACCAGCAGGGGGCACTGCATCCTCGGCACAGCCACATTCTCAGCAATGATACAAACCAACAGGGGGCACTGCATCATCGGCACAGCCTCGCTCTCAGCAATGACACAAACCAACAGGGGGCACTGCATCATCGGCACAGCCTCGCTCTCAGCAATGGCACAAACCAACAGGGGGCACTGCATCAACAGCACAGCCTCGCTCTCAGCAATGATACAAACCAATAGGGGGCACTGCATCAGCGGCACAACCGCATTCTCAGCAATGACACAAACCAGCAGGGGGCACTGCATCCTCGGCACAGCCACATTCTCAGCAATGATACAAACCAACAGGGGGCACTGCATCATCGGCACAGCCTCGCTCTCAGCAATGACACAAACCAACAGGGGGCACTGCATCATCGGCACAGCCTCGCTCTCAGCAATGGCACAAACCAACAGGGGGCACTGCATCATCGACACAGCACCATTCTCAGCAATGACACAAACCAACAGGGGGCACTGCATTAACAACACAGCCTCGCTCTCAGCAATGATACAAACCAGCAGGGGACACTGCATCAGCGGCACAACCGCATTCTCAGCAATGCTACAAACCAACAGGGGGAACTGCATCAACAGCACAGCCTCGCTCTCAGCAATGATACAAACCAATAGGGGGCACTGCATCAACAGCACAGCAACATTCTCAACAATGAAACAAACCAATAGGGGACACTGCATCAGCAGCACAACCACATTCTCAGCAATGATACAAACCAGCAGGGGCCACTGCATCAGCAGCACAACCGCATTCTCAGCAATGATACAAACCAGCATGGGACACTGCATCAGCGGCACAACCGCATTTTCAGCAATGATACAAACCAGCATGGGACACTGCATCAGCGGCACAACCGCATTCTCAGCAATGACACAAACCATGCAGGGGGCACTGCATCAACAGCACAGCCTCGCTCTCAGCAATGATTCAAACCAGCAGGGGACACTGCATGAGCGGCACAACCGCATTCTCAGCAATGATATAAACCAACAGGGGGCACTGCATCAGCGGCACAGCCACATTCTCAGCAATGACACAAACCAATAGGGGGCACTGCATCAACAGCACAGCCACATTCTCAGCAATGATACAAACCAACAGGGGGCACTGCATCAGCGGCACAACCGCATTCTTAGCAATTATACAAACCAATAGGGGGGCACTGCATCAGCGGCACAGCCACATTCTCAGCAATGATACAAACCAATAGGGGGCACTGCATCAGCGGCACAACCGCATTCTCAGCAATGATACAAACCAATAGGGGGCACTGCATCAGCGGCACAACCGCATTCTTAGCAATGATACAAACCAATAGGGGACACTGCATCAGCGGCACAACCGCATTCTTAGCAATGATACAAACCAATAGGGGGCACTGCATCAGCGGCACAACCGCATTCTCAGCAATGATACAAACCAATAGGGGGCACTGCATCAGCGGCACAACCGCATTCTTAGCAATGATACAAACCAATAGGGGACACTGCATCAGCGGCACAGCCACATTCTCAGCAATGATACAAACCAATAGGGGGCACTGCATCAACAGCACAGCCACATTCTCAGCAATGATACAAACCAATAGGGGGCACTGCATCAGCGGCACAACCGCATTCTCAGCAATGATACAAACCAATAGGGGGCACTGCATCAGCAGCACAGCCACATTCTCAGCAATGATACAAACCAATAGGGGACACTGCATCAACAGCACAGCCACATTCTCAGCAATGATACAAACCAATAGGGGGCACTGCATCAGCGGCACAGCCACATTCTTAGCAATGATACAAACCAATAGGGGGCACTGCATCAACAGCACAGCCACATTCTCAGCAATGATACAAACCAATAGGGGGCACTGCATCAGCGGCACAACCGCATTCTCAGCAATGATACAAAGCAATAGGGGGCACTGCATCAGCAGCACAGCCACATTCTCAGCAATGATACAAACCAATAGGGGACACTGCATCAACAGCACAGCCACATTCTCAGCAATGATACAAACCAATAGGGGGCACTGCATCAGCGGCACAGCCACATTCTTTGCAATGATACAAACCAATAGGGGACACTGCATCAACAGCACAGCCACATTCTCAGCAATGATACAAACCAATAGGGGGCACTGCATCAGCGGCACAACCGCATTCTCAGCAATGATACAAACCAATAGGGGGCACTGTATCAGCAGCACAGCCACATTCTCAGCAATGATACAAACCAGCAGAGGGCACTGCATCAGCAGCACAGCCACATTCTCAGCAATGATACAAACCAACAGGGGGCACTGCATCAGCAGCACAGCCACATTCTCAGCAATGATACAAACCAATAGGGGGCACTGCATCAGCGGCACAGCCCCATTCTCAGCAATGATACAAACCAACAGGGGGCACTGCATCAACAGCACAGCCACATTCTCAGCAATGATACAAACCAATAGGGGGCACTGCATCAGCGGCACAACCGCATTCTCAGCAATGATACAAACCAGCAGTCACAGAGTGCACTCATGACCGAACAACAACGAAACACAAGTCCACACTCATCAACAACCACATGTCCACAACCTTTGGTTGTTCTCAACTCTCAAGTGACGTTCAAGCACAAATCAATCTTCTCTCCAGGTCTTCAATAAACCTTGGGAAAGGTGCATCCTCCAGCTTGGCATGTCGAACCTCATTTTTTTCCTCCTCGTTTTTATTCAGGGTTTAATATTTTTGTGAATAAAAGTTTTAAAATGGAAGTTACGATCTGGTAATACACGATGGGGGTGAGTTAACGATTGAGAGGGATTCCATGGAAGTAACATGGAATTACAAAGAGGAGGAGAAGCGTCGTAAAATAAAGAAGAGGAAGTTGGTGCGGATCAAGCGTGGATCTGGTTTGCCGGAAATGTGCGGCGACAGAAACTTTTTACAAAGTGGATGGTGACTGTGAGTAGAGGAAGAGTTGTGGAGAATTCGGGTTTTAAACATCTTCGTGAGTAGAGGAAGAGTTGTGGAGAATTCGGGTTTTAAACATCTTCGTGAGTAGAGGAAGAGTTGTGGAGAATTCGGGTTTTAAACATTTTCGTGAGTAGAGGAAGAGTTGTGGAGAATTCGGGTTTTAAACATTTCCGTGAGTAGAGGAAGAGTTGTGGAGATTTGGGGTTTTAAACGTCATCGTGAGTAGAGGAAGAGTTGTGGAGATTTGGGGTTTTAAACGTCATCGTGAGTAGAGGAAGAGTTGTGAAGATTTGGGGTTTTAAACGTCTTAGTGAGTAGAGGAAGAGTTGTGGAGATTTGGGGTTTTAAACATCTTCGTGAGTAGAGGAAGAGTTGTGGAGATTTGGGGTTTTAAACGTCATCGTGAGTAGAGGAAGAGTTGTGGAGATTTGGGGTTTTAAACGTCATCGTGAGTAGAGGAAGAGTTGTGGAGATTTTGGGTTTAAAACATCTTCGTGAGTAGAGGAAGAGTTGTGGAGATTTCAGGTTTTAAACGTCATCGTGAGTAGAGGAAGAGTTGTGGAGATTTCGGGTTTTAAACGTCATCGTGAGTGGAGGAAGAGTTGTGGAGATTTCGGGTTTTAAACGTCATCGTGAGTAGAGGAAGAGTTGTGGAGATTTCAGGTTTTAAACGTCATCGTGAGTAGAGGAAGAGTTGTGGAGATTTCGGGTTTTAAACGTCATCGTGAGTAGAGGAAGAGTTGTGGAGATTTCGGGTTTTAAACGTCATCGTGAGTAGAGGAAGAGTTGTGGGGATTTCGGGTTTTAAACGTCATCGTGAGTAGAGGAAGAGTTGTGGGGATTTCGGGTTTTAAACGTCATCGTGAGTAGAGGAAGAGTTGTGAAGATTTGGGGTTTTAAACATCTTTGTGATTAGAGGAAGAGTTGTGGAGATTTCGGGTTTTAAACATCTACCGGAGTAGAGGAAGAGTTGTGGAGATTTTGGGTTTTAAACATTTTCGTGAGTAGAGGAAGAGTTGTGGAGATTTGGGGTTTTAAACATCTTCGTGAGTAGAGGAAGAGTTGTGGAGATTTCGGGTTTTAAACGTCATCGTGAGTAGAGGAAGAGTTGTGGAGATTTCGGGTTTTAAACATCATCGTGAGTAGAGGAAGAGTTGTGGACATTTCGGGTTTCAAACATCTTCATGAGTAGAGGAAGAGTTATTGAGATTTTGGATTTTTAAACATCTTCGTGAGGAGAGGAATTGTTGTGGAGAATTTGGATTTTAAACATCTTCATGAGTAGGGGATGAGTTGTGGTTTTAAACATATTCGTTAGTAGAGGAAGAGTTTTGGAGATATCGTGTTTTAAATATCTTCGTGTGGAGTTGTGGAGATTTGGAGTTTTACACATTTTTATGAGTGGAGGAAGAGTTGTGGGGATTTCAGGTTTTAAACATCTTGGTGAGTAGAGGAAGATTGTGGAGATTTGTGGTTTTAAACATCTTCATGAGTAGAGGAAGATTGTGGAGATTTGGGATTTTAAACATCTTCGTCAGGGGAAGAGTTGTGGAGTTTTGTGGTTTAAACAACTTTGTGAGAAGAGGAAGAGCTGTGGAGATTTCTGGTATAAACATCTTGGTGAGTAGAGGAAGACTTGTGGAGATTTCGGGTATAAACATCTTGGTGAGTAGAGGAAGTGTTGTGGAGATTTCATGGTTCCAACAACTTCATGAGTCGGTGAAGAGTTGTGGAGATTTTGCGTTTTAAAAATAATTGGTCAGTTGAGGAAGAGTTTTGGAGATTTGGGATTTTGAACATCTTTTTCAGTTGGGGAAGCGTTGTGGAGTTTTGGGGTTTGAACGTCTTCATGAGTAGAGGAAGAGTTATGGAGATGTGGGTTTTTAAACATCCATGTGAGGAGCACTAAATCTAGTGGTGTAGACGGTGTTGGGCACACGGTGAGCTTTTCTCCATCTCTATGGTTAACCTTCGCAAATAATACATTTGAGGGGCAGTCAATAAGTAACCTTAAAATATTTTTCACAACTTGTTTATTGCATGTACGAGTGTAACATGTGTAACATGTTACATGTGTAACAACTGTTGTTTTTTAAAATTATCTCCATTGCGTTCAATGCATTTTTCCATCGCTTTGCTAAGCCCTGCATTCCTGTAGAAAAATAATATTTTTGCAGCTTGTGTCGCCATTCGTGCACTGCCTCTTGGACTTCTTCGTCGGATTAGAAAGTGGTTCCACCAAGTGCCTCTTTAAGTGGCCCAAATATGTGGTAATGCGAAGGGGTGAGGACTGGTGAGTGTGGTGGATGAGGAAGACTGAAAACGCAGGTCCTTGATTGTTTCAGCTGTACCGCAGGCAGTATGGGGCCGAGCATTGTCATGCTGCAGCAAAACACCGGGAGTGAGTAGTCCACGACGTTTTGATCTGATTGCTGGTTTCAGATGATTTTTAAGGAGGTCACAGTATGATGCACTGGTGCCTGTGGTCCCTCTGGGCATGTAATGCTCGACTCGTGGGCCTCGGCTATCCCAGAAGAACGTCAGCACCACTTTTCCAGCGAATGGCTGTGTGCGGAATTTTTTGGGCTTCGGTGAAGTTGAATGGCGCCACTCTTTGCTTGCCCTCTGGCGATTTGCCTTTCTGGCTGAAAGTAGTGGACCCAGCTTTCATCCCCAGTCACTATGTGCTGGAAGAAAGCGTCACCATCTGTTTCATAACGTCACAGAAGTTCTTCACATACGTCCACTTGCCGTTCTTTCAGTTCATGGCTTTTGTTGTCCCCCGTCGCACAGCGGAGCGAAAGGGGGACTATGGTTTTCCCCTCCGTGCGTGCGTGCGTGCGTGCGTGTTTGCGTGCGTGCGGGTGTGCGTGCGTGCATGCGTAAGCGAAGGACCGCATTCAAATTTGGTGTGTGGGTGCAATCCACGTCAAAATCCAAGATGGCCGCCGCTATGTATGTCTGATGCCATGCATGTCTGAACCTTATGAGATGAATATCTTGAAAAATAAGCGAAGTACCAACTTCTAATCTGGTGTGTGGATGTATCTAGGCACAAGCAAGAACGCTGTTTAAAATTGGGTCGCCACGTCAAAATCCAAGATGGCCGCCGCCATGTATGTCTGAACCTTGTGAGATGAATATCTTGAAAAATAAGCGAAGTACCAACTTCTAATTTGGTGTGTGGGTGTATCTCGGCATAAGGAAGAACGCTATTGGAAATTTGGTCGCCACGTCAAATTCCAAGATGACCGCCGCCATGTGTGTCTGATGTGAGATGAATATCTTGAAAAATAAGCGAAGTACCAACTTCTAATTTGGTGTGTGGGTGTATCTCGGCATAAGGAAGAACGCTATTGTAAATTGGGTCGCCACGTCAAAATCCAAGATGGCCGCCACCATATATATGTCTGAACATTGTGAGTGAAATATCTTGAAAAATAAGCAAAGTACCAACTTCTAACCTGGTGTTTGGGTGTATCTCGGCACAAGGAAGAACGCTATTGAAAATTGGGTCGCCACGTCAAAATCCAAGATGGCCACCGCCATGTATGTCTGAACCTTGTGAGCGGAATATCTTGAGAAATAAGCGAAGTACCAACTTCTATTCTGGTGTGTGGGTGTATCTAGGCATAAGGAAGAACGCTATTGAAAATTGGGTCGCCACGTCGAAATCCAAGATGGCCGCCTCCATGTATGTCTGAACCTTGTGAGCGAAATATTATATCATAGCATGTTTTCTGCGTCTTCCACTTTGTCAACTCACATCACTTCACCGACGGGGGACCTAGGCATAACGCTTGTTCAATTTGGAGACCACTTCATCCAGCGTAATGTGACGGTTTTCCCTGAGCACACGCTCAACTCCTGCAACCATTTCTGGTGTGTCGGCTGTGTGAGACCGGCCCGAGCGAGCAACATCTGCCACACTGGACACTCCACTTTTAAACTTCCTGTCCCAGGCGTACACCTGCTGCAGCGATAAACTTGCGTCACCATATTGCATCTTCAATCTGCGATGGATTTCACTTTGATTTACACCTCACTTCCCAAGAAACGGATGACTAAACGTTGCTCCTCCCTGGTGCATCCTTCTAAGGGAGCTACCATCTTGGAACTGCTCGACTGACGTCAAACCCTCAATGTAGCCAAATCGAAAACAGGCAAAACATGACCCTTTCCCATAGATAACATATGTCGTCTGCAACTACACACATTACATTATATAATTTATATCGCCATTTTAAGGTTACTTATTGACTGACCCTCGTTCGTGTATATATATTGTTGCGGATATGGGATTTGGCCTCCATCCATATCCGCTTGTAAATATTCCCCTATTTCCCCAATACTCCCCAACTATCCCCAATCCCCCATTCCCTAGTCCCATTGTCTGTAAACAACACTCTGTAGAACCGACCTTCCCCTTTTTCCCCCATTAAATGTCGTACCCAGGTTCACCGCATCTCACGTAGACAACTATAGGACATCTTGCTAGTTATTCTTAGTCTATGTCAGTTAAGGACTCGTTTCCATTAATTCTGACTCTTCGTTGCACCAGAATGTGATTGTATGGCACCGTTAGCAAGTTTAGGACCTCCCAATACCTCCCCGCATCTCTTCCTCATGGAACTACAACAACAACAACAACAACTACAACAACAGCGGGGGCGGCGCGGCGGCGGCGCGGCGAGTGGGCGTCCTCACTCCGGCTTGGTTAGCCGCCATTGCCCATGTGCTCCGACGGGGTTACCACGAAGGGGCTGACTGTCAGCTCCTCGTCAAGGGCGGAGCCCGGTAACCCCCCGCACCCAATAAGAAGCGGCGGGCCGATTCCATCTGGGGCGGAGCTAACGAGCCGAGGGCGTGTCACTCCCCGCTGGATATACGCAGCCACTTACCGGAGGTGACGTAAGATGCGCCCCCAGCTTGGAGAGAGAAGTCGCCACCTCCAAGCGCTGGATACCTCCCGCCTCTTTGGACCGGACCGAGTCGATTCTGCCCCTGAGCCAAGGTGCACCTTGAGCCATCGACTGCCTGCCCCTCCTTGCCATCAATCCCTGTGTGAGTCCGTCTTGTCCCGTTTGTCTGTGGTCTGTCGGGAATAAGATAAGACCATGTCTAAGTGCCCACCTTTCTGTGCTGTTCCTCTTGTCCGTGTAATCTAAACATTCTGCAAACCCATATTATAACCTCCTCCGGAGGTCTTGAGAACTGTACCCCTGGTGTCGTGTCATTTAACCCAGCCGTTGTGTCCTTTCCTTCATTGATCTAGCGTAGCGCGATTCGGCCAACGTTCGAGTGTAATCGGGTAACTTGTGCGAACACGGCGGCCATTCCGCTCGGCCCACCATAACATCAAAGTCGTGTCCGTAACAATATGTATGTATATATACAGTCACGTGAAAAAGTAAGTACACCCCACGTGAAGTTTTGACTTTTTGTCCCCCATCGCACCGCGGAGCGAAAGGGGGACTATGGTTTTCCCCTCCGTCTGTGTGTGCGTGCGTGCGTGCGTGCGGACGTGCGTGCGTGTGTGCATGTGTAAGCGAAGGACCGAATTCTAATTCGGTGTGTGGGTGCAACTCGGCATATGGAAGAACCCTATTGAAAATTAGGTCGCCACGTCAAAATCCAAGATGTGTGGGTGTATCTCGGTGTGTTTTCAACGCTATTGAAAATTGGGTCGCCACGTCAAAATCCAAGATGGCCGCCGCCATGTACGTCTGAACATTGTGAGCGGAATATCTTGAAAAATAAGCGAAGTACCAACTTCTCATCTGGTGTGTGGTTGTATCAAGGCGTAAGGAAGAACGCTATTGAAAATTGGGTCGCCACGTCAAAATCCAAGATGGCCACCACCATATATATGTCTGAACCTTGTGAGCGGAATATCTTGAAAAATAAGCGAAGTACCAACTTCTAATCTGGTGTGTGGGTGTATCTCGGCATAAGGAAGAACGCTATTGAAAATTGGGTCGCCATGTCAAAATCCAAGATGGCCACCACCATATATATGTCTGAACCTTGTGAGCGGAATATCTTGAAAAATAAGCGAAGTACCAACTTCTAATCTGGTGTGTGGGTGTATCTCGGCATAAGGAAGAACGCTATTGAAAATTGGGTCGCCACGTCAAAATCCAAGATGGCCGCCTTGTTTCTTCCACTTTGACAACTCACATCACTTCACCGATGGGGGACCTAGTTGTCCCACGTCGCACTGCGGAGCGAAAGGGGGACTATGTTTTTCCCGTGTCTGTGCGTGCGGACGTGCGTGCGTGCATGTGTAAGCGAAGGACCAAATTCTAATTTGGTGTGTGGCTGCAACTACGCATATGGAAGAACCCCATTGAAAATTAGGTCGCCACGTCAAAATCCAAGATGGCCGCCGCCATGTATGTCTGACGCCATGTATGTCTGAACCTTGTGAGCGGAATATCTTGGAAAAATAAGCGAAGAACCAACTTCTAATCTGGTATGTGGGTGTATCTAGGCATACGGAAGAATGCTATTGAAAATTGTGTCTCCACGTCAAAATTCAAGATGGCCGCCACCATATATATATATATATATATATATATATATATATATATATATATATATATATATATATATATATATATATATATATATATACATATGTCTGAACCTTCTGAGCGAAATATCTTTAAAAATAAACGAACTACTAACTTATAATGTGGTGTGTGGGTGTATCTACGCATAAGGAAGAACGCTATTGAAAATTGGGTCGCCACGTCTAAATCCAAGATGGCCGCCGTCATGTATGTCTGAACCTTGTGAGCAGAATATCTTGAAAAATAAGCGAAGTACCAACTTCTAATCTGGTGTGTGGGTGTATCTCGGCATAAGGAAGAACGCTATTGAAAATTGGGTCGCCACGTCAAAATCCAAGATGGCCGCCTTGTTTCTTCCACTTTGTCAACTCACATCACTTCACCGACGGGGGACCTAGTTGTCTCACGTCGCACTGCGGAGCGAAAGGGGGACTATGTTTTTCCCGTGTGTCCGTGCGTGCGTGCATGTGTAAGCGAAGGACCAAATTCTAATTTGGTGTGTGGCTGCAACTACGCATATGGAAGAACCCTATTGAAAATTAGGTCGCCACGTCAAAATCCTTGATGGCCGCCGCCTTGTACGTCTGAACCTTGTGAGCGGAATATCTTGAAAAATAAGCGAAGTACCAACTTCTAATCTGGTGTGTGGGTGTATCTCGGCATAAGGAAGAACGCTATTGAAAATTGGGTCGCCACGTCAAAATCCAAGATGGCCACCGCCGTGTATGTCTGAACCTTGTGAGATGAATATCTTGAAAAATAAGCGAAGTACCAACTTCTAATCTGGTATGTGGGTGTATCTAGGCATACGGAAGAATGCTGTTGAAAATTGGGTCGCCACGTCAAAATCCAAGATGGCCGCCACCATATATATATATATATATATATATGTCTGAACCTTCTGAGCGAAATATCTTTAAAAATAAACGAACTACTAACTTCTGATGTGGTGTGTGGGTGTATCTATGCATAAGGAAGAACGCTATTGAAAATTGGGTCGCCACGTCAAAATCCAAGATGGCCGCCACCATATATATGTCTGAACCTTGTGAGCGAAATATCTTGAAAAATAAGAGAAGTACCAACTTCTAATCTGCTGTGTCGGTGTATCTCGGCATAAGGAAGAACGCTATTGAAGATTGGGTCGCCACGTCAAAATCCAAGATGGCCGCCAACATATATATATATATATATGTCTGAACCTTGTGAGCGGAATATCTTGTAAAATAAGCGAAGTACCAACTTCTAATCTGGTGTGTGGGTGTATCTAGGCATACGGAATAAGGCTATTTAAAATTTGGTCGCCACGTCAAAATCCAAGATGGCCGCCACCATATATATATACATATATCTCTAAACCTTCTGAGCGAAATATCTTTAAAAATAAACGAACTGCTAACTTCTAATGTGGTGTGTGGGTGTATCTATGCATAAGGAAGAACGCTATTGAAAATTCGATCGCCACGTCAAAATCCAAGATGGCCGCCGCCATGTATGTCTGAACCTTGTGAGCAAAATATCTTGAAAAATAAGCGAAGTACCAACTTCTAATCTGGTGTGTGGGTGTATCTACACATAAGGGAGAACGCTATTGAAAATTGGGTCGCCATGTCAAAATCCATTATGGCCACCTTGCGTCTTCCACTTTGTCAACTCGCATCACTTCACCGACGGGGGACCTCGGCGTAACGCTTGTTCAACACGTTTCAACTTACAGCTCTTTGATCTTCATTTCAACAACATTCATAGATAAAGGTAATATAATGTAACAAATATCATGAAACATTTACATTTTGTCGTCCATTGTATAATTTAAATAAACATAAATGCAAATTTCGCATGTGGAAAAATTAAGTACACCCTTACATTTATCACTACTTCAAATACCTAAAATTAGAATCAGGTGCACCAGCTCAGGTGCAAATGATGAGAACATCGTGAGAGAGGATCTTGGAGGAACCTGTCTTATTTAAACCTCAGACATTTAGTTTGGTTTGCTCTTTGTTGTTGAAGTGTGCGGCATCACCATGCCGAGATAAAAATAGCTCTCTGAGGCCTTCAGAAAGAAGGTTACAGATGCCTACGAGTCTGGGAAGGGATTCAAAAAGATCTCCAAACAATTTGAAATCAATCATTCGACTCCGGAAGATCATCGACAAGTGGAGAAGATTCCAAACAACTGCCAACTTGTTCAGGCCAGGCCGCCCCAGCAAGTTCAGCCCGAGAGCAGACCGCAAGATGCTGAAAGAAGTCTCTAAGAACCCTAGAATGTCATCACGGGACCTACAGGTAGCTCTTGCCACTGTTGATGTCAAAGTGCACGAGTCTACCATTAGAGAGAGGCTGCACAAATTTGATCTACATGGGAGGTGTGCCAGGGCGTGTGTCTCTCGGTGTGTGTCTCTCGGTGTGTGTGTCTCGGTGTGTGTGTCTCGGTGTGTGTGTCTCGGTGTGTGTGTCTCGGTGTGTGTGTCTCGGTGTGTGTGTCTCGGTGTGTGTGTCTCGGTGTGTGTGTCTCGGTGTGTGTGTCTCGGTGTGTGTGTCTCGGTGTGTGTGTCTCGGTGTGTGTGTCTCGGTGTGTGTGTCTCGGTGTGTGTGTCTCGGTGTGTGTGTCTCGGTGTGTGTGTCTCGGTGTGTGTGTCTCGGTGTGTGTGTCTCGGTGTGTGTGTCTCGTGGTGTGTGTCTCGTGGTGTGTGTCTCGTGGTGTGTGTCTCGTGGTGTGTGTCTCGTGGTGTGTGTCTCGTGGTGTGTGTCTCGTGGTGTGTGTCTCGTGGTGTGTGTCTCGTGGTGTGTGTCTCGTGGTGTGTGTCTCGTGGTGTGTGTCTCGTGGTGTGTGTCTCGTGGTGTGTGTCTCGTGGTGTGTGTCTCGTGGTGTGTGTCTCGTGGTGTGTGTCTCGTGGTGTGTGTCTCGTGGTGTGTGTCTCGTGGTGTGTGTCTCGTGGTGTGTGTCTCGTGGTGTGTGTCTCGTGGTGTGTGTCTCGTGGTGTGTGTCTCGTGGTGTGTGTCTCGTGGTGTGTGTCTCGTGGTGTGTGTCTCGTGGTGTGTGTCTCGTGGTGTGTGTCTCGTGGTGTGTGTCTCGTGGTGTGTGTCTCGTGGTGTGTGTCTCGTGGTGTGTGTCTCGTGGTGTGTGTCTCGTGGTGTGTGTCTCGTGGTGTGTGTCTCGTGGTGTGTGTCTCGTGGTGTGTGTCTCGTGGTGTGTGTCTCGTGGTCTCTGTCTCGTGGTCTCTGTCTCGTGGTCTCTGTCTCGTGGTCTCTGTCTCTGTCTCTGTCTCTGTCTCTGTCTCTGTCTGTGTCTGTGTCTCTGTGTGTCTCTGTCTCTGTCTCTGTGTGTCATGGGATGTGTGTGTTTGTGTGTGAAAGGGGTTTATAACCAGCAGTTATAAAGTGGCAGTTCTAGTTTGTTTTGTTTTTGCATACGATGTCTCGGCTCGTTTGAGAGCTTCTACATAGAACCGATAAGAAAGGGAGCCGGAGACGAGAGAGGGATGAGGAGAGAGAGAGAGGGAGAGAGAGGGAAGCACAACAATATTAGAGAACAGGGACATCAGGAAGAGGGCTGTGCGGGGTACACGGTATAAACAAATGCACACGATTCGCATCTTTAGAAAAGAAAACGGAATTTGAAAAAGGTGGATATTTGGTGTATTAACAGGGGTAGAAAATATCAAGGTTTTGGATGGGGGAAGAAAAGAGATGGTGGTGAACAGCTGTTTTGAAGACCTGGAGGGAGGAGAGGGATTGAAGAGAGTGAGGGAGTTTGTTCCAGAGGCGGGAGAAAAGAGGAATGAAAGAGTGAAGGTCTTAAAAACAATCAATGCTGAATTTCAATTGTATTCCAATTGTCATACGTGTGCCAGAAGATGTATAGTTTACATATCAGGGAACGTTTAGAACTTTCAAAGTTATGTTCAACGATGCAAGTACAAGTGATCTCGGTTGCACGTTTTTACCCGTTTTACCCGTTTATCTCGGTTGCACGTTTTATGCACGGTAACTCTGACTTGTCATCGCTTTCCTGTCAATTCTGATTGATTGACAAACAGAAGGGAGGAATGCTTGACAGAAATACCCACCTGGTCTCCAGGGCCAGGTTTACAATGGCTCCAATGGTACTGATTCCCCCCCTCCCCCCCTAATAACATTGAAACAATGCCCCCACATTCGCAGTTCTGACTTTTTTGGTATTTTCAAGGAATGTGTCCCCAGGAAATGTCAGTGTCCAACTGTATAATTACAGTATTGTCTTAAAAACCTGCAACATGTACAATTTCCTTTTGGGGATGTCACGGGTGCGTGTGTGTGTGTGTGTGGTGAAAGTTTAAAGGGCTGTAATGGATTTAAACAGAGGATAAGGCCTCAATTACAGAGGTACTTCACATGTATGTGCTTTTCAGATCAAGGTAATCAGAGCGGAGCACACATCAGGAAGACTGGTATGTCTTTTTGCCTCTAAAGGTTCACCCACCATGTACGCTCAAGATGGCTGTTGGGAGGATTCCTGTAGCCCGCAACTGGAATTGGAACAGCTGACTGTGCTCGAGAGTGGAGTGAAGGTTGAGGAGCTGGAAGGATTTCCTGAGATTCTGCAGATAAAAACAGAGGATGTGAACTCCTTTGGTCTGGAAGAGGAGCAAAGTGACCAGCTGAATGGTGAGTTGTGTGATGTGCCTCACTTCTGATGGGATCTGTGTTTGTTTAGTGCCCAGTTTTCTTTTTTGTGTACTTGATAGAGTGTAAGGAAGGGCTGGAGCAGAATGAAAGGCAATAAAATGGAAAGAGGAAACAACAGTAGCAGAGATGATGTGAGACTGAGATGAAGGGGAGGGGAGGAGGACACATGGGGGTGAAGAAGCTGCACACAAGTTGAAGGAAACACAAGAAGAAGTGGAATGAGAAAGTGGTGACAAAACACAAAGGCAACAAACCAACCACCAAACAACGAAAAGAGGTCAGGTGAGAAATGTAAAGAGGTGAAAAAGAAAGAGAAAGAGATGAGAGAGTGAGGTGAAAGAGGAAGAGGTGAAAAAGTAAGAAGTGAGAAAAAGAGTGAGGTGAAAAGCTGTGATGAGAGGGGGGAAAATCACAATGACCTGGCAAAAGGGAGTGCTTTGTAATGGATGGAGATTGATCTGAGAAGGTGATGAACAGCTGTCTGGAAGATTTGGAAGGAAGAATGAGATTGAAAAGAATGTGGAAGTTGTTTCCACAGGTGGTAAAAATGAATAATGAGAGTGGAGGTGAGCAGTTTTTCTGGCATTTGGGAGTTTCGCCAGAAGAGGTGTGCTGGTGGGTGTGTTCCCTGCAGAACTGTAGAAACCTTTGGGGGCAGGTGGAGGTCAAAGCAGGGAAATAGCAGACCAGAAAGGAGACAGGATAAGAAAGAGACACCACTAACTTATCTGTGAAGTGTATGTGATCAACTCATTGACTCGGCTTCATCGCTTGGGATTTCAACTATCTTGAGGCCTTGGATTCTGCAGCTTCCAGCTGAGGATGGTGTGAGGCAGGGTGCCAGCCTATTGGGGAGAGCAGTACTCCGTCAAGGTCTTGATGAAGGCCTTGTTGCTGGATAACAGTTCATGTGTGCGAAGGAAGGATGGAGCACAATTGAGGATGCCCATTCTTGCTTTGAAGGCCAACTCAGCATTGTCGTTCCCAAAGAAAGATCATTGCTGATAGTGAAACCCAAAAGTTTCAGTGACTGAACTTCTTCATGAGGATTGTTAAGGAAGGAGATTGTAGGGTTTGCCAGATGGTCTTTTTGGACAGAAAGAGTGAGAGTGTGAGATTTGTCAGAATGGAAAGAAATATTCCACGTAGTTGAGTTGCTTGTGATTCTAACAAGGTCTGAAGAGAGGGAAGAGGCTTCGACGTGTCTCTCTGAAGAATGAGGGATTCATGGCAGAGGGTGGAGTCATCAGCAAAGGAATGAAGAGGATTTTCCAAAGAGTCAGAGATATTATTGATAAAGAATGGGACTGGGTCCAGCACACTGCCTTGGGTCAATCCAGCCTGAACAGGAAGGGGAGATGAGAGAAAACCATTCAGGCCCACATGTTGACTATGACCAGAGAGGAAGTCCGCAAGCCATGCGTGGAGATTTCCATGGATACCATAGGAGGAGAGTTTGGTGAGTAGAGCGGGGTGCCAGACCGTATCGAAGGCACGTGATATGTTATTGTTTGTAATTTGACAATAAAAGCAGTTTGGTGGAGAAAACGTTCTCTATTTCACTTTTACATTTTTCTTACCTTCTCTATTTTGTTGGTTGTGATTTTGGGTGGTGGTATAATTCTTTCTGAAGTTGTGATCAGATAGGAAGCATTTCGTGATAGAGGCAGTTTGGACAGAACATAATGCTTTGATATCGTAATGTTTTGATACTATGCTATGCCCGTGGTAAAGTGTTTTATTTTCTCTCTTCAAGGAAGACCTCCAATCAACGATTTAATGCAATATTTATTTATTTATTTTAAGAATGTGGAACCAGCTATGCATGTGACACAAGATGCCTGCATTTAATAAAAGTTACTTTTTCCAGATTTATTTGTGAAAGTGGAAGTGAAACCTGAGCACGACATTGATGTTCATCTGGACCGACCAGAACCAAATGATGCTGAAGCTTCTTTTTTCAAGAACCATCCTCATGAAGGTTTTTGTCAATGTCTATACATTTTGATTCGAACAGTTTGATGATGAATTCTGGTGTTAAGGAAAAAAAACCACTACGTTATGATTTAATTGCTTTAAGAATAAAAATATGGTAAATCAATTTCTCAAACATCAATTATCCCCTTCATATCGAAGTAAGATATTTTAAACAACAATAATATACCTTGTTGTATCCTATTTTCCTAAATTTGTACTATCGGCAATTCTGATTGAGCTTTAATTGCACACCTATTGATTTCTCATCTATCTCAGAAAGTGTCAAAAATGTCTTTGGTCTTAGAGTCTAAAGTCAAAGGTCTGAATGGTTTGAATGTCTGAAGGGTCTAAAATCAAAGGTTTGTGAAGGTCTAAAGCATCTTAGGGGTCTGAGGGTTTAAAAGGTCTGTAAATGCCAAAGGGATCTTAAAGGTCTCATAGGTACGTTACAATAGATAATAGCATGTAATTAATGGAACACTCAAGTGAAACATTGGGTAGGTAACAACATGGTGCCTGTTATGAAGTTCGACAAACTCTGGTATTCTTTGGCACTGAGTCAACCCACCTGGTGTTGTTTAACGGCAGAACAGGGGCTCAAACTCAACACCCGAAGATCTTAAACCATCCACATTAACCATCAAGCCAATATGAGGCTTATAATGATAATGGTAGATAATGACAATTATAATGGCACCGAATGACAATGGTCCAAAATGATAACAATGATGGTGATAAAAGTACATCATGACCATTATAATAGAACAAAATGACTGATAATTGAACATAATAAAGGTTCGGGGTAGCCAAACGTGAGAAACAGCTGCTGAAGATGGCGTATAACTGTCGTGGATGACACATCAGCACAGGGGTATGCGAACAGGAATTGTGAGTACTCGTCGGCAGTTGTAAGAATGTATCGTCGCGGGCCAAGCCTGGCAGCGGCCCCTTAAAGTCCACATGCAGTCGCTCCCAAAGGTTGTCCTACGTGGATCAAAGTCCCCATGGGAGCTCTATAGAATCTCGGCTTGACTTCGGCGCATGCAGGACACGACCGACAAAGTCGCCGGACATCTTCGATGGAAAAGGGCAGATTCCTACGTCGTACGAAGTGAGCTAACCTGGTGACACCCGGATGACACAATGATTCATGGATCCCACGTAAGTCTTCTGAGGTCATGCCAGCACAGACAGGCCGAGATAGTGCATCGGGTGCCACATTATCCCGCCCTGGTCAATACATGATCTTGAATCTGAAGTCTGCCAATTATATGCGCCAGCGAGCTATTTTGTCATTCTTGATCTTTTGAGAATGTCGTGCGTTGTACATAAAAGCCACTGACTTGGTTGGTAATCAGTTGAAAATGCTTTCCAAGGAGAAAGTGACGCCACCGTCTAACAGCTTCTACGACAGTGTACTCCTCCTTTTCTATTGCTGAATAGCGCCGTTCGCTATCAGACAAAGTCCTCGAAAAGAATGCGACGGGGCGTTCTGCTTGGCTTGCCCGCGAGGAGCAGATGTGGTGAGCGGGTCGGTTCTTGACATGAAGGCCCCCGCCAGAGTCACCCGCTTGGCTTTGCTCGATCAGCAGACTTTAGCATAATGGCCCTTCCCGCCACAATTATTGCACAGCGCGTCTCTCGCCGGACAAAGGGACCTCAGATGTCGCCTATTGCTGC
Organism: Myxine glutinosa; assembly: GCF_964187855.1. NCBI lineage: Eukaryota > Metazoa > Chordata > Myxini > Myxiniformes > Myxinidae > Myxine > Myxine glutinosa. The sequence goes on from NC_136265.1 coordinate 93,957,711, forward strand.
AAAAGTAACATTTTGCCATCGTCCTTGCAGGAGCCACAGCATCAGCAGTTATAAGTTCGTTCTCCTCTGCATCCGAGCTCATGACTAGCGATTCATCCCAGCGGGTGTCAGCTCGCGTGGAAGCACTCTCCACGGAGATGTCGGCCTCCGGGTGCTTCGCGACAACAGATGCATTAGCCATCATGTAGGGTCTCCTGTAAGTTTCGGATCTAACCTCGGCTAGTTGAAGTGCCCGGGCTTGGTCATATGCGAATTGTAAAGACGCAGTCTCTGTCTCCAGCAAGCACTGATGAATGGCCAGCGACAGAATTCCTGTTATGAAAGCTTCCGGCATGAAATCGTCGATGACCTCGACGGCCGTCCGATCAGGCAGCCCACAGTCTTTGCTGTGCTGCCTTAGGGCCAGAAGATGCCGGGCATATATCGGACTCTTCGGTTTCACTTAGAGTGCATGCAAATTTTCTATGGCCGTCTCATATGTCTCACAACAACAACAACAACATGCATTTTAAGGCCATTTTCCCTGCTAGAGCGGGGGCTAGCCTTGCGGTCCCAATGACAATCTTCTCCATCTTGCCCTATTTTCTGCATCTCTCCTTGTTAACCCCCTTGCCCGCATTTCTTCTTCCACAATCTTTAGCCAAGTCTTTCTCAGTCTTCCCCGTCCTCTACTTCCTCCCACATTCATTTCCATCACTCTTCTCAACCAATCACTTTCATCCTTCCTCAACACATGACCAAACCATCTCAACCTGTTCCTCTTCACAGCATCAATCACAGGCTCTATTCCCATCATCTTTCGCAATTCATCATTTGTCTTCCTCTCTCTCAACGATACTCCGCACATCCACCGAACCATTCGCATTTCCACCCTTTCCAGCCTTCGTTGCTGCTCTACGTTCATTACCCATGTCTCGCTCCCATAAATCATAACACTTCTCACACATGCAGCATACATCTTTCCCTTCAGCTTCAACGGCACTCCCCTCCTGATCAGCACGCCACTCAGTTCCCGAAACGTCTTACATGCACATCTCACTCTAGCAACCATTGCCGAGTCTGATCCACCTTCTCGATTCAGCAGGTCTCCGAGGTAGCAAAATGTTTTCACACCTTCCAGCTTCACGCCGTCTCCAAGATACAACTCGGCATTTCCTCCATCTGCAGCTCCCTCTGTGCACACCTTACATTTGAATGTAGCTGCCACATTGGTTAATGACCCTCTCAGACCACTGCATTTTTGATGAACCCACTCAGCGCACATTGTACATTGAATGGAGTACACTCCGACACCCTTCCTGCACACAGCACATGGCCACTTCCCAGTTCTTTCCACCTCACCACATGGTTTACCACTCGCCATCACCTTCGTCTTTCCAATATTCACCTTCAGACCTTTTGTCTCCATACTTTCCTTCCACTTGTTCATCTTTTCCTTCAGTCCATCCGTACTTTCCGCAATCAACACCAGATCATCTGCATACAACAACTCCCACGGTAAACCCTCCTTTACGTTCTGAGCCAGCACCTCCATCACAGCTAGAAATAGTAGTGGACTTAGTACCGACCCTTGATGCACTCCCACCTTCACCTCAAACTCACCACTGTTCCCGTCCTTCGTCCTTACAGCTGTGCGCGCTCTTTTGTACATTGCCATCACTACTCTGATCAACCATTCCTACACTCTTAACTTCCTCAATGCCCATGTCAATACTTCGCGTGGAACCCTATCGAATGCTTTCTCCAGATCAACAAACCCAAGAAACAACTTCTTCCTCTTCTCCATGTACTTCTCCTGCAACTATCTCACAATGAGTGAAATAATCATAGACCGTGTTCGACACATTACAGTGGAGAATGGTTGAATTCTGCGTGTCCGATAAGTCGGGAACAGTCAACATCTGGTGTCCAAGAGCTCGTTCCCAATATGTCCATTGGCTCGAGGCATCGCTGGCATGTTGGTTGCTGTTGAATCTTTCCAGCTTACTCAGCTTCTCCATGGCTTGTAATGTCGAGATGTAGTTCAATAAATTGTTGTGAAATAAAACTCAGACTCTTCCAAGAAATGAGGTTTTATTGGACTATATCTCTACTCATCCTACAACACAAATAATGCAAGTTATTAGTTCTACAAAGAAAGCAATCATGCATACATCTCCTTCTAGTTTCCTGCAAGGAGGCATTTACGTACCTGTTAAATCTCAGTAGTCTAGAGCACTGGGATACAGAGTGCCACCCGATTGCGCACCGAATGGATACAGTTTATATAAGCTCTCTTTCAAGGTCGTCCCTTCGCTCGGATTGTCTTCATTCAGCTCGAGACATTACATCATATTTCATCACCGTAACATTTCGGATATGCATCCAATAAAGTGGCATACTTTAAGTGGTCAAAGTTTCAACTAAATCCATCGAAAAATGAAGGCACAGATGCATTTTAAAGGTTTTAAAATAAAATCCAATATGGCTTCCATGTCACATGACCGATGACATCATATTTAGGGTATGCATTCATTCAAGTGACTTACTTTAATTGGTCAAAGTTTCAAGTTCATCTGACTATGGTTGGGCGATACAAAATTCATGGAATCACAATATTAATTTAAAAAGAAAATGCCGAGTCAGCACTTTTTTAATTGGCCTGCCGTCGCATAATTAGCAAAAAAAATCTAAAATCGGAAAAAGAGCGTTCTTCGCCTTGAGGTGGCCTTTATTGTCGTGTGTCTATCCTGCAGTGAAGACCTCAGGGCGACAGATGACCAAACGAGCTTTAACTCCGAGGCGTACACCCAAACTATGGCGGTACCTCACGCGCGGGGTGGGGGGGGGGGGGGGGGGGGGTGGTAGTGGAGGGCAGCGAGGTCCTTACCTGTACGGACGGACGTGACTGGGGTTTATTCCGAGAACCCACGGACGAATAAACATGCAAGACAGACTAGGAATTTGATACAACCCCGCTTTGCAACAACCCCACTTTCATTGGACATGCCTTGATCCAACCTCGCTTTGATCCAACCTCGCTTTGATGCAACCTCGCTTTGATGCAACCTCGCTTTGATGCAACCTCGCTTTGATGCAACCTCGCTTTGATGCAACCTCGCTGTGATGCAACCTCGCTTTGATGCAACCTCGCTTTGATGCAACCTTGCTTTGATGCAACCTCGCTTTGATGCAACCTCGCTTTGATGCAACCTCACTTTGATGCAACCTCGCTTTGATGCAACCTCGCTTTGATGCAACCTCGCTTTCCTTTGATGCAACCTCGCTTTCCTTTGATGCAACCTCGCTTTCCTTTGATGCAACCTCGCTTTCCTTTGATGCAACCTTGCTTTCCTTTGATGCAACCTCGCTTTCCTTTGATGCAACCTCGCTTTCCTTTGATGCAACCTCGCTTTCCTTTGATGCAACCTCGCTTTCCTTTTATACAACCTCGCTTTCCTTTTATACAACCTCGCTTCCCTTTTATACAACCTCGCTTCCCTTTTATACAACCTCGCTTTCATTGGACACGCGTTGATACAACCCTGCTTTGATACAACCCTGCTTTGATACAACCCTGCTTTGATACAACCCTGCTTTGATACAACCCTGCTTTGATACAACCCTGCTTTGATACAACCCTGCTTTGATACAACCCTGCTTTGATACAACCCTGCTTTGATACAACCCTGCTTTGATACAACCCTGCTTTGATACAACCCTGCTTTGATACAACCCTGCTTTGATACAACCCTGCTTTGATACAACCCTGCTTTGATACAACCCTGCTTTGATACAACCCTGTTTTGATACAACCCCGCCTTTATCAGACACGCTTTGATATAACCTCGCTTTGATACAACCTTGCTTTCATACAACCCCACTTTCATCATAATTAAAGCTAAAGCGAAAAGTTACAGGGCTGGAGAACATAAAATGTAGCGGTTTGTTCTTCTTCACACAATAACAACTGCTATCTTCCATACCGTACAATTAATAATGTTGAAATTTTAAACACTTATTCCAATTGACGATATCTACATTACTTTGAAGTTTCACGTCAATCCATGAAGCGGTTCAATAGATGCAAGTTTTCTTCTCGCAAATGCCAACAGGGCATTTTAGCAATCAGACATGGGGAACATAGGTGTGAAGTTTCCACTCGACGCCATCAAAAATGAGGGATTGCAGCTCCCAAACCTTATAGCTCCCAAACCATGTCATCTACGACATCAGCACCCCTAAACTTTTTGTTCGTCATGGGCATGCGGTCATGCTTATTAGGTTTGGTCTCAATCTGTTCAGCCATTTCAGAGAAAAAGGGTTTTAAAGTGTTTAAGGCTTTTTTCTGAAAACAATATGGCGGCCGAACCACATGACCTATGACGTCATTATAATTTTTTTCTTTGTCAATTTATCCTGAGATGATGCTCAAGAAATTACATCCTGAGCGGATGAAGTTTTTTCCCTTGTCAAATTATGACGTCATATGTTCCTCCATTATGACATGATTCACATGTGTTATTCTGCATCGAGAGTTATTTACAATGAGCCATGTCTCAATCTTTTCTACACAGTGCTTTTGGAGATATGGAAGTGCAACGTTTTTCGGTTTTTCCAAGATGGCACCCATACCACGTGACCAATGACGCCATAATTACAATAAAGATTCTCCAGACCGTGGCGCTCCTATGGTAAAAAAAATTCCTGTCAATCGGTCCAACGACTGCAGAGAAAATGATTTTCAAAGGAAATAAGTCCAAAAAATGGCAGTGGCACAATCATTCACATGGCCCGATACATTATATTCCTCTTGATGACAGCTACATTACATTAAAGGTTAATTGAGTTCAGGTCAATCAATGCAGCGGTTAAAGAGTTAGATGGCTTTTTAAAAAGATTTTCGTTCAATTAGCTATTGCGGCCAAACCATGTGATTTCTTGCAACTTCCCAAATAAAGTTTTAACTTGCAGACATGGGGAACACATGTGTAAAGTTTGCATTTGATAGCTTCAAAATGAGGGAGGAGATAGGTTTTAACGTTTATGCTTCAAAACGTCAACTCCCACAACTTCAAAACGTGATCTCACACATCATGGTCGCTGAGCCTTTGTTCGTCATGGGCATGCAATCATGCATGCAAAGTTTAGGCTCGATCTGTTCAGCTGTTTCTGAGAAAAAGGATTTTTAGTGTTTTTCATGAAAAACAACATGGCGGCCGAACCATGTGGACTATAACGACGACATTTTTTGGAATCTGAATTTTTTTTTTCACTTCGGTCAGGCCCAAAAAATATATTTGTGGCATCAAGTGTTCTATTTGTTGAATTCTAACCTCGTAACGTTAACACTTTTAAGATCCTTAATAAACATATTTTTGGTTCCAATGCAGAGTTCTTTCGAATGAGCCATGACTATTTTTTCCATTGAGCCGTTTCGGAGATATCGAGACGCAAAGTTGAAGGTTTTTTTTTCCAAGATGGCACCCATACCACGTGACTGCGTGTTTGTTTTCGACCTTTGGACCTCTTTATACCCTTCAGACCTCTTAGAATTTTAAAGATCCTGTAGATACTTTAAACCCCTTTAGACCCTTCAGACCTTTACACCTCAATTTGATCCTTTCGACCCTTGAAGATTCTTTAGACCTTTTTCAGACCTTTGACTGTCAGACCTTTAAATACCGTTTTGACACTTTCGATCCCTTTGACCTTTGGACCCTTTTTGTCCTCCGTCGCACCGCGGAGCGAAAGGGGGACTATGGTTTTCCCCTGTGTCCGTCCGTCCGTCCGTTCATTCGTGCGTAAGCGAAGGACGGCATTCGAATTTGGGGTGTGGGTGCAACCCATGTCAAAATCCAAGATGGCCACCGCCATGTATGTCTGACGCCATGTATGTCTGAACCTTGTGAGAGGAATATCTTGAAAAATAAGCGAAGTACCAACTTCTAATCTGGTGTGTGGGTGTATCTAGGCACAATTTCTTCTGCTCCAATCGGGTCATCTGATCATGTCCTTGTTAAAGTGGACATCTCTCTGACCATCCTCAGGGAGCCTGCTCAGCGTCGACGAGTCTGGCATTTCACTCAGGCCAACTGGCACGGTCTTCAAGCAGCCATCAATCATCTGGACTGGTCTCCCATCTCTACCACCTCTGACATCAACTCATCCTGGGAATTCTTCCAAAGTAAATTGCTCTCTCTCATGCACAGATTTATCCCATCTCGTCTTCAGTTGTCATACCCTTCCTCCCGTCCATGGTACACGGGATCTTGTGGTGAGGCTGTTACCCAGAAACAACTTGCCTTCGTCTCCTGGAAAGCAAATCCAACAGAAGGAAATCTCATTTCCTTTCACAAAGCCCGAAACAAGTGTGTGTCCACCCTCAGGAGAGCCAGGAAACAATATCTCTCCGTTCTCAAGACCGAACTCTCTTATCTGTCTCCCTCTTCCAAATCCTGGTGGCGTCTGGTCAAATCCGTTTCTGGTGTTTGTTCCCCCTCCATCCCCTCCCTTACCTCAAACGGCTACACAGCTGACTCCGCACGTGAAAAAGCTGAATGCCTCAACTCTGTGTTTGCCTCTAAATCTTGTGTCCCAAACCCATCCCTCTCTGTACCCACCATACCCAGTCGTACCCTGCTGCTCCTGGACTCCGTGTCCTTTCCTCCTGACAAGGTGGAAAAGTTTCTGTCAACCCTCGACTCTGATTCTGCAACTGGACCCGACGGCATCAGCCCACGGGTCCTAAAATCCTGCTCTGCCGCTCTATCTCACCCTCTCTCTGTTCTCTTCACCCTCTCTTTTGCTGAAGGTCAACTGCCATCTGCTTGGAAATCAGCCAACATCACCGCTTTGCACAAAAAAGGTGCAAAAACGGATCCAAGCAACAACAGACCAATCAGCCTTCTCCCAATTATCAGCAAAGTCATGGAATCCATCATTGCTTCTGATATGAAATCTTTCCTCTTCTCCAATGGCTTGATCTCTGATCATCAATTTGGTTTCAGACCAGGTCACTCTACTCTGGACATGCTGCTTCTGCTGTCTCAACAATGGATGGAGGTCCTCAATGCCAAACAGGAAATTAGAGCTGTCTCCCTCGACATATCACGTGCCTTCGACACGGTCTGGCACCCCGCTCTGTTCACCAAACTCTCCTCCTTTGGTATCCATGGAAATCTCCACGCATGGCTGGCGGACTTCCTCTCTAGTCGTCGTCAACGTGTGGCCCTGAATGGGTTTCTCTCATCTCCTCTTCCTGTTCAGGCTGGAGTTCCCCAAGGCAGTGTTCTGGGCCCCGTGCTTTTTCTGGTCTTCATCAATGATCTCTCTGACTCTCTTGAAAATCCTCTCTATCTCTTTGCTGATGACTCCACTCTCTGCCACTCCATTCCTCTTCCCTCAGATCAGCAGTCTGCAGCCTCCTCACTCTCTGAAGACTTGGACAAAATCACAGACTGGTCAAACAAGTGGAACATGTCTTTCAATCCTGACAAATCTCACACTCTTACTATGTCTCTCCGAAAAGATCGACTGGACAACCCTCCCATCTACTTTCTCAACAATCCTCTCCAAGAAGTTCTGTCGCTCAAGCTTTTGGGTCTCACTATCTGCCATGATCTTTCTTGGGAAAACCACATTTCCAAGCTGGCCTCCAAAGCCAGTCGCCGACTGGGCATCCTCCGTCGTGCGAAGTCCTTCCTCGGCACACCTGAGCTCCTCACCACATACAAGGCTTTCATCCGCAGCTCAATGGAATACTGTTCTCTCCTATGGGCCGGTGCTCCTGCCTCACACCTAGCTCGGCTTCACGCTGTTGAAACCAAAGCTTTCAGAATTATTGGAATCTCCCACGATGAAGCTATCTCTGAGGGCCTTTCACTCACTTACCGCAGGCAGGTAGGTGGTCTTTCTGTCTTCTACCGACTCCTCTCCGGCCTTGCACCCCCAGCTCTCTCTGTGCTCTGTCCCCCAAATATTCCTACAGGTCGCACAAGATCTGCCAGCAACCCTCTGATGGTTAAACTGCCGAAATCTCGGCTCTCTGCTCACCTTCACTCTTTCATTCCTCTTTTCTCCCGCCTCTGGAACAAACTCCCTCACTCCCTTCAATCCCACTCCTCCCTCCAGGTCTTTAAAACAGCTGTTCACCACCATCTCTTATCTTCTCCTATCCAAAACCTTGATCTTTTCTACCCCCGCTAATTCACCCCAGATCCACCTTGTTTGAAATTCCAACTTCTTTCCTGGAAGTCCTGGCAATGTCCATATGTTTTATACCTCTCCCACCGCCCCCTTCCCATGCCCCCCCCCAAAGCCCTTGCCCTCTCTCAGATCTCTCGATGTCTCCATGTCTCTCGGTCCCTGCTCTCAAATGTTGTGTTTGTGTCCTTCCCCCTCTCTCCCCATCTTGTCTACCGCTCCCGATGTTATATGTTTTATGTGTCGGTTTGTCTTTCTGTGTGATTAATGTTCGCTCTTTCACGAGCCTCGATCTTGTATACAAAAAAAAAAAAAAAAAAAGGAAGAAGGCTATTGAAAATTGGGTCGCCACGTCAAAATCCAAGATGGCCACCACCATATATATGTCAGAACCTTGTGAGCGAAATATCTTGAAAAATAAACGAACTACTAACGTCTGATCTGGTGAGTGGGTGTAGCTACGCATAAGGAAGAATGCTATTGAAAATTGGGTCGCCATGTCAAAATCCAAATGGCCGCCGCCATGTATGTCTGAACCTTGTGAGCGGAATATCTTGAAAAATAAGCGAAGTACCAACTTCTAATCTGGTGTGTGGGTGTATCTAGGCATAAGGAAGAACGCTATTTAAAATTGGGTCGCCACGTCAAAATCCAAGATGGCCACCTTGCATCTTCCACTTTGTCAACTCGCATCACTTCACCGACGGGGGACCTAGGCGTAACGCTTGTTACATTTTACAACCCTTTAGACAGACCTCTTCAGACAATTCAGACCCTATAGACCTGAAATTACACACTCTCGACCCTTTATACTTGGTGGTGCTTTTGGGTTTTTTTTGGCAGGGCCGGTGTATGCATTTAGTGCTGTAGTGGTGCGATGTGGTTTACCAGTTGTTGCTTTTAGGTATGGTCATCAGATAGGTCTGCGAGTGAAAAGAAGGCCGAGTGTCTGAGCCCTTTCTTCCGGTACATAACCTCTGCCCTTGCCAAGACTTTCAGACTACCTCATAGTGGTGCACCATGGTAACGGTGCTCTTGAGGGCACTGGCTAAATGTCCTCCATTGTGAGGACTTACTGTGACACTCACCAATCCAACCACGGTATGTGGAGCTCTTTAGCCTTGGTCAGCAATCCACCAAGGAGAAGGAAACACTGATTGCAAATCTCACTGCTGCCTTGCAGGGTATGTCTGTCTCTTTACGATGATTATGATTATTATGATGATGCTGATGCTGATGACATACATTTTAAACCCCTTTGGACCTTTTCAGACTTTTCGACCTTTTCGACCTTTACACTTATTGACTTTCACACCTTTACACCAGACCTTTGCCCTTTAGACAATTTAGACCTTTATTTTGCAATGGATTAACTTTCATTTCGTAAATCTTTCCATTCAGTTGCCACACAAAAGAAGTACTGGCAAGGGTCTGCAATGTGATTGCTGTTTCAGGTTATTACCCTGTGCACGTGAAGTGAAAAGAAGGGTTAAGGAATTGGTTTGTGCCTGTCCTTTCTTCTTGTCATTTTTTTGATCATCGGCTTATGATCGAGGAACAACTTATTGAAATCTGATGTTATATTTTGAACACAAATCGGAACATGAATAGAAAGACGTCTTTCATTTTAACATTCTTCGGCTTTGAAATAATCAGATTGCACATGTGCAGAGAAGAGCTGCCCCTTCCCCCTTAAATAATATTTTTACTCTGCCTGCCAGGCAGTCAAACATAATTGAAAATCATTCCAAACAGGAAGCTTACTCTTTTGAAGGACCTTATAAAGGATACAAACAACAGGCATGAATAACTCATGTAATGTATTAGATATAGTATAGTGATGTACTGGGTAAAACAGCGCGAAAACCCGGAATGAATTTATTTCTTCGACTTTTACAATCTTTATTTTTATTTAAAATTGAATTAAATACTTATGTAAGTTCCGTGGAACACAAATTGCTTTTTTTATCACTTTCAAGAACCTCCAGTTTTGTTGTACTTGGACATGTTAAATCGGTTGATGTGCAAGGGTGGTGCATACTACTATTTCAACAGCATGAAAGGTTTTTTGTCCCCCGTCGCACCGCGGAGCGAAAGGGGGACTATGGTTTTCCCCTCCGTCCGTGTGTCCGTGTGTCCGTGCGTGCGTCCGTGCGTGCGTGCGTAAGCGAAGGACCGCATTCGAATTTGGTGTGTGGGTGCCACCTACGTCAAAATCCAAGATGGCCGCCGCCACGTATGTCTGATGCCATGTATGTCTTTCTTTTTTTTTTTTTTTTTTGTATACTGAATCGAGGTTCGTGAAAGAGCTAACATTTACTTCACAAACAAATCAACCAGACAAACAAAATATATAAAAAGAGGGAGCGGAAGACAAGATGGGGAGAGAAGGGGAAGCACACAAACACAACATTTGAGAGCAGGGAGATGTGTGGAAGGGAGAGGGCTTGGGGGGAGGAGGCGTGGGAAGGGGAGGAGGGAGAAGTATAAAACACAAGGACACCAAGGACTTCCAGGACAGAAGTTGGTATTTCAAAAAAGTGGAATTGGGGTGAAATTAGCGGGGGTAGAAAAGATCAAGGTTTTGGATGGGGGAAGATAAGAGATGGTGGTGAACAGGTGTTTTAAGGACCTGGAGGGTGGAGTGGGATTGAAGAGAGTGAGGGAGTTTGTTCTAGAGGTGGGAGAAAAGAGGAATGAAGGAGTGAAGGTGAGCAGAGAGTCTTGATTTTGGCAGTTTGACCATAAGAGGGTTGCAGGCAGATCTTGTGCGACCTGCAGGAATATTTGTGGGACAGAGCCCAGAGAGAGCTGGGGGGGGCAAGGCCAGAGAGGAGTCGGTAGAAGACGGAAAGACCACCAACCTGCCTGCGGTGAGTGAGTGAGAGGCCCTTGGAGTTAGCTTCATCGCAGGAGATTCCAATGATTCCGAATGCTTTGGTTTCAACAGCGTGAAGACGAGCTCGGTGTGAGGCAGGAGCACCAGCCCAGAGGGGAGAGCAGTATTCCATTGAGCTGCGGATGAAAGCCTTGTATGTGGTGAGGAGCTCAGGTGTGCCAAGGAAGGACTTCGCACGACGGAGGATGCCCAGTCGGTGACTGGCTTTGGAGGCCAGATTTGAAATGTGGTTTTCCCAGGAAAGATCATGGCAGATAGTGAGACCCAAAAGCTTGAGTGACAGAACTTCTTGGAGAGGATTATTCAGAAAGTGGATGGGAGGGTTGTCCAGTCGGCCTTTTCGGAGAGACATCGTAAGAGTGTGAGATTTGTCAGGATTGAAAGACTTGTTCCACTTGTTTGCCCAGTCTGTGATTTTGTCCAGGTCTGCAGAGAGTGAGGAGGCTGCAGACTGCCGATCTGAGGGATGAAGAATGGAGCGACAGAGAGTAGAGTCATCAGCAAAGAGATAGAGGATTTTCAAGAGAGTCAGAGAGATCATTGATGAAGACCAGAAAAAGCACAGGGCCCAGAACACTACCTTGTGGAACTCCAGCCTGAACAGGAAGAGGAGATGAGAAAAACCCATTCAGGGCCACACGTTGACGACGACTAGAGAGGAAGTCCGCCAGCCATGCGTGGAGATTTCCATGGATACCAAAAGAGGAGAGTTTGGTGAGCAGAGTGGGGTGCCAGACCGTATCGAAGGCACGTGATATGTCAAGGGAGACTGCTCTAATTTCCTGTTTGGCATTGAGGACCTCCATCCATTGTTGAGAAAGCAGAAGCAGCATGTCCAGAGTAGAGTGGACAGGTCTGAAACCAAATTGATGATCAGAGATCAAGCCATTGGAGAAGAGGAAAGATTTCATATCTGAAGCAATGATGGATTCCATGACTTTGCTGATAATTTGGAGAAGGCTGATTGGTCTGTAGTTGCTGGGATCTGTTTTTGCACCTTTTTGTGCAAAGTGGTGATGTTGGCAGATTTCTAAGCAGATGGAAGATGACCTTGAGCAAAAGAGAGGGTGAGGAGAACAGAGAGAGGGAGTGAAAGAGCGGAAGAACAGGATTTTAGGACCCGTGGGCTGATGCCGTCAGGTCCAGTTGCAGAATCCGAGTCGAGGGTTGACAGAAACTTTTCCACCTTGTCAGGAGGAAAGGACACAGAGTCCAGGAGCAGCTGGGTACGACTGGGTACGGTGGGTACAGAGAGGGCTGGGTTTGGGACACAAGATTTAGAGGCAAACACAGAGTTGAGGCATTCAGCTTTTTCACGTGCGGAGTCAGCCGTGTGGCCATTTGAGGTGAGGGAGGGGATGGAGGGGGAACAAACACCAGAAACAGATTTGACCAGACACCACCAGGATTTGGAAGAGGGAGACAGATAAGAGAGTTCGGTCCTGAGAACGGAGAGATATTGTTTCCTGGCTCTCCTGAGGGTGGACACATACTTGTTTCGGGCTTTGTGAAAGGAAATGAGATTTCCTTCCGTTGGATTTGCTTTCCAGGAGACGAAAGCAAGTTGTTTCTGGGCAATAGCCTCACCGCAAGATTCCGTGTACCATGGACGGGAGGAAGGGTATGACAACTGAAGACGAGATGGGATAAATCTGTGCATGAGAGAGAGCAATTTACTTTGGAAGAATTCCCAGGATGAGTTGATGTCAGAGGCGGTAGAGATTGGGGACCAGTCCAGATGATTGATGGCTGCTTGAAGACCGTGCCAGTTGGCCTGAGTGAAATGCCAGACTCGTCGACGCTGAGGAGGCTCTCTGAGAATGGTCAGAGATGTCCACTTTAACAAGCACATGATCAGAAGAGCTGATTGGAGCAGAAGAAGAGCAGCAGACATTTTCAGGGAAGTTAGTCATAACCAAGTCCAGAAGAGAAGATGCTCCATTGACTGAAATCCGGGTCGGGAAATTGACAGATTGTGTCAGTCCCAGTGAGTCACAGAAGTCTTTTGCTGAAGAGCCATGGCTGGTGAGAGAGGTACCCACACCCAGCCACTGGCATGGTGACAGTTGAAATCACCACATATGAGGAAGAGAGAGTTGGGATGGGTAGATTCTCAGATTTTCTCAGACAGCTGGGTAGATCTCAGATGGGTAGATTTCTCAGACAGTTGGTCCATATTCTCAGACAGCGAGATGCAGATGGAGTCATCACTGTTTGGTGGACGGTACAACACACATATGAACAAAAGGTGGGAGCGAAGGGGAAGCCGTAGCCAAAGGTATTCCTGGGGGTGAGGTGGAGAGAGGGCAGTGCAGGGCGAGTGAGGAAGAGGTTTTTATAAAGATAGCAACCCCACCTCCAGGACGAGGCTCAGGTCTATCATACCGGAGGAGGGAGTAACCTGGGAGAGATACCAAGGAATCAGAGACATCATGAAGGAAGAAAGTTTCTGTTAAGCAGATCACGTCTGGTTTGTCAGAAGCAACCTGTATGGAGAGATCAGACAAGTTTGAGCGAAGGCCCCGGATGTTTGAGGTCTATACTGTTAAGGAAGAGGAAGGGGGAGCATCGGATACAGAACAGGGGGGGTGGGGGGGGGAGCGGTAGGGTAAGATGTGGAAGAGGAGGAAGAGGTAGGGAGAGCTGTTGAAGGTGTGTCAGAGATTTCAGAATAGCTTGGAGAAAGGGAAGAATGGGGCGGACAAAAGGTTTGATGGTGATTGGGAGAGGCGCAGTGAGGTGTTATTTGACGAGGGGGAAGAGCGAGGCAGAAGGTTGAGGGAGATGAAGGTGAAAGTTGGAAGGGGGAAGAAGCGGGGAGGACGCTTTGAGGAGGAGGGGTGAGAGGGGAGTCGGGGAGGGGAGGAGCGAGGGAGAGTCTCGGAGGGGAGGGGTGTGGGGGGAGATTTGAAAGGAATGGGTGATTGGGAAGATTTGGAGGGGAGGGGCAAGGGGGAAGATTTGAAAGAGATGGGTGATGGGGATGATTTGGAGGGGAGGGGCAAGGGGGTAGATTTAGAGGGGAGGGGTGATGGGGGAAGTTTTGGAGGGGAGGGGTGATGGGGAAGTTTTGGAGGGGAGGGGTGATGGGGAAGTTTTGGAGGTGAGGGGTGATGGGGAAGTTTTGGAGGTGAGGGGTGATGGGGAAGTTTTGGAGGGAAGGGGTGATGGGGAAGATTTGGAGGGGAGGGGCAAGGGGGAAAGCTGAAAGGGGAGGGGTCTGAGCCTTGTGAGCTGAATATCTTGAAAAATAAGCGAAGTACCAACTTCTAATTTGGTGGGTGCGTGTATCTCGGCATAAGGAAGAACGCTATTGAAAATTGGGTCGCCATGTCAAAATCCAAGATGGCCGCCACCATATATATGTCTGAACATTGAGCGAAATATCGTGAAAAATAAGCGCAGTACCAACTTCTAATCTAGTGTGTGGGTGTATCGAGGCACAAGGAAGAACGCTGTTTAAAATTGGGTCGCCACGTCAAAATCCAAGATGGTCGCCGCCATGTATGTCTGAACCTTGTGAGATGAATATCTTGAAAAATAAGCGAAGTACCAACTTAAAATCTGGCGTGTGGGTGTATATAGGCATAAGGAAGAACCCTATTGAAAATTGGGTCGCCACGGCAAAATCCAAGATGGCCGCCGCCATGTATGTCTGAACCTTGTGAGATGAATATCTTGAAAAATAAGCGAAGTACCAACTTCTAATCTGGTTTGTGGGTGTATCTAGGCATAAGGAAGAACGCTATTGAAAATTGGGTCGCCATGTCAAAATCTAAGATGGCCGCCGCCATGTATGTCTGAACCTTGTTAGATGAATATCTTGGAAAAATAAGCGAAGTACCAACTTCTAATTTGGTGTGTGGGTGTATCTCGGCATAAGGAAGAACGCTATTGAAAATTGGGTCGCCACGTCAAAATCCAAGATGGCCGCCACCATATATATGTCTGAACATTGTGAGCGAAATATCTTGAAAAATAAGCGAAGTACCAACTTCTAATCTGGTGTGTGGGTGTATCTTGGCACAAGTAAGAACCCTATTGAAAATTGGGTCGCCACGTCAAAATCCAAGATGGCCGCCTTACGTCTTCCACTTTGTCAACTCGCATCACTTCACCGACGGGGACCGAGGCGTAACGCTCGTTTTTTTGACGATCTTTCAAATAATTATTTTTATTTAAATTGAAGTGTATCGCTGAAAACTGCATGGAGTATCGTGTTCTATGAACTCCCTAGTTTACTGAAGCAGTTTGTTCCACGTGCATTTGTAAAAGCAAACAATTTACAGTAATAAAAATACCACACGAGTCATCCACCCGAACAAGCTTATCACTGATAATTGGATGAATTCACCCTAAAGCATGAATATATTGGGGAAAACTCAAACTTTTGAACTGTACTGCATATTTACATCAATAATACATTTTATTACTTTTTTGCAGTGGAACGAACACAAATGTACATGTTTGCGTACGTTTGTCGGAATTATAGATTCAGTATTCCGAGTATTGAATAAAATAAGATTTTTTTTTTTTTTTTTTTTTTAAACCGGTGATGCGATGTTGTATTTACAGGTGAATCCATTGAATCTACAAGGGAGACTGCACCTACTTTTATGAACAGCGTAGACACAGGCCCGCAGGACTCGCCAACTGAAACAAACAGAAGGACTTTTTACAAGCACAACAAAACGAAGAATGAATTGTTTGCATGTAATAATTTTCACCAGGCTCACAAAGGAGAGAAAGATGAACTCCCATACAAATGCACAAGTTGTGGAAAAGCTTTTGATCGGTCATCCAACCTCAAAAGGCACATGACTATTCACAATGGTGAACGCCCGTACAAATGCACAAGTTGTGGAAAATCTTTTAATTGGCCATCCAACCTTAAAACACACATGACAATTCACAGTGGTGAACGCCCATACAAATGCACAATTTGTGGAAAAGGTTTTAATCAGTCATCCGTCCTTAAAATACACCTGACAATTCACAGTGGTGAACGCCCATACAAATGCACAACTTGTGGAAAAGCTTTTAATCAGTCATCCGTCCTTAAAACACACATGAGAATTCACAATGGTGAACACCCCTACAAATGCACATGTTGTGGAAAATCTTCTAATTGGTCATCGACACTAACAAGGCACATGAGAATTCACAATGGTGAACGCCCATACAAATGCACAATTTGCGGAAAATCTTTTCACGAGTCATCCACCCGAACAAGGCATATGAGAATTCACAATGGTGAACGCCCATACAAATGCTCAAGTTGTGGAAAATCTTTTAAGCATTCATCCAGCCTAAAATCGCACATGAGAATTCACAATGATGAACGCCCATACAAATGCACAAGTTGTGGAAAATCTTTTAAGCATTTATCCGTCCTTAAATCACACTTGCGAATTCACAATGGTGAACGCCCATACAAATGCACACGTTGTGGAAAAGCTTTTTCTCATTCATCAACTCTTAAAAGGCACGTGAGAATTCACAATGATGAACGCGCATACAAATGTACACGTTGTGCAAAAGCTTTTAATCGGTCATCCACCCTTAAATCACACATGAGAATTCACAATGATGAACGCCCACATAAATGTACAAGTTGTGGAAAATCTTTTAAGCATCATCCACCCTTAAATCACACATGAGAATTCACAATGATGAACGCCCACACAAATGTACAAGTTGTTTGAAAATCTTTTAAGCATCATCCACCCTTAAAACAAACATGATAATTCACAATGATGAACGCCCATACAAATGTACAAGTTGTGGAAAAGCTTTTAATCAATCATTCAACCTTAAAACACACCTACAAACAACAACAGCAGGCATTTTAAGGCCATTTTCCCTGCTAGAGCCACGGTTGGCCTTGCGGGTCCCATGACGATTTTCTCCATTTTGCCCTATTTTCTGCATCTCACCTTGTTAACCCCTTGCCCGCATTTCTTCTTCCACCACCTTTAGCCGTCTTTCTCGGTCTTCCCAGTCCTCTACTTCCTTCCACATTCATTTCCATCATTCTTCTCAACCAGTCACTTTCATCCTTGCTCAACACATGACCAAACCATTTCAACATGTTTCTCTTCACAGTATCCATCACAGGCTCTATTCCCATCATCTTTCGCAATTCATCATTTGTCTTCCTCTCTCTCAACTACACTCCACACATCCACCGAACCATTCGCATGTCCACCCTTTCCAGCCTTCGTTGCTGCTCTACGTTCATTACCCATGTCTCGCTCCCATAAATCATAACACTTCTCACACATGCAGCATACACCTTTCCCTTCAGCTTCAACGACACTCCCCTCCTGATCAGTACGCCACTCAGTTCCCGAAATTTCTTCCATGCACATCTCACTCCAGCAACCGTTGCCGAGTCTGATTCACCTTCTCCATTCAGCATGTCTCCAAGGTAGCAAACTGTTTTCACACCTTCCAGCTTCATGCTGTCTCCAAGATCCAACTCAACATTTCCTCCATTTGCAGCTCCCTCTGCCCACACCTTACACTTGAATGTAGCTGCCACACTGGTTGATGCCCCTCTCAAACCACTACATTTTTGATGAACCCACTCAGCGCACATTGTACATTGAATGGAGTTCACTCCGACACCCTTCCTGCATACAGCACATGGCCACTTCCCAGTTCTTTCCACCCTCACCACTTTGTTTTTCTGATATTCACCTTCAGACCTTTTGTCTCCATACATTCCTTCCACTTGTTCATCTGCTCCTTCAGTCCATCCATACTTTCCGCAATCAACACCAGATCATCTGCATACAACAACTTCCATGGTAAACCTTCCTTTACATTCCGAGCCAGCACCTCCATCACAGTTACAAATAGTGGTGGACTTAGTACCAACCCCTGATGCACTCCCACCTTCACCTCAAACTCACCACTGTTCCCGTCCTTCGTCGTTACAGCTGTGCGCGCTCTTTCGTACATTGCCATCACTACTCTGATCAACCATTCCTCCACTCCTAATTTCCTCAATGCCATGTTACTACTTCGCGTGGAACCCTATCAAATGCTTTCTCCAGATCAACAAACCCAATAAACAACTTCTTCCTCTTCTCCATGTACCTCTCCTACAATTGCCTTACAATAAAAAGCACGTCTGTCGTTCCTCTTCCTGGCATAAATCCAAACTGCATTTTGTTGATCTTCACTTTCTTCCTTGTCCTCCTCTCCAACACCCTTTCCAATACCTTCATTCCATGCTCCAATAACTTTATCGCTCTATACGAGCCACAGTCCAGTGGGTCACCTTTCACCTTAAAAAGACGGACGAGGGCACTCGGTTCCCAATCCACTGGAATGCGGCCTTCTTTCACCACCAGATTACAGATTTCTGTCATTCTCTTCACACCCCAACTTCCCGCTGCCTTCACCATATCTCCCACGACTCCCGACGGCCCTCCCACTCTTCTACTTGTGGGAGAATATCAAAATATGTGTTCATATATTTTCATATACTTCTTTCTCCAAAAATGTGTTTTCTGTGTGGCTCTGTATAATGAAGCCTGGAGAGGAACATTCCTGTTTCGGATGGGTCAAAAAGGGAATGACCTGTGGGGAACGGATAAAGGTGCTTTATCATTTTAACAGATAACAACTGTCTAAAAAGGCTCTTAGAATTCTCCAAGATAGAAACCAGAGTGTTTCACTGTCTGAGCCGGAGAGTCTGTGCAGAGTCTTGAATTCAATGCTCTTATAAGGAACTAAGCATTTATGATATAAGAAAAGGGACTTCGAGGAGCAGCGCTGAACCAGGGGAACGAAGAAGATCTGCTACAGAAGAAGACGGTGGAGCCTTTGCCACGACCGGCAGAACGATGTTTTTTTAAAGTTCAGTTAGTTTATTAGTTAATCAATGTCTTGAATTAGTAAGTACTGCCCTACCCTTTTAGAGTTTTAATAAACCGAATAAGGAACAAAAGTTGAGTCTTCCTTTATCATATAAGGATAAGGAACTCTTCCATAATTGGTGGCCCTAGTACGGAGATCGACTGCCCAGGTGTCCACAAGGCCAGGTGAACAAGGTAAGCCTATGTCATCTGTCCAGTACGATGATGAAGCTGCGAAAATTGTTCGGGTTTTGTGCAGATGTTTCGTTTTTTCTGTGTAAATCATGACGATTTTCCTTTTTTCCAATTTTTTTGTCTCAATTTGTACATATCTCACGATGGTCACTGACATCGATGAAATTTGTGAAAGCACAACTTTTTTTCGATAAATAACGACTTTTTCCGCTATTTTAAACGATTTTTTGTAAATATTGTTACAGACGTGGCTTGGATGTTATTTACCGAGCGGTTTATTGGTATGACCACGTCTGCACAAGTTACCCGATTGTGCCCGAACGTTGACTAGTCGCGCTATGCTGGCTCAATAAGAAAAAGAAGACACCCGGCTGGATTACAATCACACAATACGACACCAGGGGTTCAGTTCTCAAGACCTCCGGAGGAGGTTATATTAAGGCGGAAAAGGTTAGATTACAGGGGCTAGAGGTATATTACAGGAAGACAGGCACTTAGACACACTCTTATATTAACCCCGGACAGACGACAGACACACGGGACAAAATGCTGACTCACACGGGGATTGATGGCAAGGAAAGGCAGGTAGCGATGGCTCCAGGTGCACCTGGGCTCAAAGGTCAGAATCGACTCGGTCCGGTCCAGAGATGCGGGGAGGTCGCAGCGCTCGGATGGCGTCTTGTCTGCTCAAGCTGGGGGCGCATCTGACTCAGCGCTCGCAGGTGGCTTTCCTTCTCCAAGCTGGGTGCGCATCTCTCTCTAGTCTCCAAGCTGAGGCGCATCTCTCTTCACATCCGGCGCGGGGCCGCGTATATCCGGCGGGGAGTGACACGCCCTCGGCTCGTTAGCTCCGCCTCGTGGAATCGGCACGTTGCTTCTCATTGGGTGCGTGCGGGGGGGGGGTTTACCAGGCTCCGCCCTTGACGAGG
Organism: Myxine glutinosa; assembly: GCF_964187855.1. Classification (NCBI taxonomy): domain Eukaryota; kingdom Metazoa; phylum Chordata; class Myxini; order Myxiniformes; family Myxinidae; genus Myxine; species Myxine glutinosa. Next base: position 93,977,786 of record NC_136265.1, read on the forward strand.
AGCTGACAAGGAGCCCCTTCGTGGTAACCCCGTGGAGCGCATGGTCTGGAGCTAATCGAGCCGGTGTGAGGACGCATCCTCCCCCGCTCCGCCGCCATCTCTGTTGTTGTTGTAATTGTTGGGGAAGAAGATGGAAGGAGGTATGGGAAAGGTCCTAAACTCACTACTGATGCCATATAATCACATTCTGGTGCAACGAAGAGTCATAATTAATGGAGACGAGGCCTTAACTGACATAGATTAAGAATAACTAGGAAGATGTCCGAAAGTTGTCTACGTGTGGTGCGGTGGACCTGGGCACGACATTTAATGGGGGAAGAAGGGGAAGGTCGGCTCTACTGATTGTTGTTTACATGCAATGGGACTAGGGAATGGGGGATTGGGGAAAGTTGGGGAGTATTGGAGAAAATAGGGGAATATTTACAAGCGGATATGGAGGCCAAATTCCATATTCGCAACATTGCACCCTTCTCTACCCTCGGGGCGTCCCGACCCGATAAATTTTTACCTACTTTAGTGTGGCACGCAATGTAGTTCCCTCTACTATTAACTCTACCCTGAGTGCGACAGTTTTACAGATATTCACAAATGAGTAAATATGTCCCCCTGCGACGTTGCACCCTTCTCCTCACAGAAACACACCCACAGGATAACCGAATCCGGAAAGAATTCTCAAACTAAACATACAGCCGGTAGGGAGCATTATTTACAAGACTACGCTGCTATTTACACTACGATCCAGGACCTGTTTTTGGAGGAACACATGCAGATGTTATGCATAGAGAGAGCGCGCTTGCCAACATCGATACACCAACCCACGAGTGCTCTGTGGCCGACGGCCTTTAATAACGTGCAGAGCACCCTTTCCCAGCATCAAAAGCACCACCCCACCACACAGTCAGCACCATCCGGTGCAGTCACCATTGTTCATTGGTATAAAAATAAATTCGACAACCCCTAACCCTGCAGGTGTCTCTTGCTCTTCTTGTGGTGCACTTGGTGGTAACTAAAAGTGGTTCACCTGTATGGCATAGGTGCCACGTTGACCCATAGGTCCATCCCCGGGTGGTGCTTGGCCGCAAACGAACTGCGGTCCATTGTGGGTGGCCACAAACATTGCGGTCCATATGGTGTATCGATCCCGGCAGCAAACAGCGAAAGTGCAGGCCCACAACTGCGCAGCCAGCACCTCTCTCTCCTCTCTCTCTCTACCCCAAAGCCAGATCCTCGGAGGTGGGAGACAAAAGAAGCAGACAAGTGAGTAAGGTGGTAAGGGCGCAAAAGTGCACGCAATGTAAGGTGATGCACACTGGGGGCACATGGGAACCAGGTGAGACAGGTACGTTCCTATCGTACGCCCCCCCCCCACCAGGTAACCTACATGGCCCCTCCCTTACCCCTTACTGTATCCACAAAACACAACACTACCCATAAACATCTACTTTACAAATCAACAAACATCCCTACTGTCTTCCCCGTTCCTCCCATAAACCAAATTCGTCTTCTCTCCCTCCTAACCAATCAAATTTGCCATTTTCAACTCTCATCAAAATTTGCCATCTCCAACTCAACATCATAATTTGCCATCACCAATTCATCATCAGTCCCTCCTAGGGAGGGAGAGATGGAATCACTCCAATGTCTCATCCACGTCGTGATGCGTCTCACAAATCCTCACAGCAATCCTTACTTCTGCACAAAACAAAGGAAACACAGGTGTGGAGTCATCATCATCACCACAGGTAAGTGGCTGCGTATGGTGCGACAGGTTCATCAATCCTAACTATTTCCTAAATGACTTTAACAACTTTACACTACCCGGGGTCTTTCTCCGGCCAAACCATTGGCCCTCTTACACTATGGGTTCTAAAAACCAATTCCCATTGGCCAAACTGTGGTGCTTTTCAATTTGGGGTCTCACTCCCCCGATTCATCTCCCGGTGCCCTCGCACAATTTCTGGGCTGCGGCGTGTACCTCTCCCAGTGGGTCTACCCACCTGCACACCTCCACCACTGCAGTTGCCTCCGAGCTTACCTGCTCCTTACCCTAACCTAACTACCTGGGGAAGGCCCTCTGGCTCTCTCCCCACTCGGTGCCCTCTCTGGCACTGGGCTACCCGGGTCCATCCTCCGGATCCTCGGGCCCCATCCACAACTCTACCGGCTCCCAGAGCCCACCTGCGGCCTCACCTGGCCGACATCCTCACAGTGGTGGAGTGCTCAACCAACTACACACACTAACAGGCTACACGCCCAGCCATTTCCACAACACTAATCCACCCATCCACAACACCATTCTGCAACCGCACCACAGATGCCAATATCCAACCACAATTTACCTGTACCCTCTACCTAACACTTACACTACCCGCCCCGGGTACTCGTGAAAGGGGTCCACTCTTCCCCCATCCACACCTTCGCACCATGCACACCACTCCGTACCACTTACTCCAACTCTCTCCACACACCTGTACTTGCACACCTGTGCTCACACCTGGTGCCACCTGCACCCTTCTCTCCCCAAGCGCATTCGCGCTGATCCACACACTCACTACTCATACACTGCTCCACACACCTGTCCAGTTGCACACCTGTGCAATCACACCTGTCCAGTTGCACACCTGTGCAATCACACCTGTCCAGTTGCACACCTGTGCAATCACACCTGTTCAATTCTCACACACACACGGCATCATCTCAGCTAACTACTCCCTTCTGAAACTTGCGCTTCCCAGTCGTCCCTTTAAACTATTGCGCTCCCTCGTCATTATCATCCATACTAATCTACCTGCGTCCCCACTACAGGTATCAGTCACTAACTAAACTTAACGTCACCTAATGTCATCTTCTAGATCCCTACAATATAACCTAACCCACCCGGGCTAGTTTTCACTGCCATACACCCCATAAGCTATTGCTCCTTTGCCCCCCACCTGTGAGGGATGGTGGATTTGCCATCCCACCACATCGGGGGTCTCTCACTATCAATTTTGCACGTCAAATTTCAACAAATCAAAAATTTGCCAATCACTACTCATCATCTGCCAATCACTACTGCCAATCCCTTGCCAATCATCAAATTTTGTTTTTCTCCAATTTTGGGTCCAAAACACTAACCTCATCACCCAGTCTACTCACTAATACCTCTCGGTGCGCCAATCCCTGTCCAAAGCCCGGCTTCGTAAAGCCAAGCAATGGATGCTGGTTGTTTTGTGCCAGCGGCTGAATGCGTCCGGCACTCGGTGCAGGGACGGGGGCTTACCCGGGCCGAGATCCCACGCATCACCTCGGCGTGGAGCCATCCAATGTCCCGATCTCGACCTGCCGGCACGTCTCACCAAAAAGTGGTCGCCATGACGACCCTTCCTATCCTGCCGCCCGCTCCGCCTGGTGGAGCACGGACGCGGCCGTTCAAAGCGAGGCCCAGCACGCACCGAGGGCCCGCTTCGGCTATAAGTCGTTCTAAACTCTACCCCGTCTAACGTCGATGCTTCACCTGGACGCTTACACCCCGCAGCCCGTTCCTTGCTCACACATCCAGCCGTGCCCATGCTCCTCGTACCTTCCCTTACACACCCAGGTACCCTCATTCCACTCACAGCCTTGGTCACACACCTGACCACCGAACACTTTGGCACACATTCGTCGCTCGCACACCTCACCAATACACCGCTTCGCACCCCCTCCTCGGTCACCTCCTCTGTGACAATCACAGGTGTGCCCTCATTCGCACACCCAACCACGTGCCTCACCACCAACTCCAGCGTGCATTCCCACTCACGCTCTACCATTCCAGGTGTGCATCCTTCCATCCCAGGTGTACATCCTCGCTCACCTGTCACAACTAACTCACGCTCCATGTCACTCTCACTACTCTCACCACCACTCTTGACAACGCACTCACCCTTACTCTTGACAGCACACTCTTTCCCCATGCACCTGTCCGTCACACACCTTTCTCGCGCACACTCTCCCGTTACACCCTCTGTAACACTCACCACAGGTGGACACTCTTCCTTACTTCTGACAGCGCACTCTTTCCTCATGCACCTGTCCGTCACACACCTTTCTCGCGCACACTCTTGCGCACACTCTCCCGTCACACCCTCTGTAACACTCACCACAGGTGGACACTCTTCCTTACTTCTGACAGCGCACTCTTTCCTCATGCACCTGTCCGTCACACACCTTTCTCGCGCATACTCTCCCGTTACACCCTCTGTAACACTCACCACAGGTGTGCATTCTTCCTTACTTCTGACAGCGCACTCTTCCCTCATGCACCTGTCCATCACACACCTTTCTCGCGCATACTCTTGCGTTACACCCTCTGTAACACTCACCACAGGTGTGCATTCTTCCTTACTTCTGACAGCGCACTCTTCCCTCATGCACCTGTCCGTCACACACCTTTCTCGCGCATACTCTTGCGCACACTCTCCCGTCACACCCTCTGTAACACTCACCACACCGCGCTTCCACGTGCTTCCTCGCACACACGCTACGACCGACTCATTCTCGCCAACACCCTCACTCCTTGGCACACACTTTTTCCTCACACACCCCAGAGTCGGACTTTCTCGCACACCTCCTCTTTCGCACACCAGACCTGTCGCACACTTCACCAATGGCCTCTCACGAACACCCGGGTCTATCTCGACCCCCAAGCCTCTTAAATCACCTGGCGCATCATACGCACGACCATATTGGTCACCACTTACACCGGGTCCTCTTCCTCTTCGCTTCTCCTCCATCACCTGCGAATCCCTCATCCGGTTAATGAGCACATCATCACGATCCAAACACAGACTTTGGACCAATTCTTTTATCTCCTCTTTTATCTCTTTCTTATCCTCTCTCCGTCGCTTCTTAATTTCACTCATCCCTTCTTCCACTTCTTCTAATTTGTGCTTCACCTCTTTTATTCCCCGGTACGTCTCCTCAAGCTCATCCTCTAGGGCTACCTTGACCGTTTCCAGGTGCGTCCTCACCTGCCGGTCCTTCGTCTCCATAACCTCTATCACCTCGTCCAGCCTTGTTGTCAGTCCCTCACGTACCATCTGACATTCCCTCTTTGTCGCTATCAAGTCGTTTTTTATGTCGTTTTGTGTCGCCTTTAAACCTCCTAATACCGCAGTGTTCCTTTGAACCTGCTCCACTAACTCCGTCTGTCCCACCGTCAGCTGCTCCACCTCCTGCGTCAGGTCCTCTATGCCCCCTTGTAACTTTACAGTCCCCTTTCTCACCTCCTTCTCCATGTGCTCCTTACAGTGCCTCACCTCCTCGCGCACTCCTCCGACCTCCTCACTCACTCCTCTTCTGATCTCCTCTCCCATCACTTGCATCTCCTGCCCAGATGCCACCCTCATCTGCTCCATTTCCTCCCTGTGAGCATCCAGTTTGGTTTCTACCCCCATTCTGACCCCCTCTATCTGCTGCTCCATTTGTTTAACTTCCCTTTCCGCTTGGTCCCTCATGTCCCTCAATTTGCCTTCCATACTGTTTTCTAACCCCTCTAACCCATTTTTCACTCCCTCTATCTGATTCTCCTGGGCAGCCATTCTATTTTCTACCCCCGTTAACCCATGTTTCACCTCTTTTATCCCGTTGTCTAACCCCTCAAAATTATTGTCTAACTTCCCAATTTTCTTGTCTAACTCCTCAAAATTATTGTCTAACTTCCCAATTTTCTTGTCTAACTCCTCAAAATTATTGTCTAACTTCTCACCGGTACCCCTCATTTGGCCCTCTAATCGCCCACTATCAACCCTCATTTGCTCACCCAATCGCTCAATCTGGCTCCCCATACTCATCTGTACAGCTGCCTGTAGCTGCGCAATGAGGGCCTGTATGTCAATCGGCTGCATGTTAAAGCCCGGTGATACAGCGGGCTCGGCTACCGCGCGCTCTTGCGAGGCGCCATTTTGCGTGCCTGCTACCCTCGCTGTTTCGCTCTCCTCATGTCCCTCATGTCCCTCAATTTGGTCCTGGACCGACCCTGCTTCACTCTCCCCTACCGGACCCCAGCCGTCTTGATCCGCCATAGCGCGACTTGCAAAATTCGAGTTTCGTAAAACAAATCCAAATTTTTTTTTTTTTCGTTATAATTCCGTCGAGCGCAGTACGCGCTCCGAATCGATTTTCCCTCCCAAAATTTGGGCCTAATAAATTTAGTCCCGGGTTCGAATTCCACTCCTCGACACCAATTGTTACAGACGTGGCTTGGATGTTATTTACCGAGCGGTTTATTGGTATGACCACGTCTGCACAAGTTACCCGATTGTGCCCGAACGTTGACTAGTCGCGCTATGCTGGCTCAATAAGAAAAAGAAGACACCCGGCTGGATTACAATCACACAATACGACACCAGGGGTTCAGTTCTCAAGACCTCCGGAGGAGGTTATATTAAGGCGGAAAAGGTTAGATTACAGGGGCTAGAGGTATATTACAGGAAGACAGGCACTTAGACACACTCTTATATTAACCCCGGACAGACGACAGACACACGGGACAAAATGCTGACTCACACGGGGATTGATGGCAAGGAAAGGCAGGTAGCGATGGCTCCAGGTGCACCTGGGCTCAAAGGTCAGAATCGACTCGGTCCGGTCCAGAGATGCGGGGAGGTCGCAGCGCTCGGATGGCGTCTTGTCTGCTCAAGCTGGGGGCGCATCTGACTCAGCGCTCGCAGGTGGCTTTCCTTCTCCAAGCTGGGTGCGCATCTCTCTCTAGTCTCCAAGCTGAGGCGCATCTCTCTTCACATCCGGCGCGGGGCCGCGTATATCCGGCGGGGAGTGACACGCCCTCGGCTCGTTAGCTCCGCCTCGTGGAATCGGCACGTTGCTTCTCATTGGGTGCGTGCGGGGGGGGGGGTTTACCAGGCTCCGCCCTTGACGAGGAGCTGACAAGGAGCCCCTTCGTGGTAACCCCGTGGAGCGCATGGTCTGGAGCTAATCGAGCCGGTGTGAGGACGCATCCTCCCCCGCTCCGCCGCCATCTCTGTTGTTGTTGTAATTGTTGGGGAAGAAGATGGAAGGAGGTATGGGAAAGGTCCTAAACTCACTACTGATGCCATATAATCACATTCTGGTGCAACGAAGAGTCATAATTAATGGAGACGAGGCCTTAACTGACATAGATTAAGAATAACTAGGAAGATGTCCGAAAGTTGTCTACGTGTGGGCGGTGGACCTGGGCACGACATTTAATGGGGGAAGAAGGGGAAGGTCGGCTCTACTGATTGTTGTTTACATGCAATGGGACTAGGGAATGGGGGATTGGGGAAAGTTGGGGAGTATTGGAGAAAATAGGGGAATATTTACAAGCGGATATGGAGGCCAAATTCCATATTCGCAACAATATATACAAATTTGACCGAAAAATGCGTGGCTTTTTGTAACAGCATAGGTAACGCACGTGAATCATTGTGCGGTGGTTCATTTGACGCCGATGGTATATTTGTATACGCACATGCACTTCTTGCTGATGTTTAAATGCAAACCCTGTCCCTCTCTCTCCTCTCTCCCTCACTCCCATCGCTGCCTCATTTCACTCATCCCTCATCCTTCATCCCTCATTTCACTCATCCCTCATGCTTCATCCCTCATTTCACTCATCCCTCATACACCCTAACAATCACCCCACCACCACCACCACCCCCCCACCACCACCACCACCACCCCCCCACCACCACCACCACCATCCCCCCCACCACCACCCCACCATCACCACCACCACCCCCCCACCACCACCCTCCACAACCACCGCACTACCACCACCTGTCTATTCTGATCTCCACCCCTCATTTTCCAATGATGGTCTGACTGTTTGTTAATGTCTATTGATGGTCATGGTCTGTGACTCAATGAATGAATTGATAGGATTGAGGTTGCCCTTTACCTCCGCCACCAAAGGTTGATGGAGGTTATGTTTTCACCCCTGTTTGTCTGTCCGTTTGTGAACAAAATATCTCAAAGTTGTGGACGGATTCGGGCGAGATTTGGCAGAGATGTAGCGTATGTGACAAGGACGAAATGATTCGATTTTGGTGAAGTTCTGAATAGGAATAGGACAGCATGCTTTTGGGATTATAATAGGATCGTAAATCCCAAAAGCACGAGTTAAGCATATCACCCCATCTCCCTCCCGCCTTTCTGTGTCTCTCAGTTGCCTCTCTCCCCTCACTCCCGGTCTTGTTCTGTTCCCTCATTATTTTATTCATGTTTGGAGATAGCATTTACGAACGCGACGCGTAATTGTTACCATAGTTTTGTGGACACGTAAACGACGCTCCGCCCCTCTCCCCATGTGCAGAGTAACTAATTGTAACCTTTTATTATTCCGACTATACTGTATGAAGAATACAGCTCAAATGGAAACGTCTGTACACCGTCTGTACAAAGAACATTACTGTACATCTTTCTATCCTGCGAACATTGACATTAACATGCGAACATTAACATCGGATGTGTTTTTTTATGATCGTCTCATGATAAAACGAAGTTTGTGGACACTTAAATTGCAAAATGTTGCCTCCATTCGTTCGTATTTCCAATGGGTTGGAAATGGAAGATTTGATCGCATGTGTGTGACGTCAGCATTTTGAAATAATACCCATGATAGTAAGGGTGTCAGTGACAGATAAAGGGCGGTTTTGTCTGTAAGATGAGTTGCTCGTGGCACCTCGTGCCCAGGGTGACGAACCTGACAGGAGTAAATTCCCTGTCAGAGGATCAAGGGGTCTTACTCCTATTGAGAGGAGTGGTCCCAACTGTATGACCATGCATTGTGGCCCTTAGGGGGCATGATGCATGTGTTTGAATGACCATGTGCTTCAGCCTTGGGGTTGAGGCGCATGTGTATTGTTATTGGGACAGCCTTGTTGACGTTGTGCCTTGGCCATGGGGTCAAGGTGCACGTCCAAGGCTGTTCAAATGTTTGACTTTTTACCTTTTTTCATTGTAAAAAAGGCAGGCCTTCAGGCGGGCCCAAAACGCCTGACAGGAGTAAATTCCCTGTCAGAGGATCAAGGGGTCTTACTCCTATTGAGAGGAGTGGTCCCAATTGTATGACCATGCATTGTGCCCTTTTGGAGTGAGTCATTCGAGGAAGCAAATGCTTCCATGGAGCAAATAATCGCTGTTGGTGTTGTGGTTTTTCATTCTTCTTCTTCTTCCAATTTATTTGTGTTGCTACCTGTCCCTCTTGCTCCCGCCCCTTCCTTCCTCTCCCCTTCCCTTCCTCCCCCTCCCCCTCCCTTCAAACCCTCATCCCAGCTTGTCCCAGCTTTTCTAGCTACCCTGCTTTGTCTGTTCCCACTTTTTCACCACCACTGCCTAGTACATTCCTTCCTCTTCCCCCCCCTCACTCCTTCCCTCCATTCACTCCTTTTTGCTTCCCTCACTCCTTCCCTCCATTCACTCCTTTGTGCCCCCTCTACCCTAACCCTGGTCCTGGCCCTAACCCCCTCCCATCGCACCCCCCTTCCCTCCTGCACCCCTTTCCCGCTCCCTCCCCACCCCTTTCCCCCAACCACCCTCCCGCTCCCTTCCACCACCTCCCCGCTCTGTAATATGACAAGTTTTCACCTGTAATTCTTCCTATATTTCAATCCTGATCAGGAAAATATACATTTTTCAGGATTTTCATTTTTTTCGGCGGCCATCTTGGACAGCTAAAATTCATTCAATTAAGGTAAAAAATGATGAGAGGCAATCCCATGTCAGTGGGATGTAGAATCTAGAAGGCAAAATTATTGAATGTACATTTGAAAATTTATTTTGGATCCGAATGCTTCATTCGTCCCAATTGATGCATGAGGTGGAAATATGTCCTGCAGGTCAACTATATTGTTTTTCCCTGCACTCCTTGCCATGAGATGTTATATTTTCATTTTATTGGTTATTATAAATCAATATTCATATGTTGTGTAGGTAATATTATCATAAACACAGAAATCAGGATTGTGATTTTTGCCAGAATTTTTTTTTCTCAGTGATTTTAAGATGGCTGTGTTAAAACACACCGACATGATTAAGATTTTATATACTTGCACAGGTGGTGTTGCACCTGTGATGGCAGTTTTCTGTTATTCATATCAACAAATGTAGAGCAAACCAAAATTGTTCTGTGCAGACAGACAACTATATGGGTTTAAATGTAATATCCTCTTTTTGATGGAGGTCATAGGCTGAGTGGGAAGCATATCCTCGCTCCTTGGAGGACCCCCAAGAAGCAGAATTGTGTTTCCTACTTGTAAAATGGGGAATCTGGCTGTATTGAGCTAAAATGGTGTTCTATTGAATTCCTTAGGATTTTTTGGCTGATATTTTGTGTAGTTATGGGTTTGGAACAACACATTATTGTTCCTTTGATAGAGCTTGTGATTTTTCATTCTCTTCCAGGCTCCTTTGTAGGATTGAATAGGGAAATGGATTAAAATGGACAAATATTTTTTATCGGTTAAACCTTTTGGCTGAACTTTTGAGTTAGTTTTCAAAATTGAAGTTGGACCAAATTGAAAGAGGGATTATGCTTGTTTGTCTTTTAATTGGTTTAAAAGTGAATTCTTAAAAAGGGAGCATTGACATCATTAAATTGAAATCAGAAGATTGTGATGATTTTTGAGGGAGATGATTGTGATTTTTTTCATCTTATTTTTTCATTTCATTTTTTTCATTTTTTTTTTCATTTTTTCATTTTTTTTTTTCCTCTTTCATTTTTTTGATTTGAATGAAAGTCCTCACTTCGTTACTCCTCAGTCCTTTATCCTTACTTCTCTTTTCTTTTCCCCCCTCTCCCTCAAACCATGGCCCCATAGTGCTTAAGTAATGAGTGCGATGATACGACACAGTTGAAATGGTTAAATGTTACTTAATGAGTGTAATGGTTCGTGTTGTGAAAAACCAATCGGGTCCACAACTTTAGTCCATCTGGTGGTTTAATTCCATTAAGACCATGACATCATTCTGTAAATACAGGAAATGCAATAGGAATAAGGTTTGGCATCACATGGGTCCATTCATAACATTCAATGCAAGCAAGCTTAATATTCTATGCAGGCGTACCGTTAGCGAGTCCACTAGATGTAACATGTCACAGGAGAAGTCCCCCTGAGCACCGACCGCAGCGGGTCTTATAGCCGCGCCCCTAGCGGTGTCAGTGAGCAACGATCATCACCTGGGTTCAGCATTAGTATGAATACGATTTCACTACATTCTCCCCACCGTTAGAATTATACTGCAGAGCGGCTAGAATCGAGCGAGCGTCAGCATTAACAGGGTGTGGAACATGGTATCAGTCGACCCAACCGTACCGGTTCGGGCGGCGAATTTCTCTGCCAGCACGCGTCCGAAATTCCCCGGGTACGGCATCATGTATCCCAGAGACCCCGGCGTCTGAGGAGCTACCGGAGTCGGGTGACGAAGGGGGTACCGCCAAGCCTTCGGGCATGGGTAGATGCGGCGAGGGGAGGGTCGACAGACTTTCAGCGACGGGAGCGTCGGAAGAGTCCATAGTCTCATAGATTGGTTCGATCGGTTCGTCCGATTCCCTACAAGGGTCGGCGATCCCACATGGGGCAAGATGACGTACGGAGACAGTGGTCTCACGTCCATCAGCCGTCATCACACGAGCATGCTCAGGATTAGCCTGGAGTATCTGCACTTTGTCCACTAAGGGGTCGTACTTGCTCGTGCGAACCGCCCGTTTGAGGTAGGCCGGCCCGGGCTCAGCGAGCCAACTGGGTAAAGACCGTATACACCCCGTGCTCCTGGGGTGGTGGAAAAGTCTCTCGTGGGGAGTCTGGTTGGTGGCCGTACACAGTAGAGCCCTGATCGAGTTCAACGCCGCAGGTAGCGACCAAGCCCATTTATCGAGGGTCCGGAGGTTGAGCATGACGGCCCTCCATATAATCCCGTTGAAGCGTTCGATCTGTCCATTTGCCTGGGGTCTGTACGGTGTGGTGTAACTAGAAGCGATGTTATTTTGGAGCAGACAGCCTCGCACCTCCTGAGACAAGAAGACCGCACCCCGGTCGGTATGTACATAGGCCGGGTACCCGAACATGGAGAACAAATTCTGTAAGCATCGCATTACCATGGCAGCAGTCATGTCCACGCACGTATAAGCGAAGGGAAATCGCAAGTACTCATCGACGATAGTGAGCAGATAGCGAGAGTTACTCGACACCGGCAATGGGCCCTTGAAATCCATCGCCAAGCGTTCCCACGGCCTCGTAGCCCTAACCAGAGTCCCCATGGGTGGGTTATAGAAACGCGGTTTGACTTCCGCGCATATAGCGCAGTCATGACAGATACGGCGGATATCGTCAATCGAGTATGGTAGATTGCCACGCCGCACAAAATGAGCGAAACGCGTTACGCCCGGATGCCCCGCAGTGGCATGCAGCACGCGTAGGCCCCCCAAAGTGGCGATACCCGCGCACGTAGCCGGTCTCGATAAGGCGTCGGCGGCCTGGTTATCCTTCCCCGGGTGGTATTTGATAGTGTAGCAGAAGTCGGCAAGCTCTATACGCCAGCGAGTGATTTTCTCATTCTTAATGCGCTGGGCGTGTAATGTGTCGTACATGAACGCAACACTTTGCTGGTCCGTGATGATTTGGAAACATCGCCCGAGTAAGTACGGGCGCCATCGCCGAATAGACTCGACGATCGCATACGCTTCCTTTTTGACAGACGAATGTCTCCGCTCAGCGGAGGTAAGAGTCCGTGAAAAGAAAGCCACCGGACGCCCTCCTTGGGAGAGGGTCGCCGTGATGGCCTGATCCGAGGCATCACTTTCGAGGACGAAAGATCCGCTCTCGTCGATCGTCACCACAGTGGCACTGGCGATGTCGGCCTTAAGGCCTCCAAAGGCCGCCAATGCGGCCGGACGCAGAGTGAAGCGAAAGTGATACCTCTGCGCGAAACGGGCGAAGCTTCGCTTTGCGAAACGGGCGAAGTTTCGCGGAGACATTTTGGACCCATTTTGAGTAATGGGCGAATAGCCCGAGGGCGCGCTTTGGGGACGCCCGATCGCAGGGAGGGGCCATGTCGAGCAAAGGTCGCAGACGCTCCTTATCCGGAGCGACAGAGCCATGGGTCATGGTGTACCCCAGAAGATCTATCTTGCGTCGAGAGTATTGACACTTATCCTCGTTCATGGTTAAGTGATACCTCTGCACGACCTCGAGGAAGCGCTTCAGATTAGCATCATGGTGCCCTTGGTCATACCCACAAACCGTAAGATTGTCTCGGTAGATGAAAACATCGGTTAAGTTCTCCCTTGCAATGAGGTCATCCATGGCCCTCTGGAAACAGGAGACCCCGTTCGTCACCCCAAAAGGCAATCGAGTAAACTGGTACAACCATTGCCCCGACTCAAATGCGGTATATATACGATCTGCCCTAGAGATGGGGATCTGATGGTATGCACTATGGAGATCGAGAGTGCTGTAGACCGAGTACTGGGCCACCTGTCGCACCAGCGCGTCCAGCGCGAAGGGGGTAGGCATCCAGCGGTGTAAAGCGGTTAATCGTTTGGGAGTAGTCGATTACCATGCGTCTGCGGTGTGCATCGCTTCGCACCACCAAGACCTGGGCTCGCCACAGCGAGTGGCTAGGTTCTATGATACCGTCTTTCAAGAGCTGAGCCGTATCGTCCACAATGAATTGCATGTCTGCTCGAGAGTCGCGCCATGATTTTACCGCGACAGGGGTACAGTCGGAGGTTAGATTGGGGAACAGCGAAGTGGCTGGATTTCCATTTTCGCTAAGGCACACACAGCAAGCGCGTCAGCCCCCACAACAAGCGTGTCAGGCCCACCAAACTCCATTTCCAGACGTCCATGTCGCTTAAGAAAATCGTGTCCTAACAGAATATCAGCACATAAAGCAGGTAAGACCATAAGGTGTACATCTGGGAAAACCCGTTCCTTTATCACGAGTTTCAATCGGCATTCCCCCTTCGTGCTGAGTCGAAGTCCCTGGGAAGCCATGAAGATCCGTCTCGTAGACCTCAAGACCTGCCAACCATGCCTGTGCACTAGTCGCTGGTTGATAAAACTATCCGTAGACCCTGTATCCACCAAGGCCCGCACACAATGTCCCTCGACCATGAGGGGAATAAGGGCTTGAGCCAGGCCGGACGAGCCTGCTGGGAGTGGGACCGAACCTCCCGAGTGGGTCGGCCGAGCCTCGTGGGCGGATCCTATGCCAGCGGCAGTTTTCCGGTCATCAGAGGGTGCCCTAATTTCTCGTATAAGTTGTCAGGGTGTGTTCCCATGCAATCTGCAGTTTTGCGGTCGTTGCTGGAGTATTCGTTGTCCATGGGGAATCCGTTAAAGCCATCAGAGAGCTTTCCCATGCATTCCGGTGCTTTGCGATTCAAAATCGCCGTTTGATGTGTATGGGCCTCCGTAGTATTCGAAATCGCCGTTTGACGATTCAAAATTGCCGTTTGATGTGTATGGGCCTCCGTAGTATTCGAAATCGCCGTTTGACAGGTATAGGTCTCCGTAGTATTCAAAATCGCCGTTTGACAGGTGAGGGCCACCGTAGTTGGTACCGAACTCGTGTCGCCACCAGTGGACGCTGTACGCTCTTGAGAGACACGACGAGAACGTACCGCTGGGGCTTGGCGAGGCTCCAAAGCCCCTCGCGTGGCCCGGAGTCTGGTCAAGGACGCATGTGCCATGCCCGATTGAGGATGAGACTGTTGTGGCTGTTCGGTGACTCTCGCCAAGGTCGATTGAGCGACCGGGGGCCCGCGAGGAGGGGCCCTGTCCTTCAAAGCCGGGTAAGGCGCCGTGTTCCGAGCTCGGCTCGTAGGCTCCGCAATGAGCCCATTGAAGGTCGCGCACGGCCGCGAGCCACGTGCGGTTTTCCGGCACACTTTTGCGTAGTGCCCCTTTTGCGAGCACAAATGGCATATGGCGTCCCGAGCCGGACACACGGCCCGGAGATGTCATTGTCCCCCACAGAAATAGCAGGTGGCTCCGCGTAAGGCCTTGGGTCTGGCCGTTGCGGCAGCCATCAGGACCTGATCCTCCGGAGCATCCTGGAGTTCCGCGAGCAGTTCCGCTCCCTCGGCGGTAGCACTCTCCGGCCGTGCGTGGAGCGAGGTTCCCGCCAAGAGGCGCGTGCGATCATAGACGTTCGACTGCAACCGCGCTTCAGTCTGTACCTTTCCTTGCTCGAGTGCCGCCGCGAAGGTCAAGTCGGTCTTCTCCAGGAGTTTGAGCCTTAGGTCCTGAGAGGAGACCCCGGCGACATAGGCGTCTAGGAGAAGGTCATCCTGAGCCTGCTCGTGAGTCCGTGGCTCCCGGGTGCTGTCCAGCAGGAGTTGCCGGAGCTCCTGGGCATAGTGATCCATCGGCTCATTGGGTTGCTGGCGTCATGTTAATAGCAAATGCCGAGCATACATCGGACACTTTTCCTTTATGTACAATCGTTTGAGATCCGCAATAGCGAGGTCGTACGTCGCACATTGTGCGATGCTGTTGTACACCTTGTAGTCGATTTTGGAGTGCAGCGTTGCTAGCTTCGCGACAGCCGTCGGCTCGGTCTCAGGCTCAGCGAAATGGTTCTCCAACGTTTTCAGCCAGTGCTTCAGTTGCAATCCACCATCCGAGGCTTGCGGGTCGGCGCAGAATGGTGTGACCACCAGCGTCTTGTTGCCCGCCATGTCGGTAGATCGTTAATGGAATTAAGTGTTGTGAAAAACCAATCGGGTCCACAACTTTAGTCCATCTGGTGGTTTAATTCCATTAAGACCGTGACATCATTCTGTAAATACAGGAAATGCAATAGGAATAAGGTTTGGCATCACATGGGTCCATTCATAACATTCAATGCAAGCAAGCTTAATATTCTATGCAGGCGTACCGTTAGCGAGTCCACTAGATGTAACATGTCACAGGAGAAGTCCCCCTGAGCACCGACCGCAGCGGGTCTTGTAGCCGCGCCCCTAGCGGTGTCAGCGAGCAACGATCACCACCTGGGTTCAGCATTAGTACGAATACGATTTCACTACAGTTCGCACAGACAGTCCAAGGCAGGGGACACCATTAACACAAGATCTCTGGAAGCCTTTTAAGGGAAACAAGATATAAAACACTAAAGTAATGAGTGCGACCAATAATACACAGTTATCTTTAGGATAATGAAATGAGTGTCGTATTTCGCATAGTATTAACACCCCTAATTGTGGCTTGTTCCTATGTCAAGCTCTCATTTTAATTTTTTTTCTCTTCTTCTTTATTTTTCAATAAAGCATTGATTTTTTTATTTTGATTTGAAAATGAGTCATGCTTCTTCTTCTTTATTTCGAAATGCTTATACAAGAAATATTTATTGTATTAATTAAGTGTGGTCGGCGGGCGAAATCCACAGAGCATGTAAAGATGCACAAAGCCCTGTATTGGTGTATTACAGATGTATACGCATTTTTCAGAAAGGGTGCCGTGAAATAGTCACAAAGAACCACTAAGAGTTTTTTTTCCTTACAAAGGGTGCTGGGCTTTCACGAAGAACCACTGATATGGTGTATTTTCATTTTGATTTCATTTTTGTTTTGTTCTGTTGTATGTATATCCATGTAGCAAGGGTGGCATGAAATTTTTTGTCACAAAGAACCACTATTAGACTTTTTGTCTTTAGAAAGGGTGCTGTGTTCTCGTTTTCATGAAGAACCACTGATATGGTGTACGACTATAATTATTTTGCGATTTTGTTACGACAAAATGCTGCGGCAGGAGCAATAGAAGCGATTTTTTAATTTTTTAATGATTATTCGATATTGTTATGACTTCTTGTCAATAGGTATACTAAGTGGTCAGGAGGTAGCCTTTTGCTATGTACAGTTCTCAATTTTTTCATTGTTGATTATACCACATGGATGTGGTGATACAGGAAATGTTTTTTTTTCTCAAATGGATGGTTATGATATGACTATGATTATGATAGTAATGATAATTATGATAATGATTTTAAAATCATGGTTATGATTGACAGGAATGCGATCGAGGTTTTCGGTGTAAAATGATTGCACGGGCTTAAAGGGAAACTTTTGAGCCCTGTAAGATTAATGAGGCATGACGAGTAATAGGGTTAAATGAAGTGTCAAAATTTCAGCATGCTTGGATTAAAATTGGCAAATATTATGAATTAAATTGTCATCCTTTGGTAGAACACTTCAGGAGTTTTACGAAATTTTAATTGTCAAGAAGTTTGGGTACCATTCAAATTGGGACATTTTCTCAGTGACCTGTTTTATACCTGGTTGATTGATATTGGCTGACTATTTCACAAATGGAGGGTTGGGTTGCCTTCAGTGGTTGCTAAACTTGAATTTGTGATATAATGACCAGACAAGATTGAAAAATATGTCATATGATCCAGAGGCAGAATGGTGATTTGTCAATTGACAAAAGGTATAGGTCAAAGGTGACGACCAATGATCATATATCTCTATCAGTGGATGGAACTGTTCTGGCAACATTGGGAAACGGCTTATGTATAGAGTTATCTGATTGATTAATGAGATTTATTGTTGAATATTGATGAATTGATTTAATTGAATTGATTGATTGATTGATGAAGGTGAAGTCTCAAGAAAGAAGTTTTGAGATATTTGTGAGACATTAATGTGAAGACAACCTTGAAAAAGAGCAAGGTGGTGAGTTTATATAGTTATATTATATATATATGTGGTTATTTTCTGTTTGATTTCCCCCTCAACAGAACGGCAAACCTGCTGACCCATTTTTTACTGATCCATTTGACCTAACTGCAACACCGATCAGTGCGATTTGGGTGTGGACAAGCCACAGGACAGGGAGACTCTCTGGCAATCACTTGAAGTCATCGATTGCAAAGGTGGAGAGATACTTCCTGGGAGACTACAGAGTCGAGCTTATTTCAGGAAATAAGCTAGGAAATTGCACATTCAACGCTACTCTGTATAAGGTGGAACAAATTTCAGCGATTTTTTTTTACAGTACACATAATCGATAGGGGGTACAGGTGTAATCTAAAGTGTAGTCTTGGTAGTTATCAGGTACATTGAGTGCATACTGAGTTATTCATATACAGGCAGAATGGGGAATTGAGCCCGTAAGAATACACAAGAACAACCAGATATTCCAAACAAAGGTACTTGTGCATATTATATGTACGACCGATATGGTGAAGAGGCTATTAGAGAGGTTGAAAATTGGTATTTGTGGACAAAGGGACATGCTAAGGAGTTTCCAAGAGATGGTACATTTGAGCGAAGTCGATTGGAGAGATTAGGACAAGAATTGAAAGCCAGGAAGCAACAGAATTTAACAGTAGACTGGCTTGCATTCCATTATTGGGATGTTGAATCCAGGACATGGGAACAGCAAGAACGGATAACGGACTTAGAACTTAAAATAAAAAGAATACCGGATACATTGGAGGAGATAAATGCACAACTGCCCTCGAAAATAGGAATAAAAGTGACAGTTGTCCCATCTGATTCCCATTTGTCTCCCCAAAAAGAACAGTACAGAGAATTTTTTCGTGTTTCAGGAGATAACCAGAGATCACAGTGGCAATTCGGGGATCTAGAGATGCAGCCCAGCAATACAAGTGCACAGGTGGACAGACCAGGCAACGACAGAAACCAGTGTTTCAATTGTGGAGAAATGGGACATTGGAAAAGAAGATGTCCGTATGTCAACAAAACACGATTTCGCAAGGGAAAACCAAGATTAAGGGTACCAGTGTTTACCGGTACCTCAGATAACGATTAGGCCTTCATTGCTGCAGATCCCAAATGCCGACTGGCCTCAACAGATTAAATCATTAGACCAACATGAATAACTGTCGATGCTTCTTGTGTCTGAAAAGTTTTCGGAGCAAGAATGAATTTTACTTTTTTGCTTGTTAGCAAATTAATAATTAATTGATCAAATGCCAAAACTGAATATTTTTGGAACATGACTTAAAAGATCCAGAATTAGAGTTCATTCTGGAAGCTTCATATTTGTAAATTATAAATGTGGTTTTAGGGAGCATTTTGGGCAAAACAATTTTTTTTATATAAAAGTGTGGAACATTGCTTTGCAAATTTTTGGGAAACCAAGTGACAAGCATCACATGATCATCAGGTGGGAATTTTGGACTGTTCTTTGGCATGATTGATAGGTCAGTGGACGACTGGCATGTAAATGGATGTATTGTTAAATATGGACAAATGATTGTGGGAACCAAGAAGGGTAATTTTAATGTGACAGTTATAGGGGTTTTCTGAAAATAAACTTTTGTCTATTTGTGTACTAGCGTTTTTAAAATTGAAGGATAAATTTTACGAAATTGAAATAAAATTGACACCCATCTTGATCTGTTAATAATGGTTCCAACGTAAACAAATATACATAATGCTTGGGTTTGTGTATGTTTGAGTGTCAATGTTTGTGTTTTTGTTTTTATGTGTCAATCTTACGAAATTGTTGAAACCGACAATGTGCTTGTCTGGAAATGGATAGTTTCATGTGGATGGGATCCCATATCCAGAGAATTCGTAAAATAAAATGGAAATATAATTTGATTATGAAAATTATCTCTTTTGTTAAGGGAGATGGAATATGACGATTTGATGTGCTGGGTTATGAGCAGCCATTAATGAATACTAAAATTGTCCTTAATTTGGGGATTCCATTTTTGATAGAATTTATATTAGAATAAAAGCTATTTATGGATATGAGCTTCATAAAAAATGAGGGAGTACAAAATTAGCCAAATTTGGAAGAGGTCTTATACTGACTTCCCAGAGTACTCTGCTCATGGATTTTGACATATATAAACTGGACTTTTATCAGCATATAAATTGTGCTGTATGTATGGATATGTCGTAGGCATAGATGATATGGGCAGATAGTAAAGAAAATTTTGCTGAATTGAACTATTGTAAGTGTTAAAACGGAATGCATTGTGCACTGTGCATCTTAAAACCAAGGGGCAGACATGAACGCGCTGTTATGTTATTTACACTCAAAACGCGATGTTACGTGTACCTGCAACATATTTGTTAATCTGGCACACCTATATTGGCATACAGGTGTTAGTAGTATTCACTAGTTGCATAGAAATGGATAAGCAACGGTTAAAGGGGCGTAAAACCACTTATTTGGATATTTTCTACAAAAGTAGGGGTTTCAATAAGTGGTAGCTGTACACATGGGATTCATCAAATTAAGTTAAGGAGTTTAAACAAAGTTACTGGTAAACAGAAGGGGAAGGGATAATAAATGAATTCTTCAATGCTGGGTAAATTAAGTGAGATATTACAAAGACTTATAAGAGCTATTGTTCTTCCTTATAGCAGTAGGGGAGAAAATTAGATCTGTTTCTAAAATGAATTTGTTGACCCTTCGAAGTTAATTCTTTGAATTGATTGTTTCACTCGTATTTTGAGTTCACATTGGAAATAGTTTGGTAGAGCTTTGGTCAAAACCTTTGGTTGCAGTGTTTTGGAATAAATTAACAGACCATAGGAAGTTGATAAGAATAGAAACAAATATGGACCCTGGGAGATAGGGGGAGCAGGGTAAGGCAAATAATCAGATTTATGTTACATATTAAGGGATTTTTCTTTATTTACCTTTTAGGAAGCTTGTTAGTTTGGTATATAATGTTGAATGTCATTGATATATAATTATGTTCTAGGTATGAACATATACAAGGGGTAGCTCACATG
Source organism: Myxine glutinosa (assembly GCF_964187855.1). Lineage (NCBI taxonomy): Eukaryota > Metazoa > Chordata > Myxini > Myxiniformes > Myxinidae > Myxine > Myxine glutinosa. The sequence continues at coordinate 93,998,511 of NC_136265.1, forward strand.
TTTTACAGATGGATACAGGTGGGACAAAGGGAAAGACCTTATCAAGACAAGCCGACAAATCAGGGGAAAACCGAGACTTCTACTTCGGATACTCCTTGAAAATGGTGATATTCATCCTAGGAATGAGTTCTCTCGTAGTGGGGACTCTGTGTTGCATGCATTACTTCGGGGTAATGAGAGAACAAAACGCAACATTGGTGGCCGACATACAGATATATGATTATGCGGTACGACATAAACAAAGGAGAAGTTTGATGGAAGATAGGGACACACCTTTAGAACCCGATGGATTACACGGGATTAATACTTTTTTACATTTAGCCCACACAAGGGCTGATATAGCAAATGAAAGTAATTGTTGGATATGCACACAAATGCCACATTCTAGTGAGAACGGAGTACCATTGGAGGCAGTTCCTTTTGGTTGGGATGAATTATGTAGTCGCTTCCCAAAGAGGTTGGTAGCAACAATACCTTATTTACCAATGGCGATGATGCTAGGGAATGTTGGTTGGGAAAAGGGGGATATGAATGCGAAGAATTTGCAGACAGTTATAGGCCTAAATATGACAATGAAGTTATGCCCCCTTCCGTAACTATTCAACAACAAATGAAAGGGCTCCTATGTTTCATCCGACATCGAACCACAGAGAATAATAAGTTTATGGGACACTCCACCTGCCACCATTATAGTTATGAGTTGGGCTATATGAGATTGCTTGTCCCAGTAAGGGATACTAGCTTAAAGATATCTTTGTATTGGGAAGGAACTTGGACAACGGATACGACATGGACCTATAATAATACATATTTTATATGTGGAGACAAGGCGTATGCGTATCTCCCACTGACATGGTCAGGATCATGCTTTCTTGGTTTTGTACTTCCACACATGCGCTTGTTAACAAAGTCACCAATGCGTATCCTGTATTCTCGGCAGAAAAGAACTGTTAGTATGGGAGAATGGGTTGGAATGGTAGTATTTCCATTTTATGGAACCTGGAAGGCAGGCCATGAGCTATGGCAAATGGCATTGGCTATAGAAATATTGGCAAATAAAACAGCTAGTGGATTGACAAACCTTACAATTGAGCTGGCAGCAACAAGAACCATGGCATTACAAAATCGTATGGCATGAGATATGCTGTTAGCGGACAAAGGAGGTACATGCGCAATGATTGGTACAGATTGTTGTACATACATACCTGATAATTCGGGAGATGTTTATAACATAGCCGATACAATAAGACAAGAGGGAGCAAGATATCATGATGATGTGAAAGGGGGTGCCTTTGCATGGTTGGAAAACACATTCGGAGGAGTGGCAGCTAAGATACTCCAATACTTGTTTGTTGGATTCGTAGTTATATTGGCAATAGTTTTAGTGGTGGTTTGCTTGAAAACCTTAGTGACGGCAGGTTTAAATAAGATAACAAATAACACTATGATAGTGCATGAAGCACCACGTGCAGAAATATATGAAGCAACAAATGAGGAAATACATGTGGAACCACAAGAGGAAGACTTTTATGGTGACATAAATGTTGAGATTAAAAGATTGAATCAAGTAATGTTGCAAATGAATACAGTAGAGCTAAGATAAGGGCATAACAAACCATTGTGAATTGTGTCCGTTTTACGAGCTCGTGAACACATATCACCATAAGTTACACTATTAAAAGAAAAAGTGGGAGGACTATGATAATAATACATTATGCATAGTTTGCTGTTTGCAAGATTTGTTGGGAATTAGATATTCCTGTTTGTGATTTTACTTATATACACTCAACTAATAATGCATTTATTTTCTTTGAGTAGTGTTAAAATAACTGCATGAGTTTAATTTTTGAATTATGTTAACCGAAAAGCAATTGTGGATGTTATTCTTAGTTTAGTAGTATAAAACACATACCTGATTTGAATATTATTCGTGTGAAGCTGTTATAAGATATACATGATTAGGTAAAATATAGTGATTTCATGTTACAATGTACCCCATCTGATTCAATCTGTGTGGCGAGCAGATATAAATGTGGCTGAGTAAAGGAAAGACCAGGTCACATCTCAAATGGAGTGATAACGACATCTGGAAAGAAGTTCGAAAAAGAAAATTTGTGGCTAAAATGAAGTTAAGTTTGGCATACACCCTCCTTCTCAAAGAATGGTGAAGACATACTCCTTTGTATGATTGGAGATGGATGTTTACCTTCACCAAGGGAGATTTATGTGACCATTGGCCTGGATCACACTGCAACATATGAAAGAAGGGCGATCACCTACTTTTGTTCGAATACCTCGAACATTCATCACGTCAGCAATTGCAGGACAACGACATTTTACCTGCAACTTCCACGGGATGCGGTGACGTGTGTTATTACTTCACCAACTTCCGGGTAGCCAGCATGGAGCTGCAAGCAAACGGCTGTGCTTTTTCCTTCATAACAGCTGTGCACGATTCTGCTGGTTGCTCCTGGTATGGACCATGGACAACTTGAGTACCATGGTCCCAACATCATTGTGGATGCATCCGGCATCCCTGTTCCACATCTTGCTGGCCAATCAACATCACATCAACACTTGCTCCATACTCATGATGAGTGAGGAGGCAAGTCGACGACAATTGGATGAAGGCCTTGTTCAAATCTTTGATGGCTCACAGCAAGAGTGGCAAGAATGTTATATGCAAAGCAGGGTCAATTTGTGACTCTGCCCAGCTATCACAACAGCAGAAAATCCGACGCAAAATAGTGTAGGTGCCATGAAGACATCAGAAGATAATGTTTCATACTTGAATTTCAAACACGACTGATCAGCCCCTTCTTTTCAATAAAAAGTCAACATTTGTGTCAAAGCAAACGTATTGCCAAATGTTGCAGATGTTTTATTATTTTAATGGTGAACTGAAATTATTGTGTTTTGGTAAAGGTGAGGTGTTGAATGCTTTATGCAAATGAAGTGAATTGCATTATTAATATAGAAAGAGAAATGTTTTGTGATCATATTCTTCCAGAATGATGGTGTATGCCTTATGTATGGGAAAATTGGATTACCAAATTTATGGTTCGAATATTAAATAGGTTGATGTTTAGATTAATGATTAATATAAACAATAAAAGAAAAAATGAGGGATTGTGGGAGAATACCAAAATATATGTGTTCATATATTTTCATATACTTCTTTCTCCAAAAATGTGTTTTCTGTGTGGCTCTGTATAATGAAGCCTGGAGAGGAACATTCCTGTTTCGGATGGGTCAAAAAGGGAATGACCTGTGGTAGACCGTGGGCCGTCGGTCAGAATTCTTAACTTTCGTGACCCACATCGAGTAACTAATCAATGTTGAAATATTATTGTCCAAAAACATGTTTAAAAGCATACCATATAACTCGGCAATCTCAGAACTCCACCATTATTTTAAAAAGTGGAAAAAAACCTCAATAATTTCGACAAGGACCTCGCTAAAATTATCCAGTCATAGTTGTGCTTTCATAAACGCATCGGACTATCCCATAAGCAACAGCCAATCAGATAACGCGTTTCAAAGAAGCGACTCTAGCAAACATGGCGACGCTCATGTCGTCTTCGGATGCTGATGCCAGTGGTGCATCTGCCGATGATTCAGAAGGGACATCATCTGGATTTTGCTGTATGCACTTCATTGCAACGCACAGCAGGGTTATTCCTCTTGCCGAGAAATCCTTCAAAAAATTCAAAGAATGTGCTAATCTCTGGAAGGAAATCGAAAACACGCCCGAAAGTAAAGTAGCACACAACGCAGACCGCTATGGCTGGGACTGTGTATCAGCGGCAGAGGCACCGGCAAAACAGCCGTGGCATGTCGACGATGATGATGAAAGAAGTGGGAGGTAAGTACCTAGATCTTGACTAACTTTTTGTTAGATCTAACTTTAATTCTAGTAATAGGGTAGTCTAGATATAAGTTCAGACTCTAACTTAAGTCTAGAATTTAGAAAGCTTTCCGTGGCTCGGACTGTTGAAATTTGAAAACCTCCGTGATCAGGTGATTCGGACAGACGGGAAATCAGACAGACGGGAAATTTCACCTCTACACTGTTCTTGAGATGAATAAATTTTATATTTTCTACATACTTCCTCACCTTTAGGACGATGCTCATAGTAATAGATATTAAAAAAAATTAATTTACCTGTATTTTTTCTAACCTCAGGAGAAAACGAGGCACTCCAGGATATCATGCTGAATGCTACCGCCATTTTTGCAATATTACTGAGATCAACCGGGCCATTCGGAGGAATAAAAGGCAAAAAGGTAAAATATACCAACTTTACTTTTGTTTTCTCATCTACAAAAAAAAAAAAAAAATTTTGCAATTGCGTTTTAAGTGGAAAACCAAGAACCAAATCCTATTGAAAATAGTTATACTCACGTAAAAGGGTAATTATGAGTTGATATTGTAATTTCCAAAATCAAGTTTATTGCCTTTCATTGATCGACCTATCTTGGCTTAGTAATTTTGTAACCAAAAATCATTTACCTAAATTTGCTTAATTTTTTGATAGATATTTCTAATTTATAATTCAATAGGTTATATCAATTGTAATTGATTATTTCACAAATTAGTACAGGAAAAAAAAAAATCACATCTTGCAAATCATATATTGGTATGTATGTACATATTCGTAATGATGAATTTAATTTTGTGTAATTTTCAGAGGCTGCAACGAGCACATCAAGACTGGCTGTTATTCCAGAAGTTGAAGACTCGCTAGATGAAGAACCACCCAAGAGATGTCTTCGCTCCTCGATTGATAAAGCGACACCATCTGTTGCAGGACGTGAGCATGTGTTGCCAGTACGATGTGTCATCTGCAGAACCAACCAGTATGTGAAGGACTCGGGAACAGGGAAGAGAAAGGTTGAGAAATTAATGAATTGTGAAACCATGAGTGGGGGACAATTATTAAATGCTGCAATGATGAAACAAGCTCAAAGGTTGCTCTTAGATATTAGGGATAAAGACCTTGTCGCAATGGAAGCAAAGTACCACAAGTCATGTTACCTAAGGTATACTAAAGTAGTTCATAAATCTCAGACAAAAGTAGAGAGTTCACAGCAATTGTATGAGAAATCATACCAGAGTTTTTGTAGTAAAGTGGTTGAGGAGAGGATAATCAAAGGAAAAGAGATTCTGCGACTTACTAAGTTAAACAGATTATTCATTAAAGAGGTGCAACATGTGGAAAGCATTGATGCCTCTTCATTCAAATCTGGTCGTCTGAAGACAAGGCTTAGGAGATCATATCCTGTTCTCTGCTTTTGCAAGCCATCACGTCAAAGTGAGAGTGACATAGTATTTGTTGAAACACTTGATGTTGAGGAGGTGGTAGAAGATGTTGTTGAAGATGTGACTAGTGAGGACAGCGAGAGCAGTGAATCAATTCTCCCAGACCAAACATGTAGAATAGCACAACCTTTAAGGGAACTATTCCATGCTGCTCAAGAATTGAAGGCATCCATGAGTAATGTGCAAGCAAATACAGTATGGCCTCCATTAGCCAATGATATGTCAGTAGATAAGATAAATGAGCTCATCCCTACCAAGTTGTACAATTTTCTAGCATGGAGCACTGGGGTAAGTGAGGATATAAATGAGTCTGAAAAGGTTTCAGTCCCTGATGAATCACAACGACGTCTGCTTGCTGTGGCGCAGGATCTAATGTACATAAGATCAAAAGGAAGGATGCTTCTTCCGAAGCACACGTCTTTGGCAATGTCCGTAAGACACATCACGGGTTCGGCCAAGTTGATAGGAATCCTAAATGGACTAGGCCACAGTGTGTCCAATTCAGTCACTTTAGAACATGACACGGCTCTTGCAAAGAGGCAGCTTGCCCTGGGTGTTAACATTCTTCCTGCAGGTACTCAGTCTTCATTTACCACTGTTGTCTGGGACAATAATGACTTCGGTGAAGAAACCCTGTCTGATAAAGGTACTACGCACAACACAAACGGTATCCTACTGCAATGGCCTTCCACATCACTGTGTACTGATATACAGTCTCCACAACCCATACCTTTACCAAGAACTCGAGAGAGATCAATTCAACCCCCAGAATCCAACATAAAGAAGTACTTTGGAAACAAACGTGCTGGTCCTGAGCCATATGGAGTTGATGTTTCTCTGATGGAAGAAAATCACCGTCCAGTCCAACAATCTGCAAGGGACTTGGATTTGGCATTGAGACTGATGAAAATGGCCGAAGTATCTGACAAGATCTTTCCTGGGTGGACTGGATGCAACACCTTGCTGCAAAATGAAGTTCCAAGTGTCTCGACAATAGGCTATTTGCCAATTATTGATGCAAGTCCCACGGAATATGACACTGTGTACACTATTCTTGACACAAGTCTTCAAAAAGCAGACACACTTAAGCAGCAAGAGATAGTGGCAGTTTTCGATCAAGCCATCTACTCCAAGGCGCAACAGATCAGATGGAGCAATGAAAGATTTTCAAAGAGATTAGTTCTTCGTCTTGGAGCTTTCCACTCTTCCCTTGCAATGCTAGCATGCATGGGAAAAAGATTCAGGGATGCTGGCCTAGAGAACTTAGTAATTGAATCTGAGCTTGTGGCTCAAGGTTCTCTGAATGGTGCCATGAATGGCCACCACTATAACAGAAGTTTACGTATGCACAAGTGCCTGGTAGAAGCGATGGAACGGACTCGCTGGCAGTGCTTCATGGATTCGCTCGGTGATCATGACAGGGATCAAGTGTCGGAAGTTCTGATGAGACTGCACACATCTTTCCCAGGATCAGCTTTCCTATAGTGTGTGCAGTCAGATGATTACAGGCAATGCATGACACTACCTCAACTTCATCGGGGAACAGTGCCAAAAGAGTCCAACTTTTGTAGTGTGGTCCTCGTACATCGAGATGGTGCAGGTGTTGATGCTCTTCATCAGAGCTACCAGAGAAGGAAATTGGGACCTGCACCTATCATCCATTCGGTCATTTCTTCCTTGGCTTTTTGCCTATGACCACATCAATTATTCCCGTTACCTACCAGCGTACTGGCTCGAGATGTGTGAACTACCTGCCTTACACCCTGCTGTCCATGAAGAGTTTGTCAAAGGCCGATTCTCTGTCCAGCATCAAGATGGCCATGGATTTTCTCAGACTGCATGCGACCAAACAATAGAACAAACCTGTAATTGGGACACAAAGACCAAAGGTGGAATGATTGGTTTCACTACACAGAAAGGAGCCGTCTCGCGATGGATTCTCTCTCAACGAGAACGGGCTGCCATATCAAAGAAGTGTGGAGAGATGGCAGGTAAAGACGAAATAACACAGGGTCGGAAAGACTTGCAGCCGTCTCGCATCAAGAGAGATGAAGAAGATATTTGCAGAGTGATGAGTGTGATTGATGCAATAATCAATCCCTTCGATGGGTCTCATGATCACCTACTGCATCTTGCATCTGGGGTGGTTGCATCAAAAGATGTTGCTGAATGCTACATCAAGGCATGGGAGAAAGGTGATGAAGAACTTGTAACATACTGCAAAGAGAGACTGCAAGGCACCCAAGATATATTTGCTCCAATAAAGAAATCAAAGACAAAGACTTTCAAGTCAATGAACAAGGTAGTTCACACCAAAGCGCAAGGTAAACAAGTATCACTGCAGGCAGACAGAAATCTTTTCCAGCGACTTCTTATCATTGCAAATGTCAGGAAACTAGACATTGAAAACATGCTTACCTTCAACTTGGGCCCTCTCCCACTTTCTCTAGCACACCAAGATGGTTCACTGAACAAGACAACGAAATCATCTTTACTACACTATATTGAATCCCAAGTTCAGCCAACTCCAGTCACGGAGATCCCCTCAGGAAGCATCTGGATTATAGATGCTATGGCCATGATGCAAGAACTTCAGCAGACGAGTATACCATCTACATTTGGTCAACTGGCTGATCATGTCTTGAAACAACTTGTTGATCTTGCAAGGAGCGTAAGAAGTGAATCTATACACTTTGTGGTAGACACGTACAGAAACATGAGCATCAAAAATGCTGAGAGGGGACAAAGAGGATCAAGTGGAAGTCTGATGACAAAAATCTATGGGGAAGACCAACGGGTGCCTCAGCAGTGGAAAAAGTTTCTTGCTGGCAGTGAAAACAAGGCAGAACTAATACGATTTTTCTTTAAAACTTGGAGCAGCAGACCAAGTTCTGTCCTCAAGGAGGTCCACATTTTTGTGACTCGTGATGAAGAATGTCATGAACTGGAAGATGACCATGGAGTGCTGGTTGTGAATGAAGTGCAAGGCTTGAGATGCAACCATGAAGAAGCGGACACTCGCTTGTTGCTTCATGCCCAGTATGCAGCCACAAATTATCCTGGTACTTCATCAGAAAGTGCCTCTAATCCAGTTGTGATGAAGAGCCCGGATACTGATGTCTTTATCATAGGAGTAGCGAGAGCAAAAGAGATAGGAAGTGAGTTGTTATTCCATACAGGAAGGGGCAACAACAGGAGGACTCTGAGCTTGTCTGCCATAAATACCTACCTCGGGGAAGATGTTTGCAATGCACTTATTTCATTCCATTGTTTCACTGGATGTGACTCTGTTAGCAGTTTCCATGGCAAGCCCAAAGCAAAAGCATACAAGTTAATGGCAGAGAGTGCACAGTTCAAGGCCACATTCCAACAGTTAGGGAGATCATTCACAGTGAGCGAGGATGTTTTTTCTGGACTTGAGAGATTTGTTTGCCAGTTGTATGGACAAGAATGCGACAGTGTTAATAAAGCACGGCACAACATGTTCCTCATGCTGATTAAGTCAGAAGCTCGTGTTCCACCAACACAGGACTCACTGAGACAGCACATAAAGAGAGCAAATTACCAGGCTGCAGTACATCATCTCTGTCTGGAGCAGACCCCAGACATTCCAAGCCCACATGGACATGGATGGAAAGTGGAAGATGGAGGTCTCGATGTTGTCTGGGGTGAACAACCCCCTGCTCCAAGCAGTTTGCTTGAACTGACGTACTGCACTTGCAAAAAGACAAACTGCCAGATGCCAACTGGTAAAAACAAGGGAAGATGTTCTTGCCGGCAGCATAATGTACCATGTACTAATCTGTGCAAGTGCACTGATTGCCAAAATCCAGTGGCTGGAGAATCTTTAGATGAAGACTCCGACACAGAAGATGAAGATGTGTAGTGTTCACAACTTCACACTGTTAACCTGCTGCTGTAGCTTCATTTAGCTACTCTGTTGTGACACAGATATACGTGTAAGTTCTGGATGAGAGGGTAGCAGAGAAGCCTGTTATTTGGCCCCCAGATTGGACTCAGACATTGTGAATATTATAATAGGGCTGTATTTCCATGAGTCAACAGTCTGATTATTATCTTTTGGGTTATATTAGGCCAATAGCTATGAATAATTTGAAAACTGTTTATTTAAAAAAAATATGTTGTTTTGCTACAGCCCTAAAGTGTGCCAACATAATCTAATATGACATAATCTAATCATAATATGACAGAGAGATGAGAGAGTGGGGTGGGATGAATTGGGCTCATTTGCAAAGATATATTTCGTTGAAGTGCCAATAATTACTTTGAAAATAAAAGATGTATGTGTATGTAAATGTGTGTGTGCGTGTGTGTGTGTGTGTAAAATAGGGCACATTAATTTTGCAAGGAAAAGTTTCTTAGAAGTGCCAATGATTCCTTTGAAAACATTTCCAAAGAAATATATTGGTGAGTGCATGTGTGTATCTGGTTTTGTGTGTGTGTGTGTGTGTGTGTGCGTGTGTTTGTATGTGTGTGTGTGTGTATGTGTAGCTCATTGATTTTTTTTTACCGTTCTCTGTCATGTAAGTGTTGCTGTGTTTCAATTTGTCTATTTTCCATAGGTTTGTACATAACTTTTAATTTCTTGACAAAAGAGGGTGCTGTGCATCTGGATGATTAATACTAATTAAGAATACTAATTAGTGTGCAACTTTTGGACTTGCCGAGTGGCGAATTCTTGTTCAATGATTTTTTTATCTCCCATCAGACAAAAATTCACGTGGTTACCAGATGTGGGTCACGAAAATGATAAACTAGAAGTATTTCCACTGCTTGGCCCATGGTCTATGGGGAACGGATAAAGGTGCTTTATCATTTTAATAGATAACAACTGTCTAAAAAGGCTCTTAGAATTCTCCAAGATAGAAACCAGAGTGTTTTACTGTCTGAGCCGGAGAGTCTGTGCGGAGTCTTGAAATCCATGCTCTTATAAGACCTAAGCATTTATGATATAAGAAAAGGGACTTCGAGGAGCAGCGCTGAACCAGGGGAACGAAGAAGATCTGCTACAGAAGAAGATGGTGGAGCCTTTGCCATGACTGGCAGAACGATGTTTTGTTAAAGTTCAGTTAGTTTATTAGTTAATCAATGTCTTGAATTAGTAAGTACTGCCCTACCCTTTTAGAGTTTTAATAAACCGAACAAGGAACAAAAGTGGTCTTCCTTTATCATATAAGGATTAGGAACTCTTCCATATACTCTTCATTGCTTTTATCGCTTCCTTAACTTCTTTCTCGGTTATCTTCTCTGCCGGTCCTAAAACTGGGTTACTCTCTATTGCCATCCCATTCATTCTCTGCATTCAACAGCATTTCCATATATCTCTTCCATCTTCCTTTAATTACATCTGGGTCCACAACGATTTGTCCCACTTCATCCTTCATGCAACTCACCCCCATCACATCGCACCTCTCTTTCGCTATCTGCTTTGCAATCCTGAATACCGCTCTCTGACCCTCTTCCAAATCCAAGCGTTCTCCGAACATTTTCCTCCATGCCTCCTGAGCCTTTCCTACCTCTTTCTTTGCAGCCTTCTTGGCTGCCTTATAACTTTCATGCTCTGCCTTTTCTGCCCCCGTACCCTTCGCCTTCTGCCACTCCTTGAACTTCTTGACTTCCTCTTCTCATCAATCCTCTTTCCAACTTCATCATCTCACCACCATGTTTTCGAGGTGGTCCTTTTGTCCATCCACATACCTCATCAATGGCTCCCAACAGACTATCTTTCATTGACGTCCAACCACCTTCAAGCTCAACCACATCATCCTCTACCCGACTCAGCCTCTCTTAATGCCTCCCTCACTGTCGCCTCTTTCAACCTCCACACCTTCATTCTCGGTTGGTACTTCGCCCTCCTCGCACCTTTCACCCTTATGCTGCAGACAACCAAGTGGTGCTGTGAAACAGCCTCTTCCCTCGGGATCACCATTGTGTCCTGGAGGTGCCCCCTATCTCGCCAACGCACCATCAGATAGTCAACGGTTGTCGTCGACCCACCTGAAGTGTATGTAGCAAGCTTATTATCCTCTTTCTGGAACTGAGTATTACAAATCAACAAATCAGCTCCATCAGCAAACTCCAAAATCCTTTCAACTTCTCCATTCCTCACACCACATCCGTAACCCCCATGAACTCCCTCAAAACCGTCCATACTCCTTCCCACATGTCCATTTAGGTCTCCTCCTACCACAACAACTTCCTCATCTTTCGTGTTTTCCATCAGCCTCTCTATTGCACACCAGAACTTGTCCTTCTCTTCATCGCTCCGATCAACCTGCGGAGCATATCCCGAGATGACGTTCACCAAGAGCTTTCCAATCATCATTTTCACCATCATCAACCTTTCACTCACTCGAGTCACACTCACCACACTGTCTACAAACTCCTCAGAAAACAGAACACCAACACCATGCACGCCTTCCGGGCACCCTTGCCACACAAACTTGTATTTCTGTCCTTGCCTACCCTTCACCATTCTCACACCACTTGCCTTCCATCTCGTCTCCTGCACACAATATATGCCCACTCTTCTTCTGACCAATACTTCCACCACTTCTCCTGATCTCCCTGTCATTGTCCCTACATTCCATGTCCCAAACCTCAGAAACCGATCTCCACGTGGTGCATCAGACGTTTCGTCGTCATAAATGGAGTGATTTCCACCCTTGCTTCGATTGCGTTCCCCACCTTGATTTTTGACGAGAGGGAGTAAGTTCCCCCAAGGGGTACTTCGGGCTGTACCCTGCCCAAATGTAATTGTATGGTTCCCTTTTTGAGGCAATGTTTTATGGCCGGATGCCCTCCCTGACGCCAACTCTTTTTGTTGCCTCTTACGTCACACAGGGATACGGTGTACCTATTCTAAACCGGGGTACACACCAGGGAACCTAAAAACACACATGATGATTCATAACAAAGAATGACTGTACAAATGCACAGTTTGTAGAGAATCTTTTTAATCAATCATGCCACCTGAAAAAATACATGGAAATTCACAATGGAGAACAAGGATATTACCAACAAAGAGAATGTTCATGCAAATGCAAAATTTGTGCAAAATCCTTTTTAAAATAAGGTGAGCTCATGAAACATTTTTTTATTTTAGCTTTTTTATTTGTAGTCAAGGCTCGTGGAAGAGATAGAGGCAGACGAGGACAAGCAATGGGTGTGGGGAGGAATGAGAGGCAGGAGAGCATGTGTCGGGTGAACATGATGGATACAGAAGAGAGATAATTTCTGAATCCGGAATAGGATTCGGCCCAGAACACAATTTATACAGAATCTTTGAATCAGTCATTCCACCTGAAAAAGCACGTGAAAATACATTTGAGAAATCATACGAGACGATGCCCTGATGCAGAATTTGCAAAACGTCTCCACTCAACTGCCCCCTCCCCACTGAAAGTCCTCCCCCCACAAAGCGTTATCCCCCCCCTTCCAACTTTGTCCCATTTTTGCTCTCCCCTTCCCCCAAAACCAGGTACTCCCACTCCCAACCCCAAGGCATCAATCTCCTCCCCACTTTTTTTTTTTTTTTTTTTTTTGTATGCAAGATCGAGGCTCGTGTAAAAGCTAACTTCAATCAAAAAAACTAAAAACAAACGGACACACAAAACATACAACAAAGGGAGCGGGAGACAAGATGGGGAGAAAGAGGGAACTGTAGGAGCTGTAGTTTAACCATAAGAGGGTGGCAGGCAGATCTTGTGTGACCTGTAGGAATATTTGGGGGACAGAGCACAGATAGCGCTGGGGGAGCTAGGCCGGATAGGAGTCGGAAGAAGACAGAAAGACCATATACAAGTACAACAGCAGAGAACATGGACAACGGAAGATCTGTGGGAGGGCGAGGGTTTGGGGGGAGGAGGCATGGGAAGGCGGGAGGGGGGGGGGGGGGTGGTGGGAGAGGTATAAAACACATGGACACTGCGAGAACTTCCAGGAAAGAAAGAAGTCGGTATTTCAAAAAAGTGGATCTGAGGTGAATTAACGGGGGTAGAGGAGATCAACGTTTTGGATGGGGGAAGATAAGAGATGGTGGTGAACAGCTGTTTCAAAGACGTGGAGGGAGGAGTGGGATTGAAGAGAGTGAGGGAGTCTGTTCCAAAGGTGGGAGAAAAGGGGAATGAAGGAGTGAAGGTGAGCAGAGAGTCTTGATTTTGGCAGTTTAACCATAAGAGGGTGGCAGGCAGATCTTGTGTGACCTGTAGGAATATTTGGGGGACAGAGCACAGATAGCGCTGGGGGAGCTAGGCCGGATAGGAGTCGGAAGAAGACAGAAAGACCATATACCTACCTTCCTGCGGTGAGTGAGTGAAAGGCCCTCGGAGTTAGCTTCATCGTGGGAGATTCCAATGATTCTGAAAGCTTTGGTTTCAACAGCGTGAAGACTAGCTCGGTGTGGGGCAGGAGCACCAGCCCAGAGGGGGGAACAGTATTCAATTGAGCTGCGGATGAAACCCTTGTATGTGGTGAGGAGCTCAGGTGTGCCAAGGAAGGACTTCGCACGATGGAGGATGCCCAGTCGGCGACTGGCTTTCGAGGCCAGCTTGGAAATGCGGTTTTCCCAGGAAAGATCATGGCAGATAGTGAGACCCAAAAGCTCGAGTGATAGAACTTCTTGGAGAGGATTGTTCAGAAAGTAGATGGGAGGGTTGTCCAGACGGTCTTTTCGGAGAGACATCGTAAGAGTGTGAGATTTGTCAGGATTGAAAGACATGTTCCACTTGTTTGACCAGTCTGTGATTTTGTCCAGGTCTGGAGAGAGTGAGGAGGCTGCAGACTGCCGATCTGAGGGATGAGGAATGGAGCGGCAGAGAGTGGAGTCATCAGCAAAGAGATAGAGAGGATTTTCCAGACAATCGGAGAGATCATTGATGAAGACCAGAAAAAGCACAGGGCCCAGAACACTGCCTTGGGGAACTCCAGGCTGAACAGGAAGGGGCGATGAGAGAAACCCATTCAGGGCCACACGTTGACTACGACCAAAGAGGAAGTCCGCCAGCCATGCGTGGAGATTTCCATGGATACCAAAAGAGGAGAGTTTGGTGAGCAGAGCGGGGTGCCAGACCGTATCGAAGTCACGTGATATGTCAAGGGAGACGGCTCTAATTTCCTGTTTGGCATTGAGCACCTCCATCCATTGTTAAGACAGCAGAAGCAGCATGTTCAGAGTAGAGTGACCAAATCTTCACTGAAACCAAAGCTTCACTTCAATCCTTCAAACCCCTCTCCACCACAACTGCTCAATCCCCCCATCCAAATCTGTCCAATCTCTACTCTCCACCCTTCCCTCTCCTCATCCCACTCCCGCTCATAAAAGAAAAATGGGCATTCCCACATCAAAACAGTGGAATATTTAACATACCAGTATACCCGCTCACTCCGGGAGCGGCAGGAAGGGTCATTCCTCTTTGGGGTATATAGATTACAGTCAATCTATAGTCGGGTCTCAAGAACATTTTGTGTGTCTTCATTTACCAAGTTTCTTGTGGAGAGATCGTCAAGTGGTTTAAGCATACGAGCAAACACTCAATTCAAAACCGTAAAGGAATGGCTGGCTTGGCAAGCGCTAGCTAGCTGTTTGGTAAATGAGCACAACCCGGGCTTCCTCCCTTTCAGTTTCGTTTTACACAGCAGGAGCGAGTTTCAAATTTTCGCTTCGAAAAATGCCACGTTAGTGGCAGGAAGGATCATGTTATTGACCCAAGCCTTGTGTATAGAGTACAGTCGATCTTTGCTCAATTATGTAAGTAAAACTTACCTCACGGATGTCGGGATTCCTCCAAATTTCTTTATTTGGTGTTATAAACAGCATTAGCGATTGTTTAAAAAGCTAATCATACGTATTTGTGGTTTATAATATTTTTTACTTCTGGTGGAGGCTATTGGGCCATTGTTCCCATGAAAAATGCCATGATAAGCTATTTATGAACGTTGACTCGACGTTTGTTCAAGGAGGAAAAACCCCTTGGGGAGGTGGGATGTTATTGGTATTAATATTGTTTTGTAATAACATGAATATTGTCGTGTTCCTGGCGATTAAAATCTTTACCAGGAAACAGATTAGCCGAGCAAGCTTTAACTCCGGGGCGACGATCAAACAACGGATTTTATTATATGCGGGAGGAAGAAAGAGAAGGGGGAGGGATGAAGTAGTCAGGTTCACTATGTCAATAAATTATATTTCGTTCAAAATCATGGTAGATTAGCAAACCTATACATTTTTGGAAAGGTTATAGCATAAGGAAACTAAAAATCAATGTTTACATTTGGAGAGATACCTGTATGGCGGCCATTTTGGATTTTCAAAATGGCCACTGTAAAATACATATTTTGTTCTATTTCTGCCTCTAATTACCCTAAAAACTTAAAAAAATATACTAAACCTATATTTTCAGGGACAAGGAATCCAATGAAAGTATCAAATTAGTGCTATGGGGAATGGTAAGACACGAATCAAAGGTTTTGAATTGCAAAATACTGTCTTTATATTCGCGATAAGTTGCATAATCAAATACATGTTATCATTTTGTACAGGCAGTTAATAACATCAAAATGTGTCACAATAATTCATATCACCAAACATACACAGGCAGTCAGCAAAATCATATATACACATGCAGTCAGTATAACTTCACATCTACACAGGCAGTCAATGACAAAATATACACAGGCAGTCAATGGCATCAAACATACACGATTACAGAATATGCCATTTAGAGTTCGTCATCACTGTCCTGTGTGTCGTATCTGACAATATAGTCCGCATCGTTTTCACAGTCCGTTCCACACAAGCAAAGGTCGGTCAAATTGATTGGCAAATCGAATTGGTCGAATGGTCGATCGAATCGAATCGAATTGATCGAATTGATCGAATGGTCGAATGGTCGATCGAATCGATTGGTCGAATGGTCGAATGGTCGAATTGGTCGAATGGAATTGGTCGATTGGTCGAATTGGTCGAATTGGTCGAATCGAATTGGTCGGAATTGGCAAATGTAAACATTGATTTTTAGATTTTCCATGTAATAACGTTTCCAAAAATGTATAGGTTTGCTAATCTACCATGATTTTGAACGAAAAAACATAGTGAACCTGACCCAAGGGTCTTACCTGTTGATCCCGCCGACAGTCCCAAAGCCTGCAAAGAAAATACCTTGAACAAAGATGGGAATTAGAATGTAAAAAAATAACAGGTTTATTAACCGGAATGCCGGTAACAAGAAAAATGCGACAGTAAAACTAAATTCCTATTGGATAGTCCACACCAGACTTGCACACAGACCCAGGGAAAGATAAATAGGAAAATAATGGTGTGATTTATGTGGTGGACTTAACTGAATCGGCGGGTCCCGGAGGTCCGTGCGCAGGAACACTCCTTGGTGCGAAGTCCATGCGCGGATCCAGGCCTCAGGGCGCCCTGGTTCTTTATGCATACAGCAGCAGTGCTCGTCCATGCGTCGTTCCTGCCTGGAAAACTGCAGCTCTCCATCTGCGGCTCTTCCGCCTCACGTCCACTGGCAAAGTCTCGGAACGCGGCGTTTATATTATGATCAACACCTCCCCGTGCAGCGAGCAAGCACAACCGTCCACTTTGACATCCAGCACGAAGCCGAGAAGGCACAAGAGAAGAGTGAGAAGAGCAAGAATCCTGGCCAGACCGGTTTTTACGTCTTCTCTCTGACGTCATTGGTGCTTCTCTTCCAATCCCTGCTGGCCAACACCACAGGCTTAGCTCTCCACCACTCAACACGCAGTCCGCCTCTGACGTCATCGGTCGTACTTTGCCAATCAGCGTGTTCCTTCTTACCCCGGCCTTCCTGTTGGTCAACTCCCGCCCAGTCACTGTCCTTCTGGGCTTGACCTTCGTGGTGATGTAGCCGGTGGTGTCCCATCGGCAGTGCTCAGAACTGGCTTCCGGTTCGTTTTTATTACTCCCACCAGGGAGTAATGCATTCGATCGTGTGTGTGTGTGTGTGTGTGTGTGTGTGTGTGTGTGTGTGTGTTTGTATGTTCGTGTGTTTGTGAACAAGATATCTGGAAAAGTTCTGAATGGATTTGGATGAAAGTTGGTGGGATGATTGCCCTTGGGATAAGGAAGAATTGATTAGTTTTTGGTGAAGCTCAGGATATTATTCCGGATCCAGGAATTTTTTAAAGGATTTTTTACGATTGGAAGATCGGGCTCGTTTTTTATTATTATTTAACATTATCTATATACAGTGCATATCAAAAAAAAGGTAATCCGAATTCAAGGGGTTAATATGCAAAGGTTATTAGTACCCTACCGGTGTACAGCGGCGGGGACTATAGGTTTGCACGCCGTCCCTCCGTCTGTCAGTCCGTCAGTCCGTCACGCAAAGAACAGTTTTCCGGACTTTTTTTTCTAAACTCTTAACGCTAATGATTTCAAACTTGGTACATGGTTTCCTCATGATAAGTTACAGATCAAGCTCGAACTTCACGACGTTTCGATCATTTTTGACAAAGTTATGGCACTTTGTTTATTCTGGAGTTCTCCTCAAGCCGCACCGCGCGCCCTCAGCCTCGTCTTGCGAACGTCAAAAGTGCGACACAGCGCGTGCTTTCGGGAGGGGCGGAGCCAAGCCGAGCAACATATATATATATACACATCGATCATTGATCGTGAACAGGAAAATATAATACATTTCTGATATTTAGCGATTCGAAAGGTTCTTTATCAACAACTTATTTTCTCGTACTTCTGCTGACCTGTCTGCAAGGTGTATAAATTGAAGTCCCGAGTGCGAATCACAGGTGAGCCCATCCTGAGGTAATTAGCGACTGGGAACGATTCCGAATCTGTGGGTAAATAACCTTTGCTAATTTCCCCAACTTGTGTTGGTGCAGGAAACCACTTTTCGCACTTGTGTTAGTGTTGAAAAACCACTTTTTGCACTTGTGTTAGTGTTGAAAAACCACTTTTCGCACTTTTGTTGCTGCGGAAAACAACTTTTGCACTTGTATTAGTGTGGAAAAAACACTTTTCGCACTTGTGTTAGTGTTGAAAAACCACTTTTCGCACTTGTGT